>NC_056683.1:145922282-146256210 GCF_018350215.1 Panthera leo
CAAGTAGTAATAATTAAGAGGATGCTTAAAGTGAAATCTTTGATTTTGTGAATCAAGACTCTCTCTTTGTTAATGCGGTTATTTATTGAATAACAAGTACATACATCCTGACAGTATAAACCAGAAAAATGGTATAAATATGAGCCAAAAAAGGTATAGATCAAATTTTTAGAATGCTTATCTATAAAGAGAATTATTGTATGTACGTATTTATATAACTAAATAGCTGAAGTGAAAGCTTCATTAAATATTTGTGTTACCTATGATGTAATCTAGTATTTTCCCATTCTTTTTCATTTACAAAGTGCTGGTTGTGTCTAACACTGTAAAATTAATGGGTTATGACTTGTGTAGTTTTAGCAAAACTGATGTTGACTCCTGCTGTAATTTAGTTTTCAACACACTTTTTTTTCTTTTTTTTTTTAATCTAGCACTCTGCTGGGTGGTGTGGATACAAAAATGAATAAGGCATAGTCCAGTCCTTAAGGAGCCATGTAATAGCATGGAGAGAGAAATGAAGTAAGAAACTGCAGTCCAGCACTTTAACTGCTGTGGCAGAGGCATACACAGGTTAGGGTGGAAGGGACCCATTATTTTCTAGCAGGAAGATGATCATTTCTACTAGGTTCACATATTACATAACCTGATAATTCATCTGATTATATATAGGCTTCATTTAATGTGACATTTAGTTCTGTTTTTTCCCCTATAAATTCTGAAATTGATACTATGAGGTTTACTGGAATAAGAGATTTCTGAATTTTTCGCATAAAGGCCAAGTTTGTAAAAGCAAATGTTAATTTTATAGATAATCTTAAAAAAACCAAAATCTTACAGATGAGTAATATTGTTTTCCTAAATATGTTACAGTGACTAGCTTAAATGCCTTTATCTGGGACATAATATTTTTCTGACCTTTTTTTTCCTTCCAAACCTTATATTGTGACTTATTAAGAAGGTAAGATTAGGTAGAAGTGTAATATAAGTATAAACGTTACCTATTTATATATCTGCTAATTATCTTTGACTTGACCATTGGCTGTTAACCGAGATAGTGAAAATTAAGCTACAAAGCAAACCATGAATTTAACAAAAAAAAGATGGAGGGGTGCCTGGGTGGCTCAGTCTGTTAAGTGTCTGGCTTTGGTTCAAGTCACAATCTCACAGCTTGTGAGTTCGAGCCCTGCATTGGGTTCTGCTCCGAGCCTGGAGCCTGCTTCTGATTCTGTGTCTCCTTCTCTGTCTGCCCCTCCCCTGTTTGTGCTCGCACTCTCTCTCTTTCTCTCTCAAAAATAAACAAACATAAAAAAATGATAAATAAAAGAGGGATACATAATCATCCATCGTGGAAAAATTATTTTGTAATTTTATTGAAATTTGGAAGTATTCCCTGTGTTCACTTCTTATCTGTGGTTAATTCATTCATGATAGCACTGAATATAAAAATCAAGAGTTGGTTTCATTTTATCCAAAAAAAAAAAAAAAAAAAAAATAGAGCATGGCATTTCTATAGAATTTAGGTTCTGTGAGTTACAAAATTGTTACAGTTTTTCCTGTGAGTGATATAGGCCCCTACATCGGGTTGAGGAAGCTAATGTCTGAGTGGATGTGGTGGTTGCCTTAGAATGATTTTGCCGTTAGCAGTGAAAAATGTTTTTCTTATAGTTCTTGTGCAGCAGGCCATGGAGTAAAGCACATTTTTATAATAAAGGTGATGAATTTAATCGCAAACTGGCAGCCAAATGGAAATTGCAGACCTTGATACTGGGAGAAAATTGCCTATAAAGCAACTCTTGAGGGAACAGGCTTTAAATTTATCCACCCATTTCGACATTGAGGAGAACATAGGAATCACAGGATATTTTGCTTGGCCTGCTTAGTTCAGATGAATGACACTTGAACGTTCTATTTAAGAGCTAGAGATGGTTGGTTTAAAGTTGCTTATGCTTTGCACATTAAAGCCTTAACCACATACATTTTTATATTTCATTAAATATCTATAATACTGCCGACTTTTTATATTTCAGCACATGATATGCCTAATGAATTGAAATCCATTTACTACATTTATGTGGTGATATGCTATGTAATTCATGTTTCTGCCATTTGTATGATAGACTACAGTCTTAAAGGATGCAGAATACTTTGCGTTTATAAGTAATATTCAGTTGAGAGAATGTCATATAAACTCAATTGATAGAATGTCATTAACTATCAATCTATACTGTTTTATATTGTGTTTAAATAGTTTATATTATGAAATTTAAACAGTGGTAGAATTTCTAATATGGGAAATCTGGGCTTTGTCACGTTTTTACTCTAGCTGACTAATGCTTGTCATTTCTTAGGATAACCTAACCCCTGATTCAGCGTCTAGTATTTAGAGCGTTTAACCCTGAATCTTGGTATTTGTACCATGTATTTTGAGGTATACTTTCCCCCCGTGGTACACCTATCTGTTAACAGATGTCTGTGTCCAAATTCAGAGAATTGTATGTGACTGTTGGAAAGTGAGACCTATTTGAAGGTTTGTAAATATTTAAGATGAAAAGTGCTAATGTAAAATATAAAAATAATATTTCTTAATATACTTCCTGAAACAATTGGGCTCTAAAGGGAATTGAGGATTACTTCTAGGAGGTTATTAGATTTTACTTGGATGCATAGGAATTATTATTTCTTGTTAAAGTAAGTTGCGGTAATTGGTATCTTTGTCATTGAAAGTACTTTCATTTAAGTTACTTTAAGTGCTAGACTGCTTGTAATACATCCATATAAGAAGTAAGCCTCCAT
Organism: Panthera leo; assembly: GCF_018350215.1. Taxonomy (NCBI): domain Eukaryota; kingdom Metazoa; phylum Chordata; class Mammalia; order Carnivora; family Felidae; genus Panthera; species Panthera leo. The sequence continues at coordinate 145,925,076 of NC_056683.1, forward strand.
GTAACGTTGAAGGTAATTTAGAACGTTTAGCCGTCTCTGAAATTTATAAAGTTTAATGTTTATTTATTTTTGAGAGAAAATGCGCAAGAGCAAGGGAGAGCACGCGTGCCCAAGCTGGGGAGGAACAGAGAGAGGGAGGGAGACACAGAATCCGAAGCAGGCTCCAGGCTCTGAGCTGTCAGTGCTGAGCCTGACGCAGGGCTCAAACCCACAGACTGTGAGATCATGACCTGAGCCAAAGTCTGATGCTCAACAGGCTGAGCTACCCAGGGGCCCCTGAAATTTACAGAGTTTAAATCAACACCTCTATTTCCTTATCACTGATACAGATGCTTGGTCATTTGGTTTATTTGGCTTAAGTAAGCTGTGGCGAGTGCAAGTGTAGAATTCAGAGATAGAGCCTAAAGGTAAATATTCCTTAGTCCAGGCCTTTGTGAGAGGAACGAAGTATAATTATTTCGACTCTAATGTTCCTGATCCAGTAAATCAGTATGTAGAAAGCTATATTTTCAATTTCAGAAAAAAAAAAAACCTAAAATTTTATAAATTTCAACATATAAGGTAAAACTGGAATGAGGCATATGGAATACAGGTAAATTGTATACATATGTAAGTGTGTTAACATATTTTAATGTATTTAATGTTTTATATAATAAATGTGTTATGATATGAGTATATAACATGTATATATAATTCATACATAACTTTGATGATAAATATGTGTATATGTATGTAGTACATAGAGTATATTTCATTAAAATTACCACTTTTCTGTAGCAAGATGGCTATACGTAATTTTTTATAAGCTGATACTAAATTAAATTTCCATAGTTACTGGTGGTGGTTTACTTACTTTTTCCCTCCCCTCCCCTTCCCAGAGAGAAAGAGCACGTGACTGCAAGCCTGGGAGGGAGAGAAAGTAAACAGGCTCCTTGCTTAGCAGCTGGGTGGGGCTTGATCTCAAGAACCTGAGTTGAAATCAAGAGTCAGCACTTAACTGGCCTTATAAGCCATGCAGGTGCCCCAGTGGTTTACTTTTTCAAAAGGGTTTTGCAGTGATATGTTTAAACTCACATCCAAATCTGCTGCTGTGATAAAGGTACCCGCAATGTAGTTCAAGATTGTTTATGCCAGAGTCTAAAACACCTGAAGCATCTAAGATTCTAAGCTCTGAAACGATTTTAGAATCATGTGTGAGAACAGTCACATCACTGAAATTAGCTCAAGAAATGGATTGTCAGAGGGGAGTGAAACACAGGGAGTGTTTCAGTAATATCGTGGTTTCAAGGTGACAGTATAAGATATGATCTTTTCGTATTTTGTTTTTGATTAGATAAGTATTTTAAGGTATTGTAGTTACGCGAGTATACATTAGAAGCCAAAATGTTTCCCCAGCTAACCTTCCCCCAAATTATTTATTTGAGGTTAAAGTAATCTCCGGAACAGTGGTTAAACCAAAGCAGGTCAGGTCCTGGAGCAAAGAACTCTTATCTTTTTTAAAGTGTGTTCTGGGAAAAGTGCTATGGAGAATATTTGCTCCACGTATTTAGGAGTCATTTTTAAGAAGCTGAATGTACTGTGGTATTTGGATTTGAGTAGTTTGTAAGGTTTTCTGGATAATATGCTTGAATATTTGAGGAGGTGCTTGGTAAAAGTGAGCTGGAAAAATTAAACTGTATCTTTGTTACTTTCTACTTCCCTCTTTGCCATGTAGGATGAATTTACATGTGAGAAGTCATTCGCAAATTGTTGATAGGTGCCTTTTCTGTTTCTCTTTTATGCCTATAGAGTTGGGAAAACACCAGTCACAGATTTTAGGTAACAGACACTCATCAAATCATCAGATAATTCTTTCAGACTATCTGTCAAGATATGGCATTTCCAGAATATATAATTTTACATCACAATTATCATTAATAATGACATGGACATACTTAGGTTTACGTATCAGGCACTTTTTATAAATATATTCATTGTCTCATTTAATCTTTACAACAATCCTGTGAGCTGGAAATAATTCCATCTTATAGATGAAATGGAGGCAGATAGACATCACTTAGTAGTTTTTTTCAAAGATTGCGTTCTTAGCAGTTTGTTTCTTTGTCACAGATTATTTACAGTTGTAGTCAGCTCTTTGGTAAGTTTTTTAAAAAGTAAGATTTTATCTGACTTTGAATTATTATTAGGTTAGTTCTGCACGAAGACCTGGAGAGTCAGATTTTTCTGGAGTTGTCCTCCTTTATATATACATTACGTTAAATTATTTTTAGCCACTGTAACTACAGCTATAAGGAAGGTGGTCTTCTGTTGATTTTGTCAGTAGTTTGCTTTATTTGACATTGTTATTAAGAGAAAAGACACTACAACGTATTCGGAATGCAGGAAGTATATTAAATTTCTTTCAAAGCTTGTGCCATTTAATACTGACATTCTGAAAGTGGGTTCTCTCTGTGTTAAGTCTTGATATTCTGGTGTGCCTCTTACCGCAGGTTACTACTGATGTCCCCAGGCGCCTGTGAATTGGCCTGGTTTTGCAATTTTTTATGGCCTTTTCCATTTCCCTGCTTAAAAAAAAGGATGCTGGGGAGTCCTAATGTACATCTTATTCTTTGTTGCCTGTGAAATTCTCCCAACTAAAGATGATTGTGTATATCTTGCTATACTTACTCCTTTTTAGGGGTGTTTGGTTTTAAATCACAATTAGGGAGACGTTCATTTTTAGTGAACGGATTTCACTCATTTTCCAGTGTGGTGCAGTTTGTGGAGTGGAGTGCTGTTTGACATAGGTTGCCTTTAGATTTTGGTTTATATCAGTAATTTTCCACTTGCCCCTACTACTAGGGAAGGCCTTGGTGAAGACAGAACTTTTGTTCTTACAAATTCTGTTCATTCTGAACTTTTCCACTGGGAAAAATTTGTATTGGTTTTAAGAAACAAATCCCTAATTTGAATAGTTACTTGCACTTCCTTAACCCTTAACATGGCTACTCTAAACTACACAGCTCTTCGTTGATCTTTGCCTTTGGGAACTTTCTGAGTAAATGAAAAAGTGCCATGAATGCGAAAAACAGAACCACTTGTTTGGATTATTATAGGCGTTACTGAAAATAGCAGTCCAGTACAGAGATGGGATTAGGAGTCAGAAAACTAAGATTTGGCAAAAATCCTTGAGGGGCACAGAAGCATGTGTTTTAAGCATTTCATGTATCGGATCCATCAACATAAGTATGTCTCATTAGAATGATAAATATATATCCATGTTTTTCCCACTTTTATTCTTTCCTTCATAATTATTTAAAGTGAGGATTTACATACCTAGAATGCAGTTTTCCCTAGTATGATCTTTTCTACTGTAGAACCAAAAAAACCCATAGAGCTCTGGCTTACTCTTGAAAAATTACTTTGTCTAGTGTTCAGGTCCGGGTATGCATATCCCAGGATACTCAGCCTCATCTCTCAGTCACTTCTAGCCCTCTAATCTATTTACATAGAAATGGGTTTTTATTACTAGAAGAACTGTGATGGCAGGAACTATGTTGCTTATGAGGGTAGTCCTAGCACCAAACACAGTGCTTGCTACCATAGAAAAGTAGGACATACTCGGTCAGTAACTCACCTTGAGGGCCTGTTATGTGCCAGACACTCCACAAATGTTATTCTAGTGAAAGACTTTTCTCTATGAAACTTAGGTATTTAAGTCTAGAGTGAGTTATCTTAGATGGTCCTTATAGAGGAGAGTAAACATAGACCTGAAAAGCTGAAATGAGGTCTTGACGGATGTGCAGCTAGTCCTTGCCAGAGCTTAAATGAGACTATTCTTTTAGTTGTAATTTGGATTACACTATTCTTTCTTTCCTTCCATTATTACTGTGTATATCTCTCTACTTTTCCTTCTTTTTCTCTCCACGATTTCTACACACTTCTCATCTGTTTTCATCTTTTCTCAGTGGCTTTTACTGTATTCTGTCACTGCTTTTCCCATCATGAGGATGGAACAATAATGTTGGAGGGGCGGTGTGATATGGAGGCCTAAATTTGGATCCTGACTTTTTCCCTTACAAGTTAAGTGATCTTTGGTGAAAGTACTTAATCCCCAAATCTTAGTTTCCTAACTATAAAATGCAGACAAGAAAAGTACGTCTCTGTAAGGAAATTCATCTGCCCAGACAGAGCACTGACCTCCAAGGCAGACTTTGAGCAACTCACTGCTCGGAAAGAAGTTAGATCTCATTACTCTTAATTCTGTTTAAGAGATGCTACTTCTCACTAGTCGTGTGCTACCATTACCACCACCAGTCAACTCTGTTTCGTTCATGGTAATACTCTCTCTCGCGGCATTTAAAGCAGTCCTGGGGAAGACCTAGGTAACGAGGGAATAACTGTGTAGTTTAATTTTTTTTAAGTTTATTTATTTATCTTCAGAGAGACAGCAAGTGGAGAAGGTGCGGGGAGAATGGCCAAGCAGGGTCCTCGATGACAGTGTGGAGCCCGGTGCGGGGCTCGATCTCATGAACCGTGAGGTCATGACCTGAGCTGAAACCAAGAGTCCAGCCCTTAACCGACGGAGCCATCTGGGTGCCCCAAGGAGAAGTCATTCTGAACTGTCTTCTATAGACATGCCTCCTTGCGTGGTGTCTTCAGTGTCTGGTTGGCTTGCTTTCTGAAGGGGCTCTGTCAAAAAATGTCTGCTCTGGAAGCCCAGTCTCCAGCTGGAATTTGAAGTCCTGAGGGAGTAGGAGCTCTTCCTGAATTGGAACTTGTGTTTCCAGTTTGCAGACCCCGTTTTCCCTGAATAATTACAGCTAAGAATGTCTGTCTCCTAACCGTATGTATGGACCCCTTGACCACTGAATACAAGGTCATACTTGTAATATTTGTCTGACTTGACTTAGATTGTTGTAGGATGGTAGTGCGGAATAAAAACTCAGTAGATGCTGAAACCATTTTATAATATGAACTACGTTGAGGTGCTTCTTTGAGGTCATACCTGTGTGAGTACTCCAGCTATTATTTTGGATTAGTTTGTGAAAGAGCAAGGGCCTTGTCTGTTTTTGCACATGACTATATTCCTAGGGCCTTGGCCAGTGCCTGGCTCATGGTAGGTATACAGTACATACTTGTTGAACGCATATATGCACAACCATTATCTTCTACCATAGATTATTAAAATAGTTAAAAAAAAAAAACTACAATCACACATTATTCAGGCCAATTCATTTTATAAACAGTTTGTACTTTAGGAAATGAAATGAAAAAGCTTTTATTATATTCTTAAAATTTTTACTAAATAAGCTTTGAATAGACAGTTGATCAAAACTGTGACATTGTAGGGGCACCTGGGTGGCTCAATTAGTTAAGCGTCCGACTTCACCTTAGATCATGATCTCATGGTTCGTGAGTTTGAGCCCCACGCTGGGCTCTGTGCTGACAGCTCAGAGCCTGGAGCCTTCTTTGTGTCTCGTGCTTCTGTGTCTCCCTCTCTCTCTGTCCCTCCCCCACTTGTGCTTGCTTGCTCTCTCAAAAATAAACTTCAAAAAAAAAATTCGTGAGGTTGTAAATATAGAAGTTGTTATATATAAAAAACAAAACAAAACAGCTCAAGAGAAAGGAATCATTTACAGCCCCTTTGGTGCCGTCCTGGTGGGGGCAGTCTTTTCTTTGTGGGTTAGGGCTTTTTAAAGCCAAGACCAGTCATTTAGATGGTTGTGTATTTTATCTTGTCATTTAACCTAAAACACAGTAGAGAAATTTAACACTGATGATGTAATGAACATCTGTTATTACCCGAGTATTTTAGATTCTCATAAATCCTGAATAAATACAGCAAGCCCTTTTGAGAGGAGTGTATTTCTGTTACTTTAAAGGGAAGGGGAATAAATTATGAAGCTAGTAACCTATTAATGCTTGAATGAAGTTTCAAGCATATTTTTGTAGCTTTGGATGTTTTTGTACTAATCAGCCTGCTAAGGTTGTTCAAAAGGTTTTTTTTTTTCCCAAGGATGCAGATCCTTGGGAGTATAGCAAAAGACAAAAACAAAGCTGTCTGTTCTCCCAAAGTTTACATTCTTATGTAGGAGACAGGCAATAAGCAATAAATACATACAGTGGGCAATAATACATTAGGCAGTATGAGTTCAGGATAAAGGAGACAGGAGTGTTTTGGATGGATTGGGGTAGATTGTGGTTTTCAGCAGGTAGATCTGGGTGGGCTTATTGAGAAATTGACATCAGAAGAGAGATTTGAAGGAGGTAATGAAGAGCGAGATACTGCTCTCTAGGGAATAGTTTTCCAAGAGGAGGGAAGAGTCCTGGCAAAATGTGAGCCAGGACCTGGAGTTCCTTGTGTGGCTGTAGCTGTGAATGAGGGATGGGGGGTGGTGGGAGCAGTGGTACTGGTTAGGGAGGTAGGTCTGAAAGTTAAGAGGGGAAAAGTAAAGGGGAGCTTCTGTGAGGACCTGGGCTTTTACACTAACTGAGATGGGAAATCATTAGAGTAGTGGTTCTTTTTTTTTTTTTTTTTTTTTTTTTTTCAACGTTTTTTTTATTTTATTTTTGGGACAGAGAGAGACAGAGCATGAACGGGGGAGGGGCAGAGAGAGAGGGAGACACAGAATCGGAAACAGGCTCCAGGCTCCGAGCCATCAGCCCAGAGCCTGACGCGGGGCTCGAACTCACGGACCGCGAGATCGTGACCTGGCTGAAGTCGGACGCTCAACCGACTGCGCCACCCAGGCGCCCCTAGAGTAGTGGTTCTTAAAGGTGGTCTGGGCACTCTTATAGCAAGCCTGTGTGGTCAGACTGTTTTCATGGTAACAGTAAGTTATTTGACTTTTTACTCTCATTCTCACTTGAGTTTATAGTGGAATGTTTTAGAGGTTGGATGCTGTGTGATATTGCAGTAGATTGAATTCATAAGGTATGAGAGTTCTGTTGTCTCTGTTAATAAAGATATTTAAACCATTTGCAAAAATAGAAAACAGTACCTCTCACTATTTTGTTTCTTTGGATAAAAATGTTTTGTTAAAATGTAATGGGGTTTACTATTTAAAGTGAATCACAAGTAATTTAGATGCTTTTCAGTTTTGATTTATGGTAGGGGAAGTATTAACAGGTGTAACTCTCACAAACAAGCTCTTTAGGCTCCTAGTAGTCATTTTTTTTTTTTTTAAGAGAGAGAGAGAGCTCGAGCTTGAACTGGGGGGGGCGATGGGGGGGGTGGGGATGATCGTAAGCAGGCTCCAGGCTCAGCACGGAGCCCAACTCAGTGCTTGCTCCCATGATACTGGGATCATGACCTGAGCCGAAATCAAGAGTCAGACGCTCAACCTCAACCGACTGAGCCACCCAGGTGCCACCCCTCCTTGTATATGGTAAATTTTTCAGCACTGAGTCCTTTTTTTTTTTTAAGATATGAAATTTATTGTCAAATTGGTTTCCATACAACACCCAGTGCTCATCCCAAAAGATGCCCTCTTCAATACCCATCACCTACCCTCCCCTCCCTTCCCTCCCACCTGCATCAACCCTCAGTTTGTTCTCAGTTTTTAAGAGTCTTATGCTTTGGCTCTCTCCCTCAGCATTGAGTCCTAAGACCAAAAAATCTGAGAACTCCATTAGACAGTTTGGAGCAGAGGAGTGACCTGTCACTTGGGTTTGAACGGGCTGACTCTGGAAAATAGACACTAGGCTGGCAGGAGCAGTGGTGGACACAGGGCGACAGTTATGTCATTTCACTGGCTTAGGGGAGAAGTGGCTGTGGCTGCAACCAGGGTGGTAGGGAGTCGAGGGGGTCGTGCGGATTCTGGGTTATTGTAAAAGGTGAATGAACAGGATTTGCTGGTGGATTGGATGTGATGTGTGAGAGAATGGACTTGCCAGTTTTTAAGGTCAGGAGAAACCAGTGTGGAGGACAGATAGGACTTGGGCTTTTTAAGTGTGTCAAAGTGACATGTTCAGAAGATAGTCGGGTACAGGCATTTGGAGTTCAGGAATGTCCTTGACCAGGATTTCTGTTGTTATTATTTCGGTTGTATTTTTGTATGGTAACGTTTAGTTTCCATTCTAATAAATTAAACTTTTATGATCTCAAGAGAGTGCCGTATTCTGCATTTTATAAACTCATATTAGAGTTGCTTTCTAAGGGTTGCCTGGCTGGCTTAGTCAGTTGAGTGTCTGACTTTGGCTCAGGTCACGATCTCACGGTTCGTGGGTTCGAGCCCCAGGTCTGACTTTGTGCTGACAGTGCTGAGCTTGCTTTGGAATCTCTGTCTCCTCTCTCTCTGCCCCTCCTCCTCTCGCACGCAATCTCTGTCTCAAAAATAAATATTTAAAGAAAATTTCTTTCGTACAGTATTGTTATATGATAGTAGAATGTATTCTTTAAGAAGGAGTAAACATGTAGTAAGTGTAGCCGGTAACATACATAACGTTACTTAGATTTTCTGAATCTTGTATTTTGTAAAGTATATTTATTTATTTTATTTTATTTTATTTTATTTTTTAAAATGTTTATTTATTTTTGAGAGAGACAGAGACAGAATGTGAGTGGGTTAGGGGCAGAGAGAGAGGGAGACACAGAAGCAGAAGCAGGCTCCAGGCTCTGGGCTGTCAGCACAGAGCCCGACGCCGGGCTCGAACTCACGAGCTGTGAGATCATGACCTGAGCCGAAGTCGGACGCTCAACCGACTGAGCCACCCAGGCGCCCCTGTAAAGTATATTTAAAGTACCGTATTAATGTTTTCAGTATCAATTTTATTGATATCTGAGGGTACTGTATATGTTGCTCTTCCTACAAAAATGGAAGTTTTCTAATTCTGTGTTGAAACTTGCTATAACGGACCTTTGGAATATTGTATACTGTAGATTGTTATAGCTTTTAAAAAAGCCCTTAGTTTTTTTAGTATGAGGGAGGGATTTTCTCTTGTACATTGGCTGCTGTAACACCCGTGAATGTCATGTGATATCAATTTGTTTTAGTTTATGGAATTAAGGTGATGGTCAGATACACAGGTGGTGCAAGATTACAGTTCTTCAGTTTTTCTCTATTGAGCTTAGGAGGAATTTGGAATACAATTGAAAGGATAATTAAAAATCAAAGAAAGTGTTACCTAGGGAAAGCATCCTACCCTCCGCCCTCCCCCCCACATAGACATGATCCCTTCAAAATTTTTGGGAGTTCCATTTCAATTTTCACTCGTTTACGAAATTTCTTTAAAAGCCCTAAGTGATTTGGAGCTTGAAAAGGATAAAATACATAGGGCAGACTCCCTCCTCACCTCCCCCAAATATGAATGTGTAGAGCCTGGTTATATGAGGACTGGGTGCTTTATAGGGATACCATTTAAAGTAAATCCTGGTGCTCAGTAGTTTAGGACGTTTTGAAATGTGAATTTTCTAAGGAGTAGGATTGACTTTGTGGTTCTTGATAGGTTGTTGAGTTTATGCGGCCCTTTCCTGTGGGGTATTGATCTAGAGAGGACACAAAATCAGGTTCTAAGAAGAAACAAGAAGATTCCCAGACTCCTAATTGATAGAACTTCAGAGCAGGAGGAAACCATAAATGTCATCTGGTCTAACCTGATTTTACAGAGGAGGAAACTGAGACCCCGACAGTTAAGTTCAAAGCCACACAACTAGATCTTGCACGGGATCAGAAGTAAAATCTAGATTGCATAAATTCAAGGCCAGTGCTTTTTTCCTTTTTACTTACGGTTATTAAGAAGGGTTCTATTATTGTAGAAAGGGATTGTGGATTGTAGTCTTTCCCCCTGTTCTTAAGGCCGGTAAAAAGTACATGTGTTTTTTAAGCAGTAGCTGTTAAAATTTTAAAGATTATTTTGAATTAAACAGCTTATTGTTCATGATTTTGAGATCCTCGATGTTATTGGTAAGCAAGTATTTTAAATTTCTTTCAAAGACTAGACATTTGCATGGCTCTCATTCTCTCCCGCAACTGTCCTCCCTCCATGAGAATAACTCCAAGGCCAAAGCAGAATCTTTATTTTGCAACAAATTTAGACTTAGAAAAGTAGAAATCCTCTATAGTACAGAGGTTAACATTAATAACTCCTGTAACCACAGTACAATTGTGGGAACTGGGGAGTTAACATAGATACAATATTATTAACTAATTTGCAGATCTTATTCAAACTTGACGAGTTTTTCTATTCACATTCTTATTTTTTGGTACAGGATCCAACCCAAAATCCCCCATAGCATTAGGCCTGTGTCACATTCTTTCATGATGCTTTTCTTGATATTTTTGAAGATAGCTGGTCAGTTATTTTGTAGAATATTCTTCACCTTTAGCTTGTTCAATGTTTTCTCATGATTAAATTGAGGTTACACATATTTGACAAGAAAACAGCAGATTACTGTTTGGCCTTTCTCATACTAGGGGTATATGTATCTTACCGGTGATAGTATTTGATCACCGTTTCTTTTCTCCTTTGTAATTAGTAAATGTCTTACAAGGAGGCACTGCACGGATACCCTGTTTCTCATGTTTTTGTTCACTAATTTTAGCATCCATTGAATGGTTCTCACCTGCAAGAATTATTACTATGGTGGTTTCCTAATGGTAATTTTCTATAGCCATCTTTTCTTCTGTATTTGTTAATTGGAATTCAGTTAAGGAAGGTCTATCACTTCTTCATGGATTTGTTCACTCAATTGTTTATATCCTTATGGTCTCAAAGATTATAACGCTACTATTGCTATCATAAGTAAAATCTTCTAAGGCAAGCATTTATCTTTAAAAAGTTAATATATTTAGATGCTTACACATCTCAAAGGCATGACATGTAGGAATGTATGGGAAAAAGTCTCTCTTCCAACCCTGTATGTGTGTACCTGCTTTCTATTGCTGTGAGTTTATTTCTGTTCTTTTAGAAATACTAAAAAGGTTGGGAAAAGTTATTAATAAACATTGCTGGATTCTCAAGTATTACTTTTGGCCTGGATTCTAATGGCATCTACTGGTTTATTGTTGCATCTCCTTCAGATATCCATTGACTGTGTTTCTTAACTAGGTTTCTTAGCCTTCAGATTTCAAATTTGCTACAGTGGATGTTATGTAGAGATAATAAGGGTCAGTTTCCCCTGAGTATTTTAAAAAACTGACCAGAAGACAACATTTTTCTCTAAAAAATACTTGATATATAACATATAAAACTAACCAGGTTTAAAAGTAACCTCCAAGCAAAACCCAGTTTAAATGAGAAAGGATGCCGGGGCTCCTGGATGGCTCAGTCAGTTGGGTCTCCAACTTCTGCTCAGGTCAAGATCTTGCTGTTTGTGAGTTTGAGCCGTGGGTCACACTCTGTGCCAACAGCTCAGAGCCTGGAGCCTGCTTCCGATTCTGTGTCTCCCTCTCCCTCTCCCTCTCGGCTCCTCCCCACTTGTGCTCTGTCTCTGTCTCCCAAACATAAATAAAAACATTAAAAAAATAAATGAGAAAGGATGCCTATGCCAATTAAAATACTGGTTTTTATTAACTTTAAAAAATGCTTTCCCCCATTCTGTTTTGTTCTTTGCAACGGCCTATTTTGTCGTCTTTGTGTGCCAGCAGCATCTATTTATTTATTCATTAAGGACTGCCACTTTTCTAGGCACTTAGGCCTAGATTTCACCCTCTGAAGCTGTGTTCTGTTAGCATGAAAAGAGGAGGGCTGCAAAGACTTTTTTTGCAGTCACTAGTAAAACAGTGGACTGGTCTTGTTAGAGCATGGCCGGCAGTAAACTAAGAGTTGTTTGTTCCATTTTCCCATTTTCTATTCTCTAATTACCATCTCTTAACGTGAGTTTTAAGGGCTTCTTATTCCAGAAAGCCCTTTATGAAATTTTAAATGAAAGCTGGTTGGACTAGCTGTAACATTGGACCAATTCTTAAATTTCTGAGCATTAAATTTCTTTCTTTCTTTCTTTCTTTCTTTCTTTCTTTCTTTCTTATAAAATGAGTATTGTATCTACTTCATAGTCTGGCGAGAATCGCATAAGAATTAATGTTAAGTATTTTAGCATGGTGGAAGTGCTCATGTTAAAAAATAATTAGGTCTTTGTGGTTTATTTTTATAGTTGGGAGTCAGTGACTTCTTATAATTTTATATAGGGTATCCCATCTTATTTGCAACATTTTGACTGAAAGTACTTTCTAACATCGTAATGAGAATATCTTTATTATTTTACAGTTGTAAAAAAAAATTCATATAGTAATATGAAATAAAAGCCAGAAGTCCCTGTAAATCCATCTCTCAGAGATGATTACTGTTAACAGCTATATCCTTTTTTTTGATTTCTATGTGTCAGAAAATACACATACCTAATATAAATTGGATTATATAGTGGACTTTATTTTCTGTAACCTCTGAAAGAGCTTGTCCAGGGAGGTGCAGCTACTATTAAATGCCTTCCATGATATAGAACTGCTGCTGAGAGCAATTATGGAACAAGGATGGACATTTTTGTGAGACCTTTGCTATTTTCATGTTTTTTATGTGAAATTTACCCACAATTTTTTGCAATTGTTAGTTAAATTTCCAAAACAATTTAAAGGAGGGCTATGATGTTTAATTTTGTAATTTTTCTTTTAAAAAAATATTTAGAGAAAGAGAGCATACACATGGGCGGGGGGGGGGGTGGGTGGTGGTGGTGCATAGAGAGAGAGAATGGGGAGGGAAAGAATCCCAAGCAGGCTTAATGCTCAGCCCTCGGAGCCTGACACGGAGCTAGCTCCATCTCAGGACCCTGAGGTTTCCACCTGAGTGGGAATCAAGAGTCGGATGCTTAACTGACTGAGCCACCCAGGCGCACCAAGTTTTTAATTGTTTTGCTTATAGTTGTGAAGTTCAAAATACAATTTGCCCTCTACCTCCCCCCCCCCCCCCCCCCATCGGGTCCCAGGTCCCATTAGAGAATTATTGATAGGTTGATTTTTTTTTTTTTTTTTGCCAGTTTCCAAGCAATTGCCTCAAAATTAGGTTTATTTGGTTATTCAAGGAGGCAAAACACATTTCACTAAATGTTGCATATCCTCTGTTAACCTGCTTTTTAATTTATTTGCTTTCTCTTTACCTTATGGGTGTGGCTTTTTTAAATGAGTACAATGAAGTTCTATTATTCCCTGGGTTTTGCTTTGCTCAAAATGTCTGTAAAATTTTCCCTGTATTTAGTAAACTCTGAATTAGAGGTTTCTTTTTACAGAAGTACATAACAGCCACCACTTTAGGTGGTGACAGTGGTTATTTGGTTATAAATAGACTCCTAATGTTATTTTTTTAAGATTTAATGTTTCATGTAAATAGAGGCTAGTCATTTAATTAAGACCTAAAATAACAAATCTTCCTTTGCTTTTGTATGTTCAGGTTAGTGTCCAGCAGATAGTGTGGAAATAGCCCATTTAAAGATCAATTGAAGTGCTGAAAGCTTGTCATTTTAACTTCACTTATAAAATTTTTGCTATGTACATCAAGGCATATAGTTTTATAAATAAGTGGCTCTTACTTTACTGAATAAATTAATGGAAAATGCTAATTAAAAAAAATGAGACAGTAATGGTCAAATGACACTAACATTTTCATTTCTTTCTGTATTTTAGATCCAACTGTATTACAATGATAAGATAATATATCGATGGATTTTAAATGTAAGGCACAGAGAAAAAGCAGATAGATGTGCAAATAAAATGTGTATGTTTAAAACAGTATAAATAGCCAGTTGAACAATTGGATTAGCTGCCACAACACTGGGTATAAGATGTGCTTTGTATGAAAATGTTTTCAGTGTTTTAAAAAGTTGTCTTTTGGGGCGCCTGGCTGGCTCAGTTGGTTCGGCTCAGGTCATGATCTCATAGGTTTGTGAGTTCAAGCCCCTCGTCGGGCTCTGTGCTGACAGCTCAGAGCCTGGAGCCTGCTTCGGACTCGGTGTCTCCCTCTGTCCCTGCCCCTCCCCTGCTCATGCTCTGTCTCTCTCTCTCCCAAAAATAAATAAAAACATTTATATTAAAAAAAAAAGTTGTCTTTTAATTTGTATTGTTAAAATCCTAAAAATAATTATTTCATGCGTTTTTAAATACTTTTTGTATATTATTTAATAGCTTTTTTGTGTACTACTGAACTAGTAAATATTTTTCATATTTCATTTCCTAATTTTCATTTTCTTGGTTTAAGTTTGTTGAAAAAATTCTAAACCAGATGGTAAAATAGGATTATACTCTAACCTTTATCCAGTCTTTCAACATTGCAGTATTGAATTTATACATAGCCATTATCTATCTATCTCTCTATCTATCTTGGGAAATAACCACTTAATTTTATATTTTAGATTTCTCAGCCTGTATTTTTCTGTTCTCTAATTGTTCTTTATGTTGTCCTCATTTCTGACATTTTACTTTTCCACAAAGTGGTCGATCTGTTAGCTAATCCAGTAATTCAGATTTTTTTAAACCTGTAAAAAATTTTAAGGTGGCAGGGAGTGGGATCCACATGTAGTAATTCAGATTTAATCAAAGAGTAGTGGTGATAGAGAGCCAAAGGCAAAAATGAGCTGAGCTTTATGAAACATAAGAATGATTTCAAAGCAAAGCGTTTAGTTATGTTAGGTGAGTTAGGGAAAGGGAAAAGGCAGATGATGTAATATTAACAGGTCACGTGGAGCCACAGCTGTGTGGTGACTGTTTTCCCTCTTAGTAGCAGAATTCATTGATAATAGAGGTTTCGTTTGAAAAAGGAAAAAGAATCAAGGTAGTTAAAAACAGAGAAATGTAAGGAAACAGTAGTATAACCAAAACAAGTTTTCAGACTTAAATATTTTTCAGTATACTGACATTTGAAAAAACGGCATCACCAAATATCAATTCTAGGAGCCTGAATACTGGAAGTGTATATTCTCAGGAGCTGAAAAGTTTGCATTCTAAACTTGATGGCACAACCTATAGACTCCAAAACAGATTATTTCCCGTTTAAACTAGTGGGTCCAGAAGGGGGTTCGAGTCCTAACCTAGCTTGAGATGTCATCAGATAGTTGAGAAGGCACGCCTGCATTTCAGTATGCGAGCTACAGAAGTGTGTGTGCTATGAAACTAGTTAATTGGCTCCTTGATTCAGAATAGTCACCCCTAAAGAATGTCAGCTGATAGATAACACTGTGAAGGCAGTTGCCTAGTAGAAAACAACCAGGAAAAAAAGTTAAATCATCTATTGGTATTTAAACAAACAGTTGTGGAAGATGAAATGGTGGACGCTTGAGCCGAAGAGGTAAAGGGATCCTTAACCACGCTGTGGAATTGGAGTGTGGGGGACTGGAGGTAGGCAGCCGGAGTGTGCATTCTCATCAGTTCTCAGGATGAGTGGGGTACAGGATTTTCCATTTCAAAAGGGCGTGGCCAAATGTAGTATGTCTAAATGAGTGAGAGGGTATAATAAAACCATGCTGTTTTAAAGCTCAGAAGAGGATACTTAGATATAGAACTGTTCAAGTATTTTTAAGATCATCTTAAGAATGAGGCATTTGATGTACTTTGTGGACTTTGGAGTGTGGGCAAATGAGAGAAATTTCAGGAATTTTGATTCAGTAAAATTTATAAACTGATAACTCCAGAGATGTCTAAAGCAAGTTGTCTTGATATTGGGGATGTTTTGGGGTAATTGTGGTGGGAATTTTTTTTTTTTAATGTTTATTTGTTTTTGAGAGAGACAGAGACAGAATGCGAGTGGGTTACGGACAGAGAGAGAGGGAGACACAGAAGCAGAAGCGGGCTCCAGGCTCTGAGCTGTCAGCACAGAGCCCGATGTGGGGCTCGAACTCATGAGCTGTGAGATCATGACCTGAGCTGAAGTCGGACGCTCAACCGACTGAGCCTGAGCCACCCAGGCGCCCCTCTGGTGGGAATTTTTATACTAGGTGATGGAACAAGTGGTTCTGAACTTTTAGTTCTCTGAACCACTCTTGTAGGTTATGAAAGTAGTGTGGAAATGAGCAGACATTTGAGGATTGTCATGTAATGTTTGATACAACAAAAGTATACAGTTGACCCTTGAACAGTGCAGGGAGTAGGGACACTGACTCCCCTCATGGAACATCCGTGTGTAACTTTTGACTTCTCCAAACCTTAATTACTAATAGTCTATTGTTGACTGGAAACCTTACTAATAATATAAACAGTCAATTAACACGTGCTTTGTATGTCATGTATTATATACTGTATTCTTACAATAAAATCTAGAGGAAAAAAAATGTCAATAAGAAAGTCTTGTGTAAATGCAATAAGAAAATCTTTGTGTAGTATAAACCGTGTTGTTCAAGGGTCATCTGTATAAAACCTATTAATTATGAAGAGCTTCTGTGTTTCATAAGTGAACACCTATAAATCCACCACTTAAGAAGGAACTAAAGCACTACCCGTACCCATGATGCATTTCTGTAATATTTTGGCTGTGATTAGATCAACTTGATAGGAAAACATTAACAAAAACTTCTGATTACCATGACTTAGGACTGAAAGCTTTGGAGAAGAAAACTTTTTAAAATGTGGGGTTACAAGGGGGAAAATAATAACTGGGGTCCTTGCATACTGAGGTTGGAAAACAATGGATTCAGTTGAGTTATTCGGTAATCAACCTCTAATTAGTGAGGTACAGGTACAGAGAGGTTAAGAGACTTGTCTAAAATCACATAAATAGGGGCGCCTGGGTGGCTCGGTTGGTTGAGCGTCCAACTTCAGCTCAGGTCACGATCTCGCGGTCTGTGAGTTCGAGCCCCGCGTCAGGCTCTGGGCTGATGGCTCAGAGCCTGGAGCCTGCTTCCGATTCTGTGTCTCCCTCTCTCTCTGCCCCTCCCCCATTCATGCTCTGTCTCTCTCTGTTTCAAAAATAAATAAACTTTAAAAAAAAAAAAAAAAAGAAAAATGTTAATAAAATCACATAAACAGTTACTCTTAGAATCAGAACTTTTTTTCTTTTTTTAAAGATTTATTGTTTAAGTAGTCTCTGCACCCAACATGGGACTTGAACTTAAAACCGTGAGATCAAGAGTCACACACTCTACCCTACCATCTGAGCCCCAGAACTTGTTTTGACTTGAGTGTTGGAAGTAACATGCCAGGAAGTGCTCGTGATTGCCTGGCTAGAAGGGTGCTGTTGATAAAGGCAGTTAAGCACTCCGCTGGTTAGACCCCACAGTAAGATGGTAAGATCCTTGAGAACTAGGACTTCGTCATCTTTTCATTCCCATCCTACGATGTTGTGTATATAATTTGTGTTCTGTTGTTAAATTGAGTAATATCTCTTAGAGACTGAAAGAAACGTGGTAGAAAGACTTTGTATCTTAAGTAGAATTTATAGTTATATTGGTTGTACCTTTGCCTCAATGCTCTGTAATTAGAAACAAAGGTCAGAGTTTCTTCCCTCTGGACTACTCTCTTGACCTTAATAGCCTGTGGCAGAGTTGATTATCCTGCTTTTGTGTTTCCAGTCTGTACCTCTTTCTGTTCTTCTTCTTTGGAGTATCTATTTGTTCACATACTTCCCAGAGGAGACTAGCTTCTTTGAAAGCTTGGAACCTTGACTTAACTTTAATGCCTTAGAACCTCTCTGTGGCTCACTCACCCACCCATCTTCCAGACCACGGAGTGTTGACCGAGGGCCTGCTGTTGCTCCAGGCACTGTTCTAGGAGCTGGGGCTACCACGGGCAGCAGAGTCTCATCAAAATTTCAGTTATTAATCAGAGAATCACACAGATGTTTATAGAAATTCAATTTAAATGGCAAATGTATTCTTCTTCCATTTTATCATCTAATTGGAGATGTGATCAGTGATTATTGTATCTTTATGTATTTTTAATTTAATCATTTTATGTGAATTTTCTTATAATTGATTCTCTTGGTTTATCTAAGTTTGATAAATTTGTTTACCTGGAATTAATGTTGTTTTCTTTTTTAGTCTTTTGTATTACTATGGTTATAGGATTTTAATATTGAATTCTTCTTGTATTCATGGTATAAATTCCACTTCCTTGGTGCATTATTTATTTAATATGCTCCCCTATTCATTTAGGATGTTTATATTTATATTTGTAAGCACATTTTATCTATAGTTTTCTTTTATGCTGTTGTCAGGATTTTTATATCAGTGTTACTACCATCGTAACAAGAATTCGGCAGTTTCTGAAGAGGAAATTTAAATGTAACAAATTAATATTGAAAGTGCTTTTATATAGAGACCTGGACTAAAGGATATATGCACACTTTTAATTGAATTTCCCTAATGTCCTTTGGTTAATTACTTGCTGTAATTATGTAATTATGTAAACATTTATGTTTAAATTATTACTTAGTGGTTGAAAACTTGATTGGAGAATTGCTGTTGCATGCTGATACAAAGTCAACACTAGTTTGATACTGGACATGTTTAGTAGGAAAGATTCATTATTATAATAGAAATACACAAAAAGAACTTACAGAGTGAAGTCTTGGTTTTATAATGTAGTTAAATCCAAGGTGCATTCTTTTGATTTTTAAAAAATTTCATTTGCTATTCAGAGACGCACATTTGGTAAGCTTTGACAAGCAAATTGTTACCTCAGAGATAAGATGGTTATAAAATGAATGTTGCCATCATTGAAGCAGAAAATGTATTGTAATACAGTATTTTCACTGATTTAAGACTATATAACCGGGTAAGAACACCTTTGATCATGCCTTTTTGGTATGGTGGGTTTTATTTAACAAAGAGATATAAATAACTAGTTATGAAAATTAAAGTGTTGTACATTCATATTTCATAGTTCCTTAATCGCAACAGATTGAAATTCCACGTTTGGAAGGTATACAAAATACATTATAAAAATAAAGCCCATTTTACCTTTAAATTGTAATGGACACAAGCCTTTTCCCCCCTTTCTGTAGCATGGAGAGACATTTATAGAGGCATCCAGCTAATTTAGTAGTGACAACCCTTATTAGACGGTATGTTCCGATGGGCAGGGCCTGTCCTCTAACACGTCGTCTTGGAAACTTAATGAAGAATTCTTGAAAGAATTGATTTCTTTGTTCAAGTCTTGATTCATTTAAGTAGATTTCTTATTCTTTTTCTTATAAGAAATATATTTATGTCTGGGAACTTTTTAAAAGGTCATTGACCAGGGTGTCTGGTTGGCTTGGTCGGTTAAGTGTCTGACTCTTGATTTTTGTCTCAGGTCATGATCTTACAGTTTGTGGGTTCAAGCCCTGCATTGGGCTCTCGGCTGACAGTGCAGAGCCTGCTTGGGATTCTCTCTCTGCCCCTCCCCCACTTGTGTGCACGTGCTTGTGCTTGCATGCACGCGTTCCCTCGCACTGTCTCCCAAACTCTTTTTAAAGTCATTGACCCTAGGTATTTCTGCTTTCTTTCTTATATTTCAGTCATTAATGCAATGTAGTTTGATCTCTTTTAACCATCTTTTCCTTGAAACTTCTCTGATCACCAGTGGCTTAGTGGTCAAATTCAAAGTACCCTATTTTGCTCTTTACCTTATTACTATGTTTTTGTGGCATTTGACACTATTGATCACCTTGTCCTTGGTTCTGTTATTCTTCAGCTTCTTTGACACCTCTCTTCTTACTTCTATTCACCTCCAGTTCTTGGTTTGGATCTCTCTTCTTTACTCCTTAAATGTTGCTTTTCCTAGGATTCGGTCCTTTCTTCTCCCTATATCCTCTCTAAGACATCTCTTCTATTCCTATAGCCTTAACTAACATTTGTGTATCAATCTAGACTTCTGAACTTAAAATCTGTGTTATCTACTGGACGTGTGTTTATCCAGATACCTAAAATAGCTAAGGAAGTAGTCCAGTTTAAATCTCATTCAGACGGATTAGTTCTGAAGTATAAAAGAGCCTTTGGTATTAGTTTTGTGTGATAGACATTCTTATTTGACTAAAGTTCTCATTTGGAATGAATGGCCTCATTTAGGTATGGAGAAATTAGGTAAAATAACAGGTTTATCTCATAGTGGTTAAGAGCGTGGGCTCCGAAGTTAATTTAAATAAAATATATTATTTCGTTGATACAGATTTGATTCCTGGTAACAATTAATTAAAGCTATAGTCCTGTTAAACATAGACTTAATCCAGGAAATGATAGAATAGGTTAACAGTTCTTTACTCTTTAACACCTTATCAATGAAACCCCTCCCTACCTTCTTTTTTTAATTTTTTTTTTTCCTGGACTAGCAAGAATATTTTTTTGTCTAACACATTTAAAATTTTTACTTTTAACAGAAATTAGCAGAGTACGGAAAGACATGTACAATGACACATTAAATGGCAGTACAGAGAAAAGGAGTGCAGAATTGCCTGACGCTGTGGGACCTATTGTTCAGTTACAAGAGAAACTTTATGTGCCTGTAAAAGAATATCCAGATGTAAGTATATTTTGTTGTTTCATTCAATTTTTTTTCTGCTTCACATACTTTGGGAAGGGATATAGCTGGTGGTAAATAAGCATTGTCAGCTGCTGAAAAAAAAAAATGCCCTGTGAGGGACTAGAGGTGTGAATAATTTGGCGTGGGCAGTTTAAAAACATTTTTAAAATAATGTTTTCATTTAAGTGCTGTTATGTCACTTTTGAAAATGCACACGGTAAAGACTTGGTTTTAGATTTCAAATTAAGGCCAGAGATACGGAAACAGCTTTGGCCTTAACGTCACAGAGAGCACCAGATACAGTTCTCTGCTCATCTTTAACCCGATTGCAGAGAAGCCGCAGCCTGGGCCACGCCATCCTTTCAGTAAAATGAGAGGTTGGACTGTGTGACAACTGAGGTTCCTCTCAGATCTAAACTTTGTATGACAAGCGCTCCTGATAATTTTTTTTCTTGTGTTTTGTCTTTTTCATTCTTGTTTCTTGCTCAGCTACACTCCATAAACATCTTGTAGCAAGTAGCGTCTTTGTCCTGTACCAGTTAATTTGTATTTAGCTCCAGACTCTTTGTGTTTGTTACAGAGCCCTACGTACGTCATATGGTTCTTCTCTCTGACTTCATCTTAAGTGATTTGTCCTCTTCCTCAATACAGTGTAGTCACATTGGCTGCTAGAACAAGTCAGGTGTATTCTCAGCCTGAGTACCTTTAGGTTAGCTGTACACTGATTTAAGATTTTAGTTTAAGTGTTACTTCAGAGAGCACTCCCCTCACCATTTTCTCTAAAAGCAATCTGGTTAGTACTCGTTGTTTCACGTAAGTCTTTTTATTTTTCTGCAGTGGCATTTACTATCTGATATTTGTAAATTTATTTTTCCCCCAACAGAAAACAAGGTACTTAAAACAAGAACCTGTGTTTTTGTTGTTTACCACGTACTCCCTATATACATAGTATTTATACAAATTGGCTCCAGCTATTGAATAAAAAGGCGATTTGGTGGTATTTTGCTAGGTTTCAGAGAGCTATTCTGCAAGGAGTTGGTATTATAAGGTCAAAATGTGATGCACACTCTAAGACTCATTGATTATATGGACAGTATACTAGTCGGAAGATGGAAAGTAAATGCCTTAAGTTGGATTAATGGAAAGAAGCTTTGACATTTCACAAGTTGCATTTCTTTCTTTCTTTCTTTTTTTTTTTTTTTTAAATATTTTATTTATTTTTGAGAAAGAGAGCAAGTGTGGTGCAGCTTTGAGAAGCTCAGCATCAGGAATTTGGACTTTCTCTTTGCTCTTAACATAATTTGGCTTCAGTGCCTCCCAGACTTTATCTTCAAACTTCAGGTTCTTAGGAGAGAAAATGTGTTTTGGACCAATCTGCCATGACTGGGGATGGGAGGTTACATAACATAACCTAGACATGGTCTCTCGGGTCCCGCACTTGAGGACTGGAATGATTCCTAGAGATAGGAAGTTGTGATTTGGGCAGCTGTCCCAATTCGAGTCTACTGCTGTTTGGTGTTTCAGTATCTCCTAAAGCATATCAGCCTTCTCATCTCATTGTTTAAACTCGAAAGGATAAAGTTTCAACACTAGTCATTAACATAGAATATGTAAGATCATAAGACCTTGTTAGAGACTATAACCTTGATCTGCCTGGTCCCCATTCTTCTGGAAAAGAAAAAATCCTGTGCAATGAAGGGATATTTATATTGCATTATTTAAGACTTGTATCATACAATTCTCTAAGTCAGAAGGGATAGATTTTATAGTGTGGGTCTGGGGGTATCTTTTCACTCTATTTCTTTCTTCTGCCAGTTGGGATTCACTGCCATGGTCAAATCCTGTTGCTGACAGGTGTCTTGCAGCAAAATATTGTTTAGGTCCTCAAAATGGGGTTCCCAGGACTATCGTACCCCTACCTTCTGGGAGCTTGTAAACGCTCAAGCCCCATCCCAGTCTAGCTGAATCAGAAACTCCAGGGGCAAGACTCAGCCATTTGCCTTCCAAGCCCTGTAGATGATTCTGACGCATGGTGAAGTTTGAGGGGCACTGCTCTTACTTGTTTATCATCAGAATAAGCCGAGCTAACAGGTGGTTCGTTTGCCAAGCGTTGTTCCAGGAAGCAAGTACTGTGGTGAATTACACAGTGCCTCTGCTCTTGCGGAGCAGACATTGCAGTCCAGAGACACACAGCCAACAAATGAATGTTTACTTTAGGTGCAGTCAGTGCTATGGCAGAAAATAAGTTGAGCTAAGCCTCTAACTGGTGACTATGTACTTATAGTAAAAGTATCTATTCTCAGATGGAGGGAATGCAGAGATGTGAACCAAGTGATGGGGAGGAAGGCATGGAAATTATCTGGGGGAAGAACATGCCAGGCAGAGCGAACAGCAAGTACGGTGACAGGCATGAGTGTGCCTGGGAAGTGTGGTCGGATGCAAGGTTAGAGAGTTAGCAGAGGGGCCGTGTCCTGTAGGGGCTGTGGGACCCAGCAGGGATTTCAGACACCATTCTGGGTCACAGGTTTTGAGCCAAGGAGTGATGTGAGCTAGTTAGCTGGGTTTTAACGATTCGTTCTGGCTGCTGGGGCAGTGGTGGCAACAGGGACACGGCTAGGGGGCAGAAGAGGAGCTTGAACCAAAGGACTTAGAGATTCTTGGATCCCGCTATTTAGAGCCAGTAACACTTGCTCTGGTAGATTGGGTATCGAGCATGAGGGAAGAAGTCAGGTCGAGCTTGAGTGTTTTGAGCAGTTGGAGTAATAGAGCCGTCAGTGCCTGCGGTGGAAAGACTGAGGCAGGAGCCCTCTGGGGAGGCGGAGGCTCTGATGGAGAGCTGTTGACTTTGAAGCTACACATCCAGGACTGGGCATATCAGACAGGCAGCTGTGTGTGTGCGTTGCAGATGCCTCTTGGCACCCCAAAGTTTCTATTTTAACCATGCTTTTTAAGTGAGAAATTCGGTTACAATTCACGAGAGGAGAGAAACGGATATAAAACCATGCTGGTTCTCCAGATAATTTTGTAATACCCTAATTTTAATTTTCTGTTATAAGAATTTAAGTTCTGTTTCATGTAAGAATCCTGTTATAAGAATTAAGATAATTAAACTTGTCACAAAAATTTAAGAATTCTTTTCTTTGAGGTTATTAATCTGTACCAAATGAGTAGCAACTGTTTTATGACCTATATTAGGAACTTTATGTCAGCTTTTGAAAAAAAAAAAAGTATTAAAGTAAAACAAGGGAATGTGTCAGATTTTGGCAGTAAGGGAAAAGATTTATTTCAGAATTGCGAGTTTGATATTGGCCACGGTGAAACAAATATGCATTCTTATTCTGGCATTTTTTCACTTAGTGTATCTTAGAGATCATGAATTATGCTTCTCTTCCACCCTTCCCGTTTGTGTCTAAGCTTGATTTTGTGAGTGAATTCATCCTATTTGACTCACAAATTATTAAAACTTTGAAGGGGCATGTGACATAGTAGTGGAAAGGATGGATTCAGACCCAGACTGCAGGCTGGTTCTGCCAGCTTACTTTGTAACTTTGGGCAGGTTATTTGTCATTTATGGTTTTCCATTTTCTCATCTCTAAGGAGATAGTAAGTCTCACAGGTTTATGAGGAGTTGTAAGCGAGTTAATACATGAAAAGCACTTGAAAAATGCCGTAATACTATAGAAGCGTTAACCAGAATGCAGGATCTGTGAGGGTGGGCATAGTGTCTCTTTTTGTCTTCTTGCTGGTTCGAATAGTGTCTGGTCAATGGTAGATGTACCACAGATACTTGTTCATAACCTTGTGAAGGCTGCACTCTTTCAAACACTACTAAGCTTTTATTTTGAACTTGGCCTTTGCATTTGCACGTAGCAACTTATTTTATAGAAGTACGTGTTAATTTGGAGGTATTGTTTTGGACTTGGTTCTGTATAGCTCTGGGACTGATAGGAGAAGAAAGTTTCAGATTTAGTGTTTGAGAAATGAAATAGTGTGGTATAATGTTCCTTGTAGCGTTTCTGAATCAGTGGCTTAATGATGTGGGAAGGGGAAGGTAATATGAGTAGCATATTGAAAATGAACTGAGATTTTTTTCAAAATTGATATTTATTAATACTTACAGTTATTAACAAAGCAGACTTATATTGCATCTCTGCTGTATTCCAAACACATCCTGGAGGTAGGGATATTAATTCGTTGAGAAAACTCTTTGACATAGTTGTTTAGTAGTGGGGTTTTGAGCCAGACAGGCCTCAGTGTTGAATCTTGGCTTTACTCCCTTACTGGCTGTATTTGTCAGCAATTGCCATAATAATGCTCCAAAGGAAGCTATTCTAAACCTTACTGGCTTAAAATAACAAGCATTGGTTTTTGTGCTCTTTAGCCTTTGCTGTATGGGGGCTGAGATTTTGTTGATTGGGCTTAGCCGAACTTGACCTAGACCAGCTGCAGGTGGGTTTAGATCTTTGTGTTCTTGCTGGGCTCAGTCCAAAGGGGCAGCAGCTACTCGGAGCATGCTCTTCTCGTGGCAGGTCACCGGAGTGCCAGAGCCAAGCCTGATTGCCTCGGCACGGGTAAGGCCTCTGCTCCCATCTGCTAACATTCCATTAGCTCCGTGATTGTCAACGATGGGTGATTTTGCCCCTCTTGGATATTTGGCAATATCTGGAGATATTTGGGTCTGGCAGAACTACAGGGGAAGGGGTATTAGTTAGTGGCATCTAGCAGGTAAATGCCAGGAATGTTGCTGAACATTTTACAATGAACAGGGCAGCCCTTCCACAACAAATGATTATCCTACCCCGAGTGTCTGTAGCACTGAGGTTAAGAAACTGCATTATCAACTCAGTGAGAAGGGGACTGGACTAGATATTTGCTGACAAATCATCCAGACTATCCCATTGGCTTTGAGCACACGTTAATTTTTTAGAATCTGTTTCCTCGTCCATTAAATTATAATGTCCCCTCCTAAAATTGTTTGGCAGAATAAAGGTAACAAATATATGGCATATGATAGAGCGCTCAACACGGTTCTTCTGATTGTGAACATAAAAAAAAAATTCCCATCCTTGAACGAGCCCACAGTCTTGAATGAAAGATAGAATATATTGCATTAAATATTTAAGACTGTTTCAGTTTATCATACATTCATAAAGTGACAGACATGAATGAAGATTACAGTTATACATAGGCCATCAAACTGGTAATTTGGCTGATTGAGTTATTAAGGACTTGTTTGAATCCATGGAGATTTTATAAAGCAGTATGTGAATGAAGTTAACGATTGACACAAGTAAAAGATGTTATGTTTCAATGAGTCAGTAATAATTCTGTCATTAAATTTACCTAGTTATTCAGTTTTGAGTTGTGAGAAATTGTTTTATAGGATCTGCCACAGTGGTAGATAAGTTTCAAATGTCAAGGTCTAGCTGTTAGGGATCTTAGTCGTTCTAGTATATACGTGAACAGATTAGGTTGCCAAACTTTGTTCGGGACATGATGTGAAATGGTAGTGAGGTGTTCTCTAGATATTTAATATGAACATAACTCTGATTTTCTGACGTTTTTACAATGGGTTTTAGTTTTGAATGTTGGTAGCTTTGAAAGGTGGGCCATGGGTATAGGCTGTCATGATGAGAATTGTCAAAGGTTTGTAAAATGGATAAATGCATTTTCAAATATTTTTCCCGACAAAGATCCCAGCCTGGCAACCGTAATTAATATTGTAGCTTTATAATTACTTATCACATCCTGTAGTCTCGTAACAGTCATCTGCTCATGGTGGACCAAGAGTCTCAAGTCCCTTCAGTTCAGTTCCCTGAGCTCACAGATACAACGCGGCTAGCCATAGCTTCTGATCTAGTATAGAGTATAGGGTTATTGCTTTTCTCCCGTTTCGCAAGATTGTCTCCTGCATATTGGATGTTGAGCTAGCATCTGTTTGGGATGGATCATGAGGAGACGCGGGGGCAGTGCAGTCTGCTATCTTTCGTTAGGCCTTTGAGCTTCGGACTGTTGTGGCTTCCTTATTGTGGTGAAAGAATTAACCAAGAGTCTTCACGTAAACGACTTTCACCTTTGTTCTTAGAAATGTCCATTGTTTAATGGACATTAAATCAAAATGTAATCATCTGTAAAGTCTCCTTTTTCAGTACCCAGGTTAAGGCCCAGTTTTTGCCTGGATTGGATCTTAATTATGGGTGAAAATATAATACATTAAAAGTAAGATCTGTCTGAAGACAGAGTGTTGATTTTCGGGAAGGTTGGCATATGCTTTCACTGAGTGCAGTTGTGAAGTGTTTCAGATTCGATATTAATCTCTTGGAGATTTGAATTTGGCAGTACCATTTGACGATATTGAGCATATCTTTAAGTTCTAGGCAGAGAAACTGTTACTGTTGACTTTGAACTTTATTTATTTATTTATTTATTTATTTATTTATTTATTTTGAGAGAGAGCGGGCGCACGCACGCACAAAGGGGGGGGGGGGGGGGGGAGAGAGAGAGAGGATCCCAAGCAGGCTCCGTGCTGTGCTGTCAGTGCAGAGCTCGACGCAGGGCTCAAACCCATGAGTCGTGAGATCACGACCTGAGCCAAGACCCAAGAGTTGGACACTTAATGGAGTGAGCCACCCAGGCGCCCCGTGAACTTGAAACAGATAAATTTAGTGAGGGTTAATTTCGTGACTTTTGTCTTTTTGGTGTTGGTTTGGAAATTTCCCTTTTATTTCACTATATAAGGGCATATTAAGATCTGCTCTGTATGAGATATTTAATAGGGTCTTTATGGTCCGAGATACATTAAATATGTTGGTATGTTAATAGAAGTTATTCCAAAAAGGATTTCAAGATAGTCTGAGAACAATACATTTTTGTTTAGCTCATGTTTTCTCAAAGTTTAACAATTATAAAAAGAACAAGCCTTTTCAGAGTCTTAAAATGCTAATGCTTTATTTTGTAAGTGATGCATTTTAATATTTAAAAGGAATTAGTGTTCAGAAGAACAGATTAGAAAACAGAGTTTATTTTTAGGGGAGTATTACTTGCAAGAAATGTTTTCAGGTGAGGTACAAAGTTTTGTCTATGATTTATCTCATCCAAAAAGTATGTTAGGATCTGATCTGTTAAAATTACTGTTCTGAGGGATTTATCAATCAGTTGCATACCTAATCACTGATATCTAACCTCCATATATCTCTGATCTTGTCCCTGAAATAACCAAAGGAGTATAATACAAAAATTGGAGAGAAATCTGATTCTCAGAGCTATTCATATTCCTTGAACATTGAGGTATTTGTTACATATTAAAGGAAAATTCGAGATACTGATCTTTTGGCCCATCTTGAGGGAGGGAGCGTTGTCCCCTGGTACTGAGTGACGTGGTAACAATCTTCCTGATCCTTACCCTCTTGCCTCCAAAACTGGCAAACAAAATGGGCTCTGGGGGTAGTTGAAGATTGTACCACTTAAGCTTGACCACCCATCTTAGTGCCTGGGTATAGTAGATGACCTAAATTTATTTTATGAGTGAATGAACTCCTATTTATACTTTCTTTTGGTTTGAATTTGAGCTGAAAACTGTAGTTTTTGATGGAACCTGCCTTTACTCTAGGAACATTGCAGTCAAAATTTTTCAACAACTAGCCTTGGAACTAAATTCACTAAATTATTTCATTGGGAAAGCATTACATGTCTTAATAAATTCTTGCCTTTAAAACAGTTTGTAGTTAAATTAGGCACTTCCTGAAATCTGGTTCTCACCTACCATAGAACACTGTTTGTCCCCAGTCCAAAAACAATATCCCTAGCATGAACTTGACCATCTGCATGCTTCATATTGGTGTGATAAGTTTTTCTTTATTATTTGATAAGGAATTGATTGAGCTTTAAAAAAAAATGTATCTCTGTTGTATTCTTTGGGGTTAGAGGACAATGATTGCTTTGATATTCGTTTCTTGCCTTTTTATTTATGACATTGTATGAAAGCAGTATACATTTGCAATTTTAACAGATTAAAACAAAGGAGAAACCTAAAATTGTAACGTAATTAGAAACACGAAGGCTGAAAAGACCTCAGTATAAAACAGTACAATTTTGGCATCATTCTTTTATTCCAGAACTGTGTGTGGCCAAGTGCTAGGCACCAGATCCAAGAAAAGATGTAACCCTTGCCCTCACAGTACTGTTATACGGTAACAAGGGCCCGAACTGAGGCAGCGAAGTTGAAATAAAGAATAGGGGACAGGTTAAATAATGAAAACCTTTAAGATTTCTTAGTCTATTATATATGGAGGCTAAGAATGAGAGAGGGCTCTGGTAGTGGTACTATTCATTTAAAGTAGAGAACACAGGAGAAGATTTTGTAACAATATTGTAGAGGAACCAAGAGTAACAGATGAAAAACGTACTCTATTAACAGAAAAGAGTAATTAAAAGCCTCTGTAAACTTCGTTGTTCTCCACAGTGTAGGAACATTGAACCAAGGTGGTATAAAAGTTATCACATTTGACTAATAAACTCTGCGCTAAGGAAAAAAAAAAGCTCACTTTAAGAGAGGAATTAATAATTTTCAAATCGTGTGTGAGGTGATAATATTTATGCAGCAAAAGTTAAAAATCAAAGAGCCTTAGATAGTATTCATAATCCATGGTCAGAACTACATATTTAATCTTGTAGACTCATCTTCAGGGTTTGAAGTGACCCTTGTAAGCTCAGTTTTGACTCAAATCATCATATTCTTTTCTTTCTCTCCTTTTTTAAGTTATACATAGTTTTCATTGAAATACGTGGATCGAGTAATGATCACATCAAGATTTTCATTCACATAAAAGGTTCAGTTAAGGTAAAAAGGATGTATGTGATGATTGTTAAAGCTGTGATCCCAATGGGTAAAAGATAGATGAAGATACCGGAAGGGTAGGGTGTGGTTATGTAACAGTAGTAGAGTGATGGCATGTTTTGGGATAAGTGGAGAAGAAATGATAAAAACACAATTTGGACTCTAAAAGTAAACTTGAATCTGACGAGAGTTTTTGTAAACTTCATACCAAACACAGGGAGGAGAAAACTAAATATGGGTTTCTGGTGTGGTTTAGGGTATATCGTTTAAGGTCTTTAGAAGAGAGGCATTTTACGAATTAAGTGTCAAAATTCTGTGTTTAATCTAGGTGTAGGATTGGGACTACTTTTGTAACCTCTCACGGATTAAATATTGATGACATGGTAGCTGTCTTTCAAAAGTGTTATGAGGATTAAGTGACTTAATGCACGTGAAGTGCTAAGCATAGAAGCGCCCTCACACCAGAACACTCCGAATAAAACATACCTCAGCGTGTTCAATACCTGAGAAATGTTGAATGGCATCGTCATTGTGCTCATGTTAATAACTTCCGTGTTGAAATGGAAGGTGGA
Source organism: Panthera leo (assembly GCF_018350215.1). Taxonomy (NCBI): domain Eukaryota; kingdom Metazoa; phylum Chordata; class Mammalia; order Carnivora; family Felidae; genus Panthera; species Panthera leo. The sequence continues at coordinate 145,954,880 of NC_056683.1, forward strand.
AATAACATTTGTTTTGTTTCTGTGACGTCACTGATTTTGTCATTTGGAATTTATCTTGAATCTCAGGATTATTTTTCTAGAAGCTAAAGAACGAGCGCTTTGGAAAACAAGCATTACTTAACCAATTAAAATCAGAATATGAAGGCAGTGAAAGCCAACAAGACAGTAGTTTTGACAGTGTAAAGTCCAAACTCTTTTACAGGAGGCCCTTAAAAAAGTCCCTAACTACTTTTTAAACCTTTATTTTTGCTGTTACCCTTGTGTTTAGACACATAATTCACTGTTCTATAAAAAGTGGCAGGTGCTTTTAATTTTTCTTCCCTGTAACGCCTTTCTCTTTTTCCTTCCCACAAAACATATCAAATCCTCCTCAACACATACTGTTGAGCTCAAGTGTTCTTCCTTCTGTGATTTTGTGTTCTGATTCCTAGAGACAGTTGTCCTCTCCAAAGTGAGGATTTCAGAGCACAGTGCACCCACCCCGCACAGCCCTTATCACATGGTATCCAGTGATGGACGTGTCTCGTGCAGATCATCTCATGGAGTCAGAAAGTAGTACCTGGTCCTTGTTTTGTTTTTAAATCTATAGTGCCTCATGAAGTATATAGCACGTAGAAGAAGCTAATATTTATTCATATTGTTGGATAAATCCATTAAAAGTGTTCACAGAAATCATATAGTGGTTTTTTTCATTCTCATGGTAAAAAATTACCGAAGAGTTATATGCAGCACAGGAACTCATATACACTTCAGAAATTGCTCAACTTTTATTTTAATTGGTAAAATAATGTTTTCCGAAGCACTTGTTATTTTAGCTTCTAGAAAAACGATCATCTTAGTCACCTGAGTTTGTTTTGAGTGCTTTCAGCTTCTTTCCCAATTATATCTTACACTCAAAGGATGAAGATTTCGTGTAATTTAGGATATACAAATTTATGTGCCACAGTTTCATATTTTGGTTATTACCGGTTACTCCTCCCCCTCTTCACATCTCCTGGTGTAAGTGACTCTTCTTGCGTAGCATTGTGCCACCAACAGAAGATGTTTATAAAGGTCTAATATATGACAGGTTTTATAAAAAAAGCTTCCTGTGATAATGACTGTGTAGCATAAGGAGACTTATTTGCTTATCTAGAATAAATATGAAGGTAGAAAAGGGATAAGACATTTCTGTCTCCAAAAAGCACAAGACAACTTGGTATATTCAATCTGTTTTTTGTTTTTGATGTGTGTGTATGTGTGTTTTACACAATGCTGTCATTGATTTTCGCTGAACTTTTGTATCTCTGGCCAGAACCCATGGTTTGAATTGATGAATGAATATGGTTCTGACATGAATATTGGTTGGTTTCTTCATTTGCATTAATGAGTAGATGAATACGAAAATCAAAAAGACGCGTTGAAACTTCATTTGTTCATACGTGACAAGAGCAACTTCTTTGCTGGATTGGATAATGGTTTTTGAATCCTGGAAGAACATTGTGCTGTAGCACACTTTTGATTTAATCTGCATTATTAATTTCTCCTTAACTGCCATAAGTCTGGAGCCAATCACTAGAACAGTAAATCAGACAACTTATCATTCTGTTATTTTAAAATAAAATCAGTTGTGCTACCAAATAACCATGCCTCTTCTTTCATTTTAACACACTTGCATAAGGTAGGCTTGACTACATTAGAGCTGGTACACTTTTTTTGTTATTTGCTAAGTGAAGGACTTTAACAAATACACATCTGCACTTGTGTTGTCTGCCTACTTTGTCACATATGAGATGCAATGTAAGGTTGTCTGACTAAAATCACCTTATAAGTACCAGACACAATATTTATAAACAGATTATCAACCTCTTGTGCAAAAAGCAGTCCAAAGAAGTGCATGTTCTTTTTTAAATTGTTTTTACAAAATTTTAAGCAGAAATTACTCTTTAACAGCTCCTAGAAGTGTTTCACTGAAATGCTTTTGGAAAGCTGTGTTTTGTTAGTTACCTGTTTTCATAGCGTGTCAGGAAGATTTTATCTCTAATTGTAGATTTCTTAAAAGGTCAATGTAAAGATTTGCCGTAACACTTTGTTTTGTCATCGCAAAAAATCTGAGCATTTCTATTTAAAATGAAGTGAGGAGCAACTAATAGCATTAGACTGTGTTTGTCACCTCGTCTTTAGAAATTAACATGCCATTTAGCAGAAATATTGGTGAGCCACAGAGAAGGTCCAGACTTAAAACAGTGGGGTTAATGAATGTCGTTTTTCCCTTCTTTCTTGCCCATTTTTGGCCTTTAAAGTTGCAGGTAACTCAGGCTCTTTGAAATGATTTTCTTTGAATGTGTTGTGACATTGTTTTAATTGAATGAAGCTGCAGAAGTAGCATGATAAATCAACACAGAATGAATTTTAATGCAAGGCAAACGATATTAATTCGGAAATTGGTTGCAGTAGACAAAGCAGCTGCTATGATTAATTTTTTCTTATTCTCCACTTACAGCATTTTGAGAAGGATGACCTTGCCAGTTTCGATTGTGTTAGAATCCCAGTGGTGTGCACTTCAACACACTCGAGCTGTTGTCTCTTGATTCTTGGGCAGTAGAGATTGGTTCATTTTTCAGCTTAGGAAGATTTTGTTTTGCATGTGTGTTGGTTTTGACTGGTTTTAAGACTCTTTTTTTATTTAGATAATAATTGTATTACTTTGTTGTGGGAGAAGTCTCTGTAATCTTAACACTGTGGTTCTGGCAGAAAAGGTGAAACGAGTAGGAGAAGAGGATGGGCCGAGAAGGGTCTTCTAAGTGTTGGTGTGTTACACACTGTGTGCCAAGCAGTGTGACGAAGGCCACGCATCCAAAACGTTAGGGATTCCTTGTTTGAAGGGCTAAATTACTCCCGTTTACGGTGTATTTTTCTAGACGTTCTTTTCCAAAGGAGTGTCTAGTATATGAGTTGCCTTGGGAGAGGATCTGTACAGAGCACAACTATCACTGAGGGAGAGGAGAGCTGGTAAGACCACTTCTTTTAAAAAGCAGCCAAGGTAACAAACAGAGCAACAGCATTTTCCCAGATTTCACGAGAGCAGCAAGCTTCTTTTTGTCCTCCTCCTCTTCCTTCTTTTTCTTCTTTTTCCTCAACCCTAGTATCTTTCACTCTTTACCACACAGCAGACCTCAGATATTTTATTGAGTTGACTTTGAAAATGAAAGCCTATTTTCTGTTGTACTGAAAAGTACCCGAACGAAACGAAATGTGGGAGAGTGTCTCTGTTCAGGTTGTTTTGAAGGGCTGAAGGGGGTGAAGTTTTATAGAATCTGTCACTGTGTAAACAGGTAGAGTTAGGAAGTGGCAGATGAGTAGGAGGAACGAAGAGAGGGCCAGGCCCGTCGACAGATTTTCTGTGGTATGCGCCTCGTTTCTCGTCCTCAGACCCTCATACTGATGCATTTTCACCTCATACTGCCCGAAGTTCTGTGAGTTCTAGATCTATTTAGATGAAAAGCAACATCTTTAACAGTGCCATAGACGTCTCTGTTTGTACGGGGTAACAGGGTAATTCAGACCAGCCAGTAAATTTGGAGCCAGTAATTCAGAGCATTTCCAGTAAAATAGGACACGGTACAAAAAACATTTGCTTGAAAACATCAGAGTCCCAGCAAGACTGAGGGCAGATAATTAAGGCTATAAGCCTGGCATTTACGGACCCCTCTCACTGGGTGTGTTTTCGGAATCTGGAGAAGGCAGCTGAGAGGCTCAACCTTGGGGGCAGGAGTTGGGGTCTGTAATCTATCCGCGCGTCCTCCTCCACATCCTCAGTCTTTGCTTAGAGGAGAGGAGGGATGCTGATGGGAACGTGTTCTAGGAGTAAAAATGCACCAGAACTTCCCAAGTTCTCACAGACAGTGCACGTCAGCATCAAGTTGCTTTAAGAAGTGATCTTGGATGGTGCTAGTGACAGTGGGTCCCTGGGAGGAGCTGATGTATACGCCTCCTGGTATAACCTTCTGGAAGAAGGTAACATCATTCTAGGCCTTCTTTCTGTAAGCCCTTTGGTAAGTCCAGTGTCTGGCATACTCTAGCAAATAACCCAATCGCAAGAAGGTAGGATGGCATTAACAAAACATGAGGAAACATCAAAATGATAAAAACAAATCCACAGGGACCTTTGGTATTAGAATTGTCAGACCTAGACTTTGCAAGAGCCATGCTTAGCATGTAGAAGGAGACCAAGGACAAGTTAGAGAAAATGGCAGAGAAATGGGAACTGTAAAAGAAGAATTAAGCTGAAAAGATTAACTGGAATTAAACAGGTTTTCCAGAAGATTAGAAGCATTTGAAGATCGAATTAGTGAATTTGGAAGGTAGCTCAGAAGAAAATACTCAGCATGAAGAGGCAGAGAGAGAGAAAAACAGTGTGATAAATGAAAGAAAACCAGGGAGAAAGTCTAATGTATGTAATTGGGTTTTAGGAAAGAACGGCATAGAAGCAGTGTTTGAGAGGAGTGTGGCTTCAGATTTTCAGACCAAAGCAATAAAGTCACAGATGTATGAAACTGAACCGTAAAATGAAAACCATTCCTCGGCATGTGGTGGTAACACTTCAGAAAACTAGTGCAGAAGAAATCATAAAAGTAGCAAAAGAAAAAAGAGGGAAAATGTTACTTTCAGAGGAGCCACAGTTAAGACTCGTAGCTCATTTTTCAGAAGCATAACAGGAAAAGGAGACAAGGCAGAGAATCTTAAAAGGGTTGAAAGAAAATAACTGCCGAACTAGAATTCTGTACCCACCAAAAATCAGACCTGTTCAGATGAGGACACACTGAGAAGCTAGGCTACCAGAAGATGCTCACTAAAGGAAATGTGTAAGGATGTTTTTTAGGAAGGAGAAAAGTGATCCTCAGAAAACAAGATACTTCGGAAAGGAATAAAGAGCAATGAAAATGGTAAATGTATGGGTGAATATAAATGCATATTATCTGTATAGAGTGAAAATCTGTTGACTTAAAAGTATACCTAAGTTTTGAAAAACAGCTAATGGCATATAAACTGGATTGGAATAAGTGAAGTGAAATAGGCTGGGGTCCTTGCGTTGTATTGGAAAAGGGTGAAAGTACAAAGTAACATTAGTGTTTGATAATTTGGTGATGCATGTTTGGGGTAAACAAGCATGTAACAGAGGCTAATAGAAAGGAACAATAAAAATGAGAAAACACGTTCATTTGCATCTGTGTCCCTGCTCAGCCCCGCCCCGCCCCACCCCACCCCGAAGGAAGACGGAAAAATAGAAAGGAATATAAAAGAGGTCATGCGTGTACGAAGCACTTAGTAAGATGCTAGGTACAAATCACATACTGTAAATGGGCTGTTAGTAAAAATCCAGAATTTGCAAGAGGGGGTGAAAAAACAACTCATCTAGATGCTTTTCGTAAAGAAGGCCTGTGTAATATAAGGCTAACCAAAGATTGAAAATAATCAGATCAAGAAAGATACACTATGAAAAACTAAACAAGAAAAAATTTTTTACCTCTGAATATCAGGCTTAGTGGCAGAAGGTATTATTGGAGATAGAGGGCCACTTCATAATGACAAAAGGCTGTAATAATTTAAAGTTGTATATATCAAATAACACAGCCTCTAAACATATAAAACCAAAATGGACAGAACTACAAGGAGGAATAGACAAAAAGTAAATCATGGAGGAATTCCTTTTTTTTTTTTGAACACCCATGGAATGTTTAGAAAAATTGACCAAATGTTACGCTGCCAAGTCTGAACAAACAATGCAGGACTGACATGCTGCACAGTATGTTTTCTGATTATCATGTAGAAGTTAGAAATCCGTAACAGATAATTAGGAAATCTCATGTTTGAGATAAGAAAAACATTTAAATATTCAGTAGCTACTATTTGACCTGAATGATAATGGAAATACTATATATCAAAACTTTAGGTTGTGGCTAAAGCCAGTTTAGAGGACTACTTGAAAGCTTTAAAAATATATCTATGTTAGGAAAGAAGAAGGTGCAGTAAGCTAAGAATCCATTTCAGAAAGCTGAGAAAACAGCAGATTAAACCCAGAGGAAGTAGAAGGAAGGAGGTCATAAAGCCAAGAGTAGAAAGCAATTAAATACAAGGAACCACCCAAGGAAGAGAGTCCTTGTATCAGTTGGCTCTTGTGACATTGTAATAAGCTACCCCAGCAGCTTATGTTAAAGCCACTGTCATTTATTTAGCTCCTCCTTGTTTCTCTTCTGCAGGCTGGGCCTTGAGGTAGGGTTCAGAGCAGTTCTTCTGGTCTGCGTCTGTAGTCACCTGTAGGTCAGCTAGGCAGTTCTGCTTCTACGCGTCGTCTGGCTATGGGCTGGGACACTGGTGGTGACAGGGTCGCTTGTCTTTCATTCTCCTTCTCCTGTAGGTTAGTCTGAGCTTGTTTACGTGGGAGTAATAGTGTTCTAAGAGAGTAAATGCACATTAGACTGAGGTTTAGGTTTTTAGCGTGAATGTCATTCTTTCCTCTATGTTGTACTGGAAAGCAAGTCACAGTGCTAGCCCAGAGTCGAGGGGTGCGAGGAACTGAGTTTACACTGCAGATGGCCTAGATATCTTTAGAGGCTGAAGGGTAACTGTGGCCATTTAATGTATTTCTTTCGTTTTTTGGAGAGCACGAGCAGGGGAGGGGCAGAAAGAGGAGGACAGAGGATCTGAAGGGGGCTGTGCACTGACTGGTCGGGTGACGGCAGAGAGCCTGTTGTGGGGCTCGAATTCCTAAACCGCGAGATCATGGCCTGAGCCAGAGTCGGGCATTCAGCTGACTGAGCCACCAAGGTGCCACTGTGGCCATTTTTTAAAGCCAGTCTATCCCAGTCAGCGAAAGCAAAGATCTATTTTTTGAAAAGCCTGGAAGATTGGTAAGAAGGAAGACATAGCTAACCGGTCAGGAGTGAAAGGGGAGCCGTCATGATAGATCCTGTAGGTATTGAGAAGAAAATTAGACGTAAGCTTTACATCAGTAAATTCGAAAGTTTAAACAACATGGGCATATTTCGAGGTAAATACAAGTTACCACAATTGACATATGAAAGGTGGAAAATCTGAATTAAAGAACTGAATCCATAATTTAAAACCTTGCTCAGAGAAAAACACTAGGCCCAGGTTGTTTCACCATTGATTTAATATTTGAGGAATAAATAACATGTCTTCTACACGGCCATCCAGAGAGTAGAAAAGGAGGGAATAGGAATACATCTCAACACATTTTGAGGCCAGAATAACCTTGATGATACCAAAACCCACGAAGCATATCATGAGAAGGGAATGTTAGAAACCAATTCCATTTATGGATGTAAATTTTAAAAAATCGGAGTGCTAGCAAACTAAACCTAACAACTTATTAGAAGGATAATGCATCAAGATCAACTTGAGTTTATTTTAAGCATGTAAAGGTTGTTTAACATTTGATAATTGATTATAATCCACTGCACTAACAGAATTAAAGGGAAATACAGGGTTGTCTCAATAGATGGTAAAGAAATGTGATAAATTTAAACATCTGCTCATGATGGGAAAAAAGAAAAACAAAACAAAACTTCATGGGGCACCTGAGTGGCTCAGTGCATTGAACATCTGACTCTTGATTTCGGCTCAGGTCACGATCTCATGGTTTGTGGGATGGAGCCCTGCGTCGGACTCTGTGCTGAGCGTGGAGCCTGCTTAAGATTCTGTCCGTCTGTCTCACTGTCTTTCTCTCTCACTCTCCTCCTTTGCCCCTCCCCCTGCTCTTTCTCTCTTCTCAAAATAAATAGATATTAAAAAAAAAAACAAAACTTCAGCAAACTAGGGAATAGAGGGATATTTTGTTAATCTGGTGACGTGTATCTACAAAAAGTCTGCAGATTTCTTCAGACTTTATGGTGAACCGTTGAAAACTTTATTTTTGAAATCTGGAACAAGAAAAGGATGATAGACTCTTCTTTGGCTTTGAACTCAAGTTGTATTGGCCAGTGCCATATGGTTGGAGAGGGTATGTAACAGTCACTGTTCGCAGGTGATAGGTTTGTTTGTCTGAAGAATCCAAAAGTACCTACAGAAAAAGGATGAGAATTGACAATGAAGAAAAAAAGCTACTGGATAGAAGATTTAATATAGAAAAATCAAGTATGTGTTCATATTATAAGAAACAAAAATGAAAAAATATATACAGTAGCAAAATTGAACTCCCAAATATCTAGGAATAAGTCTGATAAAAATGAGTAAAGTCACAGTAAAAAAAAGCCTTATATTCTTGAGAGAAATTCAAGAAGACTTGACCGAATGAAGAAATTATAATGTGCTCGTGATTTTGACACCTCTGTTATAGTATCTCAATTAAAGGTATTGCCAGTATAATTTCAGAAATTGACCAACTGGTTTTAAAATCTGTATGGACAGAGAAAGACAGATACCATATGTTTTCACTGCTATGTGGATCCTGAGAAACTTAACAGAAGACCATGGGGGAGGGGAAGGGGGGGAAAAAAAGGGTTAGAGAGAGAGGGAGCCAAAACACAAGAGACTTAAAAACTGAGAACAAACTGAGGGTTGATGAGGGGTGGGGGGGGGGGGGTGGGTGAGGGGTACTGAGGAGGGCACCTGTTGGGATGAGCACTGGGTGTTGTATGGAAACCAATTTGACAATAAATTTCATATTAAAAAATAAATAAAATCTGTATGGAAACACAAAGGGCAATAGCCTAGATACTCTTAGGAGCAAGGTGGACTGTACTGTGTATCAAGATTTATTATAAAGTTACAATACATAATATAGTGTTGGTGTTTTTTTTTTTTAATACGGTATGAATTTTCTTTTCTTTTCTTTTCTTTTCTTTTCTTTTCTTTTCTTTTCTTTTCTTTTCTTTTCTTTTCTTTTTTTTTTTTAAGTAGGCTCCACACCAAGCATGGAGTCCAGTGCAGGCCTTGAATTTCATAACACTGGACTGGAGCTGAGATCAAGAGTCGAATTCTTAGTTGACTGGGCCACCTGGGTGCCCCAATACAGTGCGATAGTAAAGCAAGGATAAACAAATAGATTAATAAAAGAGAGAACTCAGAAATAGACCCAGGTATATATAGATATTATTTATGAGAATGATGGCACTATAGACTAATTGGAAAAGGATAGTCTTTTCAATAAAATGTGCTAGAACAATTGGGTGTCCATGTGAGGTAAAGAGAAAAAGCTGTACCATCACAGACATTAATTCCTGGTGACTGTGGGCATAAATGTGAAAGAACAATAAAGCTTCTAAAAGTTAATACAGAAGGATATTTTGATGATCTTAGGATGGGGAAAGACCTCACTAACCATGAAAAGAAGACTGATCAGTTGAGCTACATTAAAATGAATTCAGTCCGGTTAAATTTAGCTATACAACACCATTAAAGAACAAGGAGGCAAGCCACAGGATGGGAAAAGGTATTTGCTATAAATGTAACCACAAAGTAGAAATTGATTAATAAAATGAAAAAACGCAATAGAAAAATAGTCTAGAAACTTCAAGTGTGCATCAAAAAAAAAAGTATAGACAATAAAAGCATTGTCCACAGGATTGGACGATAAACATAAAAAAAAAAAAAAAAGATAAACTTTCCTAGTAATCAGGAGAATGCTAATTCAGATACTCAGCAAGTGCACCAGAATGGCTAAAATAAAAAACATTGGTAATAGGAAGTGCTAGAGAGGAAATGGATGAAAAAAAATTCTTCTTCTCTTCTTTTGGGAATATGAATGTATGCAGTCCTTTTAGAAAATAGTTTAGGACTATGTAATAAAGGAGTTCTCTTTGGATATTATCTTCTTTACCAAAAGTCTTTTCCCTCAAGGGGTGCTCCCTTGTCCTGGTGCTTTATTTGGTACTATCTGTTTCATGTTAGCCTTCTCAAGTCTTTTTTGAACCTGCTTTGTCTCTTCTTAATTGGAGTATGAAGCACTGAACATTGGAGTTAGGAGCTTACATGTTCGTGAACTGGGCTCCCCCACTGCAAGCTTCAGTTGGAAGTGATCGCCTGAAGTGTCAACCTTTAGGAAGGTAGCCACATGCTGTTCTTGGAGACCAGGTTTACAAAAACCTGCAAGTTAGATCCCTGTTTGTTGTTGTTCTGCATATCATCTCCATCTTCTCTTTCTGGTTTTCTGCAGAGCTCTGTGTCTGAGTGTTAATTAAGTTTCTCTGGAGTTCTGTAAGGCAGATTTGCTATGGATCATATCCCCTTCTGTGGACATTCTAAGCTGAGTATTTGATTGAGGGCCTGAGGTTTCCGAAAGTGAGTTTGTAGTGGACTTGGTGAGGCCGTTCGTCGTCCACTATGCGCCAGACCTTGTATCGAACCTTTTGTATGTATCGTGTTGTGCACACATCTGCTCCTCGATGCAGCTCTGCTAGGGGGTGTCCTCTCCATTATGTAATTGAGGCTTATTTGATGGGACTTTCAAATTCCTAGTGATTGTTACTATTGCAGCTTGGGTACCAGTTGGGATGTATGTGCTTTTGGAGTTTTTAAAACAATCACGGTGTAGTTCTTGAGTTTCTTCAAATCGGAGATGCGTTGTGAAAATGGGTGGCGACGGGTTGATGTTGACGAAAGGGGCAGATGAAGTACTATACGCCAAGGAACTAGGAAAGGATAAGGGGTTTTATTTCAATATGAAGGCAAATTTCAGAATTGGGGATCTTGTAGAGCTAGATTAAGTGCTTCCAGGATCAGTCTGTGAGTCTTAACTTGGGGTAGAAAAGGTTTATCAAAATGCCCTGATGGAAGGGGGCTTTCTCCCAGCTGTCTTTGCTTTGTATTTCACTTGTAAGATGTGGCAGTGTTAGTGAGCAGCTTAGTGAGAGAACGTGAAAAGCCACAGGAGTACAGAAGATTGAAGAAGTGCCTTGGCTTCCTGAGCCCTTAGAGCAGTGAATGCTCCATATCACTTGTATGTAATGATCTACTAATAGTAGGATCGAATGCAAGAGAAAAGTAGGAAGCTGTAAACCTAAGAATTGGTACTTATTTGGCTAAATAAATAAATACAAACCACTGTGGGTTTTGTGGAATTGATGCTATTCATGTTTGTTTGTTTTTGTTTTTTTTTTTGTCTTCTGTGCAGTTGACATGTGAATGAGGAAATTTTACTTTTCAGTATTCCAAGACCATCTGTGCTTCCCATTGGCCTTTGTACTAGAAGTTTCTGTGTGTGTAGGGGAGTTTCTCGTGAGGGATGGCAATTATTTATACAGTTATCTTTGTCACTGTCCTATTTATTAAGGCTCCTGTCAAAACTAGTATAAGTTAAAGTTAGAAATGAAAAAAAAAATAAGGGTACAGACATAAAATTGTGCATACAATATTATATACTCTCAAGACTGAAATCCTAAGGGGTGCCTGGGTGGCTCAGTCAGTTAAGCATCTGACTTTGGCTCAGGTCATGATCTCCCAGCTCGTGGGTTCGAGGCCTGCATCAGGCTCTGTGCTAACAGCTCAGAGCCTGGAGCCTGCTTCAGATTCTGTCTCCCTCTCTCTCTCTCTGTCCCTCCCCCACTGGCGTTCTTTCTTTCTTTCTTTCTTTCTTTCTTTCTTTCTTTCTTTCTTTCTTTCTTTCTTTCTGTCTCTCTCTCTCTCTCTCTCTCTCTCTCTTTCTCAAAGTAAATAAACATTAAAAAAAACATTTAAAAAAAGACTGAAATAGCACAGGGTGAAACCCAAATTTGGCCATTGCTGTTATGGCAGCCAACCCAAAACTACAACTCTCTCTAAATAGTTGCTTTGGAGAAAGTATTACTTTTCTTGTTAGATAAATGAGAGCAGAATTTTTCCCAAGAATCTCTGTAAAAAATGCAATTACTATTTAACATGATGTACAATTCCCTGAATGCCAACATTACAGAGTTTTGTAGAAGGCATTTGTATTCATGGGTGGCATCTAAGAGTTTGTCAAACTTTTTAATATACTGTACTCTGGTTTAAATGACATGTTGATGGACAGTTTAGTATAGCACCTGTTTACATAGATCATGTTGTTCCTAATTTATAATTTGTGTTAATACATATGAAACTTCCTTGCTGAACAATGAGCTCTTGTAATTATACCCTTAAACTGTGCTAGAAATTCATAAGTACTGTAAGGCTTTATTTCATCTTAGTATTAAAAATATTTAACTTGAGGGATGCCTGGGTGGCTCAGTTAGTGGAGCATCTGACCTGGGCTCAGGTCGTGATCTCACGGTTCATGGGTTCGAGGGCCTCCCCCCAAACACACACACACGTCGGGCTCTGTGCTGACAGCTCAGAGCCTGGAGCCTGCTTCGGATTCTGTGTCTCCTTCTCTCTCTGCTCCTTCCCTGTGTGCGCGTGTATGAGCACTTGCTAGCTCTCTCTCAAAAATAAATAAACTTAAAAAAAAGTTTTTTTTTAAATATTTAACTTGACAAAGTAAAAATGTATTTTAAAATAATTGTAAGAGGTATAAATTCAAGCAAGTGAATAATATATGGTGACTATTTTGTTTCTTTCCAGTTTAATTTTGTTGGAAGAATCCTTGGACCTAGAGGACTTACTGCTAAACAACTTGAAGCAGAAACAGGATGTAAAATAATGGTCCGAGGCAAAGGCTCGATGAGGGATAAAAAGAAGGTAAGTCCAAGGGGGCAAGTCTTTATGTGATAATATACTTATATTTTTGCATTAAAGTACCCAGATCTTCCGTGCATAAAGCACTGAAAATCATTTCATATCTTAAACCTTTGAACTTTTTAAAGGGGTTATCACAATTTTTTCTTGTGGATTATCATGAGTTTTCATTTAGCCAACCAAGGTATCACTCAGGCCATCATGTTAACTTACTTTGGTATCTATAGTTGAAAAGCTGCCACGTTGGAAATTAGTCACACTGTGATGTTATATATATAAAGACACATCATTAAGAGTTAAAAAAAAATCTAAAATGCTTCTTTTGATGAGATTTAAGTGAATGATGAAGTGATCTCCCAGATCGCTAGGAGAGCTACTAAACAGAAAAAGAAAGCTATAAGTAACTATATGATACTCATTTTGGTTTTCACCAACATTTTGTGTTGATTGTAGGTTTATTTGACATTTTACTTTAAAGTATATTATTCCTGTTTTCTGTTTTTTGGGTTTTTTTTCCTTTCTCCTTCCACCTCTTGTTCTGCTAATTTAATGAATGAATACCTAACTATCTACTTTAAATACTATTTTTAGGAAGGTTTTCTTTGCCTAGTTTTCTGTTACCCAATGAAACTATTAGTCTGGGTACTTTGGAATGTCTGTTTTAAAAAATGTTTTACTGATTTTTTAAAAAAATAACATATTTTTAAAACATTCCACATATAAGCGAAATCACATGGTATTTGTCTGTGACTTTTTTCACTTAGCAAATATCTTCTAGGTCCATTCATCTGTGAAACTAATGTAAGACTATATGAGAATTATTTTCAGTTTAAAAGGAAGAAAACCCTGATCCGATTGCCAAATACTAAATGTACTGTTGTGGAGGGTATTATTTTTTAAATATATTGCCTTGAAAGGACTCTCAAGTGATAGGCCTGTAGTCAGATTATGTTGGAGCATGTGCATTGAGCCACTTTGTGAAGCTTAAGGAACAAACACCAGATTTACGAGATATTCTGACTTCATTCTGATGTGCTTCTTTTCTGACCTGCCACCTCGTTTCATTTACTCTCCCGCTACCTAAATGCATGGGAATCCTTGACTCTCCTTGGAGACAAATAATTACTTCACAGTTAAGTTGGGGGTGGGTGAAGTCCTCGATAATACTGATTATCTTTAAATTTTATTATATGTAACTGTTCTTGTCAGCTGAGTTTACAGATCCTTTGAGGCAATTGTGTGAATTCTCCTTCAGAATATTTAAATGTTGTATTTAAAATAGTTTTCTGTATTACAATCTTCAGCAACACTTCAGCATATTTTTAGTTAGCTGAGTTGCAATCTTACATTGCCATGCAGTTTGGTTTTCCGTGTTTGCACTTATCGTTGTATTGGCATTGGCCTTATTAAGCAGTGCTAATTTAAGACCCATGGAACAATAAAACGAAATCGACAATTGATAGAGAAATAAATCTTTACCAAAAGATTAGTGTACCTATCAGTTAAACAAGTTATTCTATAAATATGTGAAAAAATGTGTTTTCCCCTGTCCTGCCTCTGTTAATTCCCTACTAAGGGCCCTCCCCTTCTCCACTCATACACGCAGAGACACCAAGGGTTCGAGCTTGGAAATTGCATAATGAGACATCATGAATTCTATTTTTGATTCAGGTTGAAATTTTAGAACATATTCTGCTATTTTTGGCAGGAGAACAAAATGGTTAAGAGACTGAGCTTTGTGACCAGATTGCTTAGGTTCGAATCTTGGTTCTGTCCGTTAGTAGCTTTGTGACCTTGGACAAATTACTTAATCTCCTCATGGTGTATAAAAATGGGAGTAGTAATAAGGTGATTGTGAGGGTTAAATTAGTTGTAAAGCACTTAGAACAGCGTTTTGGATCATAGTAAGTGATCGATTAATGTTAATGATTGTTCTTAATAAATGTTATCTTAACACCATTACAGTAGTGCCCCTTATTCATAGCTGGTACATCCTGAGACCCCCTTTGGAGCCTGAAAATGCAGATGGTACTGAACCCTGTATATATTCTGCCTTTTCCTGTACATACATACTGATGATAAGTTTAATTTATAAATTAGGCACAGAAGGGTATTAACAATAATAATAGAACAATTATAACAAGATATTATAATAAAAGTCTTGTGAATGTGGTCTCTCTCCCTCTCTCTTATAGTATCTTATTATACTGTGCTCACCATTTTGCTGTTGTGATATGATAAAATGCCTACGTGATGAGATGAAGTGAGGTGAATGATGTAGAGATTGTGACGTTAGGCTACTATAGATCTTCTGATGATGAGATAAAAGGAGGATCATCTGCTTCCTGACTTCGGTTGCCCCATGGATAGCTGAAGGGGCCGAAAGCAAAGCTGCAGATAAGGGGAGACGGCTGTAGTTGGATAGTGCATTTTTAAGCTGAAACTCTTATGCTGCATCAAGGTGAAAGGAATGCCACATTTTTTTAAGCTTTGGAAATGACAGATACTTCTTTGTAGTTTTGTAACCTTTGAGTATCCCGTATTCTCATGGCTTTTCTGTTCTTTTTCCTCTGGTGGTTGGTGCATCCATATTCTGCATTGTCCACATTCTTAACCACAAGTAGAAGCAGTTTCCGTATTTTATTTATTTTTAATCTGTACTGTTGGCTACCAAAATTAAAAAAAAAAAGCTTATAGATTACACATAATGAATGCAAGGATAACAATAATAAAGGCACCAAAAAATTTTGGCTCCAGGTTATTATTTTAGTTTTATTAAAATGGTACAGATGAACATACTTGAAATTAGTTTGAATGACTATCATATATTTGATACTGGTATGTGAAGCCTGTGGAGAACTTATGCACGGATTTATAATACCAGGAGTATCTTCTATAATTTTAATGTAAATCTACACGTAATTAATTGTTAACCAAATCATTTTGGTTTATACAGTAGTTACTGTATTCCTTTAGCTCTTAAAAATGTTAATAAAAGTAAAGTCAAAATGGAAAGTGCTGTCATTTATTGCTTGGCTATTATTTTGAGAAAATCTGACAAACAGATGGAGACAAAAAGTAGTATTGATGTTAATACTCCTTTGTACTAGGCTGATTGAGGTGTATTTCAGGTGTTTCAAAGGGAAAGCCATTTGGCTTTAACCAATTTATATCAAAGCTGAGAAAGTTGGAAAATCTTAATTTACTGGTTGCCTAAAATATGATGGAAATGCTGTTTGCTGATCTATATCCTTCACTAGACTGGTAAACTCAGTGAAGGCAAAACATGTCTGTTTTATGGAATATGTCCCTGGTGTTTGATGAGCACCTTGGTACAGAGTAGGACCTGGAAAAAAAAAATCTGAGAAAGGAATGAATGTTTAGTTTAGGTAATAAATGAAAGGCATAGATGTCCCCCACCCCCACCCCCGACCCCGACCCCACCACGTCCCCGTAAAAGAATTTGTAAATAGAGAAAATTGTAAACCCTATGTGCTTTTAAGTTTTGGGGCAAGATCAGCAGTACCGTATCATGTAAGCTGCCGGTTTTAAGCAAGGGAGTGAATATGCCACTTTAATTTTTATTCGCTTGGATTGGTGTTATTGACGGGAATTCAAGTTATTGACAGGAATAACAGCATTGAGTTTTGCGTGTAAATACCCAGTGGAATGGTCCTGGGTAAACCCCATGGGACCTAGGAGCAGGAACTGTGGTGAGACTTCATGAGAGACGGTGACCAGAGCTTGGAAAGCTTGTCTGTTTCAGCCAGCATAGGGCAGTGCTTCTCTGTAGCAAGCCAGCTATACCTCTGTCTCTGAGTAAATGTATGGTGTCAGCAAGTGGAAACCACTAGTTTTATGGAAGTTCTTGGGATTTATACAATATCAAGCATTATTCTCGGTATTGTACATGCATTTGTTTTAATTAATCTGAGGTTTCCCCCCCATAACTTCTACTTGTAAGTTGATTATTTTTTCTATCATTTTAATTTGTTTTACATTGTTATGTTAGTTTCGGGTATACAGCATAGTGGTTCAGCAACACTGTAACATCACCAGGTGCTCATTACAGCAAATGCACTCCATAACCCTGAATCCCCTGTTTAACCCAGTCCCCCACACCTCTCAGCTTTCTGGTAACGATCAATGTGTTTTCTATAGTTAAGAGTCAGGTTCTTGGTTGCTCTCTCTCTTTTTCTCTTTGCTTGTTTGTTTTGTTTCTTAAATTCCACGTGGGTATGAGTGAAATTCTATGGTATTTTTCTTTCTCTGATTTATTTTGCTTCCCATTATTGTCTTTAGCTCCATCCATGTCATTGCAAATGGCAAATTTTCATTCTTTTTTATGCCTGAATGATATTCCGTTATGCGTACATATATACACACACGTTATATAAAGTATATATTATGTGTGTGTGTTGACACCATATCTTATTTTATCCATTCACCAATCAGTGGACACTTGGGTTGCTTCCGTAATTTGGCTGTTGTAAATGATGCTACTGTAAACATAGGGGTGAATGTATCTCTCTGAAATAGTGTTTTTGTATTCTTTGGGTTAGTACTCAGTAGTGAGATTGCTGGACCATAAGGTGGTTCTATTTTTAAGTTTTTGAGGGACCCCTATACTGTTTCCACAACGGCTGCAGCAGTTTGCATTCCCAGCATCAGTGCAAGATGGTTCTTTTTTGTCACATCCTTGCCAACACCCATTGTTTCCTGTGTTGTTGATTTTAGCCATTCTCACAGGTGTGAGGTGATCTGAGTTTTATTGTTCCTATTTTGTAGATGAGGAAATTGAGGCTCAGGGAGGTTGAATAATTTACCAAAGGTCACATGCCAAAAAGTGGCAGTCCAGACTCAACCCACAGCCCGTATTCTATTCTGTGGTGTACTTCTTCCTAGTTAGGAGCCATTTCTGAGGGCAATAGCAGCTTCAGAAATAGTAGAATTCAAATATGGAGTACTTCTACGTGTCGACTGTGAAGTTAATATGAATATATTTTGTGAAACTTCTAATCTTTTTGGTTTTTTCCTCAGGGATAATCTATTTTGAAATTTTGTTTTTATTTTTTTATTTTTTTTTTTTTTTAATTTTTTTTTTCAACTTTTTTTATTTATTTTTGGGACAGAGAGAGAGACAGAGCATGAACGGGGGAGGGGCAGAGAGAGAGGGAGACACAGAATCGGAAACAGGCTCCAGGCTCCGAGCCATCAGCCCAGAGCCTGACGCGGGGCTCGAACTCACGGACCGCGAGATCGTGACCTGGCTGAAGTCGGACGCTTAACCGACTGCGCCACCCAGGCGCCCCGAAATTTTGTTTTTATGTATCATTCCCCTGATTTTCGGAAACTCTTTAGGAAGGATTTAATCCCATTTTCTGGTAGAAAACTATGTAGTTGAGCATATTAGAAGTTTTAAAGACGCAATTTTTGGAAAAGAAAGTGACTTTTGGTAGTTTTCCCATTGATGTTGCAGAGGAGCCATGTGGAGAGCCCTGGGAAAAAATGTTTTTATGTTATAGGGAATGGGTTCACCTTCAAAAAACAGAGGTGGCAGTCAGCTGGTTTCCAGTGTAGCAGATGAAAACATGTGAGTCATTAAAAAAGAAGAGTGTTTTGTGCATAATGACGTACTTGATATATTATTGTGGAGTGATCGTTATTAAAGTGGTAAATGAAGTTCACCTTTGGGAGTCTTTGTGAGTGGTCATTGTAGGTGACACTCTGGGAATTTGTCTCGTCAACATCCATTAGCTGTTCGCTGGGAGCTTCCCTGTCATAAACAGGTGGGCACTGAGTAGCCATGCTTGTGTTTCTGTCCCACTCCCACCCCTTAGCCAGAAATGTTGATGAGTGAAATGTCTACAGTTGATCAAAGCCAGGTTAGTTGAATATTGTCTATTCTGGGAATTTCCATTGAGATCCTCGTTAGAGCTCTTTGCTTGAAATGAAAGGATGTGCCCTTAAGGGATCAGATGGCCGTTCTCGGGCTGCTAGTAACTGTGACCAGATGGCATCAACCGCTTTTGCAGTCTGTGCGGTGTCTTCCTCAGATCCTGCAGAACTCCAGAACATAGCTTAACTCTTCTCACAGGGTTAGAGGCCTGAAGAGGCGAGGTAACCTCTGCAGTCCCCGCTTTGTAACCGATGACGGCGGTAATGATGAACGCGTATCACACCGGACATTCACATTGAACTACGCAAATCATTCTCCTCAGAGTATAGGTTTTGAATTTAAAATCTGATCAATCTGCAGTAAATTTTCACTTTTTTAATTTTGTTTCTAACTTTTGTTTACCAAATATATTTGACCATTGTCTTGTTTTTAAGAGATGTTCCTATAACTGCTTGAGGCTCTGCAGTGTTTTATGGAACATGATTTATGGAATGTTGTTAGAGAGGCGTATTGTATAGTTGTAAGCATAAGTAGAATTTCATAACATTTTTACATTCTTTTCATACACATTGTAAATTTTTCTGTTATCTCTATTTCTTATGGTTAACGTATATGTTAATTTTAATTACTTAGTTAATATA
This sequence comes from Panthera leo, assembly GCF_018350215.1. Taxonomy (NCBI): domain Eukaryota; kingdom Metazoa; phylum Chordata; class Mammalia; order Carnivora; family Felidae; genus Panthera; species Panthera leo. The sequence continues at coordinate 145,974,053 of NC_056683.1, forward strand.
TGATATTTTTGGAAAGGTTTAAAGGTATAGATAGTCTTGAAAAAAAAATTAAAGGCACCTGGTTCTGTCCGTCTGGAGACCACCGTGTGGACAGTGTGGGCACATCTTGTAGATCGTTCTTCATGCAGTTACATACACGTTCACATGTGTTCTAGAACATGAATCATATTAGACGTGGTGCTTCATAATTAGCATTTTCTTCAGCACCTCCACCCTGTCCTGTCATTTCACTAAGTAGTTGAGCTTTATAATGTCTAAGACTTTGTGCTGGGCAATAGGAAGGCACGTTTATAAAGGACGTTTCAAGGCAGTATGGATAACGGTATGCAAAGATGCATTTTCTTGATGGGGGGGGTGCTTTGACTTTTATTCTTAGGAAAGATGTCACTACTATCCCAACACTTGCAAAGAGATCAAATTAATACAGTTTTTTGGTTCCCATACTAACGTGGCTGTGATGGACAGTGACATAACATCAAGTACAAGCATGGTTCCTGACAACTTGTATTAATGATCTTGTTGAATACTTGGCTTTCTGACAACCTTTAGCATAGGTATAGTTGTTGTTTTTTTAACTTTTCATCATGGCTACTTTTAAGTAGTAATTACCCATCACCCAGTGCCAGCATTGCCCACCTCCTTCTAGTGCCCTCACTCCTCCATGGCTCTTCTTCCCCCTTCTGCATGCCATATAATTTCGGGAGCATAGTCCAGATGTAATTTCATCTCTAAATATTTTATTATGTTTTCCTAAAATAGCAGGGCTCTTAATGTTGTGGTGTTTATGCTTTTCTTTATCACTAGAAATTTTCTTTATGTTTTCAAATATTTATCAGTGTTCATAGTACCCCCTTGTGTCATAAATGTCTTTTTAAGAAAATTGGGTGGCATCCAAGCGAGGGGCGTATACATTGTAGTTAATTGATAGATTGCTTAAGACATTCTGTCCCTCAGCCCCATTTTGCCTTCTTGAAGTTTGTCGAGGGACTGACTTATTCTAAATGATTCCTATGGATTTTGCTGATTGCGTGGTGGTGTTTAGCACTGATCTCTGTCCTCTGTATTTTTTGGTAAGTTGGTAGCAAGAAAGGTTTAATCAGATTCGGATCTCTTGCTTTCCCTCCCTCATTTCCTTTCTTCTTTTTGAAAGAGTATTTCACAAGTAGTGTGGTGATGGTGGGTTTTTTAGTCCCTTTACTTCAATAGGAGTTGCAAAATAGTTGTATCTTATTTCATTAATATTAGCTAGATTCACTTTTACAGGAAAGGCTAGATAAATGCTCTTACTAGTTTTAAAATAGTTGGTTCCTAGGAATCCTTCAAAGGTACAGAATGAGGGTTTTTTGTTTGTTTCCTTTTTGAATATCATTATGAATGCATAAGCTGTTTTGATGTGTTTCAGTTCGTTGCAGTTAGTGTTTTTTAATGAGCATGTTGTTTGGCCATTGGGGCCGCCTCAAGTTCACTTCTAAGCCCTTCTGACACTACCCCGTGGTTGGGGCAAGTAACTTTGCTTTCTCGTGTGATAATGATAGTCCAGTGTCATCTTGGAAAATTCCTCCCCAGAGTTGGAACCAGCCATTTCTTTAATTACTTCTAGTGAAAAATGGTAGGTAGAGACGGCGTTCTGGACTTAAGTGATACTCTATTTGTGGACCTTTTCAGAACAGAGCTAGGAGGTACATACATACATACACACATATTCGAGAGTATAGATGTATACAAGGTCATTCTCATTTAAAATGAAGGCTACACTGTTTTAATTAATTCATGTTATATGTTTATTTTCTTTCTGAAAATCCTGGTTCCTAAAGACACATTCATTTGCTTTATTCTAAAGTATATGCAAGTCTCAATAACTATACAGTCAAGACTATCAATAATATAGTCAGTGAAAACAGTTTTTCCCCATGCCATATTATTTTTAGGGTATAATCCACTAGAGATTAAAATTACTGTCACTTAAAAACTAAGTTTTCCATTGTATAATATTTATGTCATTATAGGGGTCCACATTTAAACTCATTTGGACTTGGCTTTCTTGTTTTAATAATTGCATAAGTTATTTTTCTGTTACTTGTAAAATATTGACTTGGCTCCAAAGTCCAATCTACAAGTAGAGACTTTTCAGAGAAATCTGGCTGTTATCCCTATTGCCTTTATGTATTCTTGCTCCTTGCTATTCAGATAAATTTTTTATATTAGTTTTCAGTTTATCTTTACATTTCTTTTTAAACGTGAACAGTTATATAGTATGACAAATGTGTATGCCTATATGTGTAATGTCTCACTCTCTTCAGAGGTAGTTATATATACTGCACTCTAATACACCTTTATGTTTTTATTTAATACTGTATTGTTGAGATCACTTGGTGGGAGTATATAGAAAGAGTCCTTTTAATAACTTTATCATATTCCATTGTTCGGATATACCATAAATTATTCTAACATTCCCCTATTAATGGACATTTAGGTTGCTTCTAGGCTTTTGCTGTTACACTTGGGGAGAGTGCTGCATTGAATAGTTTTTATATACATCTTTACATGTCCTTGCTAGTTTATCTTCAGGATAGAGTTCTAGAAGTGTAATATGTAATTTTGTTAGCTAGTGCTGAATTCCTCTGTCTCTAGGGGTGGTTCTCATTTTGCATTACCATCAACGGTATTTGAGAGTACCAGTTTCCCAGCAGATTCACCAACAGAGTGTTGCACTTTTATATTTCATGCAGGAGATTGAACATCTGTTAAAGGGAGTTTTAAAGAAGGTATTCTAGGGGCGCCTGGGTGGCTCGGCCGGTTGAGCATCCTACTCTTGATTTCAGCTCAGGGTCATGGGATCGGGCTCCATGCTGAGTGTGGAGCCTACTTGATATTCTTTCTCTCTTTCTCTTTCTCCTCCTCATCTCTTTCTCTGACACTCCCTCTGCCTGTCTCCCCCACTCACGCTCTCTCTCTCTCTCTCAAATAAAAAATAAACTGTTTCCCTAAGTGTGTGTGTGTGTGTGTGTGTGTGTGTGTGTGTGTGTGTGTATAAAAGGTCATTGCTGTTACGAGTTTCCAAATTAGTCATTTCTTTGCAATATATTTTTTATATTCCCTTCCAACCCATTTATAAATAGTTATTAAGCATAGTTGAAAAAGAATAACTGGTGTTTAGGTACATTATAATTTTAACAAACTTGTTTGTGCCTAAGAAATTAATCACTATTTAAAATGTTTTCAAGAGAAGTGCTGTGATTTTCTATTAGTTTACATAGCCTTTTCTAGCTGTGCTTCCTCGTCTGAACCACAGAACATAGAAGTTCTTCGGTTTCACCTAGAGTGATTCATAATGAGTACCATAGATGTGTAGGAGAGAAGTCAGTTACATGTAATTTATGTCTTGGACCAGGCATTACAGACTTGATTCTCTTGTGGAATCCTTAGTTGGGAAAGTCTGTTCCCTTAGAGGAGTGGGTTTTTCTACTTTATATCCATCCCTGCCTTACTCCCCCTTCCCCAGCCCCCCTTCTTACTGGTACCTTTGACTTGATGTATTAGAAAGTAGGAACTTACACAGATTCTCTCTTAATCTTCTAAATCTTACAAATTGCATTCTTATAAAGTTTCATGAATCTGGTTTGAATAATAGCATTTAGCTATGAAAACAGATCAGTTGCTTTAGAAGAATGATTATGAAAATTAGAGTATTATGTTATCTGGTTTAGAAGGAACTTTATTAAAGCTATGAAGTTCAACCACCCTTGTGGTAATTAATTTTGTGATACTTTATTCCTGTATTGCAAATGGTTGTTACTCAATTTTTTTTAACTTTTTTTTTTTTTTTTTTTTTTTTTTTTTTTTTTTAGTTTTTATTTATTTTGGGTGAGAGAGAGAGCGAGAGCGCGCATGAGTGGGGTAGGGGCAGAGAAGGAGAGAGAGAGAGCAGAGCACAGAGAGCCCGTCGTGGGGCTGGATCGTAGAAACTGTGAGATTGTGACCTGAGCCGAAATCAAGAGTTGGACGCTTAACTGACTGAGCTACCCAGGTGACCTGTAACTCAATTTTTGTTACCTCCTTTCATCGTTAATTTAACACCTTCTCAAGCAGCAGATATTTTTCAGTGCTTATGATTTTTGTCCTCAAGGAGCTTTCATCTGTGTGAGACTGATACATTGACGGTGAATTAATACACAGTGTGGTAAATGCTCCAGTCAGTAGATGTTACACATTGTGCTGTAGGGGGTCAAGGGAAGTATACAGTGTGTTCTTTTGCAGGTTGAAGGTTTTAGGAAAAGCTAGAGAGGATTGGACTGTAGCAGGAACTTACAAGGCAGTTGAGAGGAAAATTCAGTTGCCTTGAATTTACAAGGCAGCGAGATCAGCCTGGGTATGTTGTCACGTTATACTTGGCCCAATGCAGTGGAAGTTAGGAGGTGTGGCGGGAGAGGCAGTGTAGATATTGGAGATAAGGCTGAGAGCTGAGGATAGAGGGACTTGAATACTAATTTTTTTTAAGTTTTGAAAGCGGCACATTGGCACTCATGTTTTTAAGGTAAGTTAATTATATGTTTCTTGTTCTAAAAGAGATAACTGGACAGTAGTACAAGGGCTAGGTGGAAGGGAGAAGAGTTGTAAGGTCAAAACAAAAGGACCAAGTCTGTTAGAAAGTGCCTCCTTGTGTTGAGATAAAATTGGCCTCTTTGAAACGTAGATCCTCTGATCTTAATTAAACAAGTGTGATCTCTAAACCGCAGAGCCTTTGCCGTAATTAGATGGTAATACTTCTGTCTTAAACGTGTCCTACTCTAGCTATAACCTTTTAACTTTAGCCTTTTTTTTTTTTTCTTTTAATGTTACGGTATTTGGCCTTGAATTCAACCTCAAAGTGATTGATAGGTTTCTTTTTAAAGAGTAAAGAAGGCTTGCTTTCTGGAAGTTAAACTACTGTTTTTCAAATAATCTGCCATAAAAGACCATTACAAAAAAATTCAAATCCATCATAGACCAATCCTTTTGTAAACCATAATGAAATTATCAGATAAATAGTTTGAAAAAGGCAAATTCGGTCCTGTTTAAAACTTTTTATATCAACAGATAAGAAGTATCCAGTTGGAATGCTGTAAACGTTTGTAAACACACTTGGTTTCTATACGTGCTGGCTATACTTCCTGCAGGCCCGGTTTAAATACCTAAGCTTGTGACATAATCTGCTGGTTTTTCAGAACTGTAAACCAGCTCCATGGTGTTTTCTCCCTCTCTGCTTTGTTCTTCTCATTCTCTTGGTTTTGCTATGTGTGCTTTTAAAATAAAATTCATCTTAGAATATTGACTTTCCACTTTTCTGGTTACATGTTTATTATGGACTCAAGTGGCTTAGTGTTACTTTAAGATAGAAAAATATAAAACAGTGCAGTAAAAATCATATGCTTCTTTTGGATTGGATAGTATCTCAAGACATTTACAGAATAGAGATGCTGCTTTGCCACATTAATTGTTTAAGAAAGATTGGGAGGTTTAAAATTTGTTTATTTAAGGTGCAGTTTTATTAAAATTGGTGAGACACTCTTTGAGGAGTAAAAAGATGGATCCAGTGAGAATAAACCTTTGTTTTCTTTAGTAAAGTAACGCATTATGTAACCTGTAAAACTTAAGCTAATTACTCGCCATAGGTCTAATACCAAGATGAGTTAATTGTCCATGTCTAATGAAATGAGATATGAGTTTCGGTGAGAAGGGAGAGTCCGTTTTATCACTAGATGCCGTTAATGAGCCTTTTAAAATTAAGTCTTGATTGGATTGCAGTCAATTTAGTTAAGGAATATTTGAGCACCTTGTAGTTGTGTTGTATGGAACAGATTTTCTTTTCAGAGGATTCAGTCCCTGTTGACAGAATTAGTAGTGGAACGTTGCTTATGTGTATGTCATTTATGCTGCATCAGTTGATACTCTTTTTCAGAAATCCTTTAACAGGAAACTTCGATTGGAAAATTTTTTCTGTCGTATTAACAGCAAATTATTGGGCAGTTTCATAAGCCTAGTGAGCCATCCTGTTCTGTCCTACTAGTTTTATTTTTCCATTTACTCCAGTTATGAGAGAGAATGATTTAAAGAAATTGTTACTCTTTTGATTTTAAAACATGTTAACCTTTTATATATAATTGTTAACTCTTTTGCTTTGAAAGACAGGTATAATTGTTAACTTTATTTATTTATTTATTGTCACAGATTATCATACCAGGATGATATCACAGCCTGTGGGTCCAAAGAATTGAAACTGTGAATCTCAGATTATAGAAATAATTTTTTATTTTGTGAATTATTTGTTACTTAGAAGAGGGTAAATAGAAATTGTAGCAGTTAGACATGTTCTATAAAGGTCTATAAGGTTGGGGGGTTTTTTAGTTTTTTTTTTTTTTTTTTTTTTTGAGAGAGAGAATGTGAGCAGGGAAGGGGTAGAGAGAGAGGGAGAGAGAGAGAATCCCAGGCTCCACCCTGTTAGTGTGGAGTCCGATGTGGGGCTCGAACTCACAAACTGTAATATCATGACCTGAGCCGAAACCGAGAGTTGAGTATGTAACTGAGCCACAGAGGCGCCCTGAGGCCTATGGGTTTTTTAACTTAAGTTTTTGCTGAGTTCAGATACCTATAAAGTACTCTACATTTAGAAGACTAATCATTTCATGATGAAAATGTTTTCAGAAATCTGATGTGAAGTAAGTTTTGTGTAATTTCATCTTTGTAACTAATAAGATTAATTTCGGACTGATTAACTTGTGTTCATTTAAATTATGAAATTATGTCTTGGGCATTTTTGATTGCTTTTTTAAAAAGATATTTGTTTATTTTTGAGAGACAGAGACTGAATGTGAGCGGGCGAGGGCCAGAGAGAGGGAGGCACATAATCCAAAGCAGGCTCCAGGCTCTGAGCTGTCAGCACCAAGCCCGAAGCAGGGCTCAAACCCACGAGTGATGAGATCATGACGTGTGTTTTCACTCATATGTGGAACTTGAGAAACTTAACAGAAGACCATGGGGGAAGGGAATGGGAAAAAAATAGTTTCAAACGAGAGAGGGAGGCAAACCCATAAGAGACTCTTAAATAAGAGAACAAACTTGGGTTGATGGTGGGTGAGAGAGAGGGGGAAATGGGTGATGGACATTGAGGGGGGGACACTTGTCGGGATGAGCACTGGGTGTTGTTATGTAAGTGATGAATCATGGGAATGTACCCCAAAACCAAGAGCACACTGTACACACTGTATGTTAGCTAACTTGACAATAAAACATATTAAAAATAAATAAATACATAATGAAAAAAATTAGTTAAAATATGCATTTAAAATTTTTGGTAAATGGCAGTTTGCAACAGTGTTTTCACTGACAAATTGTTCATTTCCTTTGGCCATTTCTCTTCTCTTGTTTTTATTCATTTTGTTGTTTTTAAATAAAAAAGATGCCTGTTACAAGAAATTAAACAAAATGGAATTCTGAGCAAGGAAAATACAAAAATTTAAAATATTATGAAATTATAGAATGATAGACAATTGAGTAATTGGAAGTATCCTTGTACTTGAAGATGTGTGATATGATCAAGCTGTTGCATTAAAGTGTTTTAAGACCTTTAAAATTTAAGAGGTCACAACTTTAAAAGAAGTCACAAGAAGTAAAAGCAAAAATACTTAAGCATATTTATTGCAAAAAATTTTTTTTCTTAATTATGAAAGCCTTTCATATTATAAAAAATGTTAGATAATTTAGTTGTGTTTTTAGTCATAATCTTTCCCTTTTGGAGGCAAGTGTTACATTTATATGTTGATGCATATTTTGAGACCATATGTTTTGGTAAACTAATATATTTTACTTAAGAGTATTCTATCTGTCTGTGACTGTAAAATCTCACATACATGTTAAAAACGAATTGTTTTTACTATGAAAATGTTGTGAAGAACATCTGCACGTAGGATAAATTTGTAGAAGTATAATTGGTTGGTTGAAAATGTTTTTTACCAAAATTGTCTTCTACTATTTGAAATTTTAAGCACTCTCAACAGGAAGTGAAAATGCTTGTGTAATGTATCTTCTCCAAAATTGGGGGACAGAAATACACTCTATTAATTTGCACATTTTTGGTTAGTGACGTTAAATCTGTTAATATATATCTGTTTGCACTTTGATGTTCATTTTTGTATTGCCTGTCATTGCTACTACCCCGAACCACTAGTTTGTATTTTCTTTTATTTTTTATTTAAAAAAAATTTTTTTTTAACGTTTATTTATTTTTGAGACAGAGAGAGACAGAGCATGAACGGGGGAGGGGCAGAGAGAGAGGGAGACACAGAACCGGAAGCAGGCTCCAGGCTCTGAGCCATCAGCACAGAGCCCGACACGGGGCTCGAACCCATGACAGTGAGATCGTGACCTGAGCTGAAGTCGGATACTTAACCGACTGAGCCACCCAGGCGCCCCTGTGTTTTCTTTTAATTATCATTTTGAAAAAAATCCAAATTTTACACCTAGCAAAAACTTGTAAGAGCAGTACAGAATTTGGAAGAGCAGTGAATCCTGTATACCTTTCACCTAGATTTGCCAGATTTGTTACCATTTTGTACATCTTTGTGGGCTCCTGGGTATTCTCTCCCTCCGTGTCTATATGTATTCACTTACATACATACACATGGTTAATGCCTGTTATTTTCGGATTGTGTATTTGTGAGTTCGCCTACTTGCCAACATTTACTAGCAATTCCAAAATTAATACTTGTGGCATATTCACGGTTTTTCGTGGACTTAATGCAGAGCACAAAAACAAATTTGTAAGTCATCCAGTGCTCTTGTTTCCAGCCGAAGTTGAGTAAAACAACGCTAGTCTTCTTGTTTTCTCATTAATGCTTTCCTTGAGTGTTCTTTTCACTGTCTACTTAGTGCTATGGTTTTTGCTTAGTTGTGTTTTGGTGGTGATTTTGATGTTAAAAATGACTCCAAAGCAAATTGCTGTCTATGTTTCTAAGCACACATGGTGTTTGTCTTCCTTCAGGAGTGAGTTACAGTGTTGTTGGCCGTGAGATCAGTGTTAATGAATTAACAGTATATATTTAAAATGTGTCTTTAAACGTAAACATGCATAAAACAGGATTACATTGCCATTGACTAGTGAAACTGTCGTGACCAGAGGCTCACAGTAGCATGACCCTGTCTTTCCCTTAGGAGCAATGGTTCAGTATTCTCTAATTCAGTGTTCACGGTGACTTTATAGATGAATAATGAGAACTGACCTTACGTGTATGCACACACGTGTGTAGGTATAAACTAATTATTACCTTTTCATTTGCTGAATCATTTGAGAGTTAAGTTGCAGTTGCTGTGACCCCTCATCCCTATCTTAGAATGCAGTTCTTAGAACAAGGACATCCATTTACATCATTAAGGTCTCTTTCTTCAAATCTAGCAAATTTAATACTGCTTCAATATTATGTTCTTTGACAGACATTCTAAACTCAAATTTCTCCAATTTTCCGTTCATTTAAATTCTTCCTGTCCCAGAAACCACTTCAGATCACACATGACATTTGTCTCTCTAGACCTCTAATTTGAAACAGCTGCTCAACCTTTCATTGTCTTTCATGATTTGGATTTGTTTCATTGTTTTCCCATGATCAATTTCAGGTCGTTTATCTTTGGCAGGAATGTTTTTAAAAAGTGATGTGTCCTTAGCACGCAGCGTTAGTTACACAGTGTTAGTTTGCCCCGTTTTGATGATATTAACATTGATCGTGTAGTTAAAATGATGTCAGTCGTATTTTTTCAGTGTAGAGGTACTTTTTCCCCTTTCAAATTAATAACTAATTTCCGGGTAACACTTTGAAACTTTGTAAATATCTTCTTGTCAACAAGGTTTTGCCCCGTCGTCTTATTAGCATTTGGTTAATGACTCTCGTCCGCGTGCGTTATTACTATAATACAGTGTGTGCAAAATTGTTGTTTTTCTAACTTTGTCTTTTGCTTCATATTTAGTAGTTGACATTCACCTGTATCGAAGATACTCATTTCTGATAGATTAAGATCTCATTCTCTGTTACATATATGCTATGTATGTAATACCGGAGGATATAGGGTATATACCCCTCCTACTCGTCTCTGTTGGCTTTAGAATTTACGTCTCTCAGTTGGAATCTCCCCTGCATTCCAGCTTGCTTGCTTAACACCTTGAGTCCTTTGGTGGAGGGGAGAGCGAGTGGTGACTGGAATGGCTGACGTACTGCTGGTGGAGGAAGTGGCAGTGGAAGTGATGTTAAGGCTGCAGAGCACGAAGCTCTTGCCTGATTGAGGTGCTCTGTCTACCCTCCCTCCATGCGAATTCATCCTTTTAATCCTCAAACGGTCCCTTGAAGTAGCTACTCTTTTCATTCTAATTTTATCCTTGAGGTCACGGAGGGTGAGGATGTTAAGAACCTTCCCTTAACCCCAGCTAGTGAGTTGCTTAGTCAGGATTTGAACCCAGGCTGGTTTGAGTGCATGGGTTGGATTACTACACTGTACTCGTTCTCTGTAGCCTTCTGATGCCCTTGTATCTTCTGTTCCTGTCTGTCGCCCTCAAGCAACCATAGTGAATTTTTAAAATAATCCTGCAGTGTATGTTCGTGTACTTAATTGAGAGATCTTAACAGGCCCACCAGATCTTGTCCCGCTCGCTGTCTTCCAGGCTTCTCCTCTGTTGGCTGCCTCTGTGACCGAGCGCCTGTCTTTTCATTCTGTGAACATGCTGATGCTGTCTGTCATTGCACAGTTCAGTTTTGCACACTCTCTGGAATACTCTCCCCCCAACGCTATGCAACCTGATCCCCATTTCATTTCACATTTGTGTCCGATTTCACTTTTTCTTAGAGACCTCCTATAACCACTCTGCTCAGATACAGCAAACTTTGATGCCCCTCCACTGTCCTTTTTATCCTTTTGCCTCCTGCATTTTTCTTCATATCCATCATTGCTTTTGAGATACTTTATGTGTTCATTATGTCTGTCTGCCTTCTAGAGGGGTGCGTTCCATGAGCGCAGAGTGCTGTCTGTCTTGTTCCCTTTGTTCACCTCCCTGTCCGGGGGGGGGGGGGGGGGGGGCGTAAGTGCCTGCCACATAGTTGGTACTCGGGAAGTATGTGCTGAAGGAGTGTTTGCCTACAGGCTCCTGTACAAGTTGAGCACCAAACAGTGCCCAGATGTCATGATGGCTATGCAGTTTGTCATCTGCACCAGGACACTGTGAAGATGACAGGAGATATTATCACTAATTAGACCTAAACGATAAATACAGCCTGCCTTTCAATATTTAATTAATTAGGTAATTTTTTATTTAGAGGGCACAAGTGAGTGAGGGGCAGAGAGAGAGAGAGAGAGAGAGAGAGAAGCGAGGCTCACCGTGGGCTTGTGTTTTTACCTGAAGCAGGACCCGAGCTCACCCAGTGTGAGCCAAAGTCAGATGCTTAATGACTGAGCCACTCAGGCTCCCTTTAAATTTTCTTCTTTCTTCTTCTTCGCCGCCGCCTCCGCCTCCGCCTCCGCCTCCGCCTCCGCCTCCGCCTCCGCCTCCGCCTCCTCCTCCTCCTCCTCCTCCTCCCCCTCCCCCTCCCTCTCCTCTTCTTCCTCCTCTTCCTCCTCCTCCCCCCCTTCCCCCTCCCCCTCCCCTCCCCCCCCTCCTCCTCCTCCTCCTCCTCCTCCTCCTCCTCCTTTTTTTATGAGAGAGAGAGGTGGGGGGGGGGGCGGTACAGAGAGAGAGGGAGACAGAATCAGAAGCAGGCTCCAGGCTCTGAGCTGTCAGCACAGAGCCTGACGCACGGCTCGAACTCACAAACAGCAAGATCATGATCTGAGCCAAAGTCGCACGCTTAAACAACGGAGCCACCCGGGCGCCCCATGATCTGATATATTTTTTAAAAGAATTGTCTCAAAACAGAGAATGGGTTGTAAAGGTTGTAAATGTGTATGGAGTTGGGTAAGAGTTGAAGCCAGCGGATATGTGAGTAGGCTCTTGAAGTTGTTGAGGTGGGAGACAAAGGTGGCATTGACCAGGAACTTTCTTCGAAGTTCATTTTAAATCAGCACAGTCAGAGCACTTCAGCCTTCCCTAATCTTCTCTTGTTCCAACTTCCAGACTACTTGTACTCTAAAGATACAGTGTAATATTTAATTTTACTAATCCTGTTTCCTTCCCCAGGCTGCATTCTCCAAGAGCAGTGATTTATATTTCCTCATGCTCAGTGAAGTGTGGACATAATTGATGCCCGTTAAAAAATTATGTTCTTATTACAGAATTTTAGACACCACTTTCTTGAATTTTCCAAAGTAAAGGAGCATCAACTAGATGATGCAGAAGAATCACTTGAAAACTTACTTAAGTATAAATGATTGACCTATGACTCAAATTATACAAAAGAGAGAAAAAAAGAAAAGGAAAGCCAGCAAGCACTTTATAAGTTAGTCGAGTAGGACTTGAGGTTAAGAATTAAGAAGCAAAGTTGAAATTTAAAACCTAAAAGTAACATTAATTGCCAGGATAGAGACATTATAGAAGTACATTTTGAAATAACATCAGTGGCCATATTAGTTTTTCAAGTCGCACCCACAGATATAAGTAACAATTTTTGATCTTCTTGAAGTGCAAATGTTTTTACCACCCCCCTCCTCCAGAGTATACATGATTTTTCTCTAACATCTGCATATAGCTTGTAATGTAAAACCATAAAGTAAGAGAAAAAAGTTTCTCAAATGGTTAGAATACGTATTACAATTACTTGTAATATTTTGTACTTTGTTAATAATAGGTGTCATTTAATGGAAAGTTTTAAGTTGTATATTTTAAAATGTTTACAGCAAATTACGTGACCAGTCTCAAAGTAACCCTAAATAGACAGTGTGAATTAGGATGTGTTCTTTCCATGTCTCCCCCACCCAGCACAAGCACATACACACGAACTGGGTTTTGCCAAGAGATTATTCTAAGGATATGTTTTAAATGTTTAAAAAAAAAAAAAAAACAAAAAAAAACAACTAAGGCTTTTAAGACAGAAATGGTTTTTTTTTTTTTTTTTTTAGACAATAGTTGTTTAATGAGCTGCTCTTATATACAAGAGAAGAGAATGGGCCTGATTGCTCAATCTGATGTTTGAAAAAGTATTTTTCCGGATCTTATACATTTGCATATCTAATTGCCATGTAATCAAAACTAAGTGAACTGTAGCTGCTTGAAACTCTGAAATGAAAAGCAATCATCTGTACGGGGAGGAGGGGGAACCCCCTTCCATGCAAGCTAGCCTGAATATTAGCATTATAGTCTTCTTGTGTTTAATTATAGGTGTTTGACTGAGCAGTAAATGTATGCTTGTGTAATAGAGAAGTGAATGTGACCCTGAAACACCCGCTATGCTTTTTGGTAACAGAGCATTGGCTTTGAGAGAAGTTAGCCTCCATTGTGTATTTTGACGATAAGGGATTGTGCCATAATGGCTGTTAATTACCTGCTTTGTCTGATATGGAAAGTAGAGGTTCCACATTTTTTTCCCTCCCAATGGCAGCACTCAATTAAAATGTGTGTATTAAGCAGCTACGGTGCCCTTCTCTATTTGTTGGGAAGACATGAGGTAAGGAAAAACGACTTGACTTTTTTTTGCAGCTGTTTGATGGCAGTTTTGTTTTTGGGTACATCCCTTGAGAATAGAAAAATATTTACCCCAATACGTGTTCTTTAGACTTCGATAGACTTGACCATTGTATTTTAGTATTTTTTGCTGCCTCACATACTAGATGAAAAAAAAAATGTTTTTAATGTTTATTTATCTTTGAGAGAGAGCAGGAGCTCCAGCTAACGGGGGGAGGGGCAGAGAGAGAGGGAGACCGAATCTGAAGCAGGCTTCAGCAGCACGGAGCCTTGGGGCTGAAACTCAAGTCACAGGACTTGGGGCTCAAACTCCTGGACCCTGAGATCATGACTTGAGCTGAAGTCGGACGCTCAACTGACTGAGCCACCCAGGCGCCCTGACACATACTGTATTCTTAATATTCTCAAATGTCATGCGGAAGGTTTGTAGCTACTGGCTACCAGAGAATTTCACACTACTTAAAAGCCCCTTTCATATTTTAACTGCTTTCAGCTTTTTTTTCTGTGAAGTTTCCTTATTGTCAAATAAAATTACGCCTTAGTGTGGAATCAGTTTACCTTCCTATAGCTTGGGTCTTGAACCTGGGTAATTTGAATAGTTAACAGCCACTGAGGTCTGCTGTCGGGAGAGTTCAGGTAATATATGTAAAGGATGTGAAAAGTGTCTCTCCATCCTGTGTGCTGTTCGGTGCTCTTCTGCTCGGTGCCGGTTCTTTTAGTGTTGTTTGCCCCTGAAATGTTTTCCTTTAAATAAAAGTTTTTATGAATATATTGTGGTAAATTGCCAATATGCATGTTCTTCTGTGCTCTGCCTGCTGTCACGCGCTCAGCCAGTGAATGTTCGTGTAGTGGCTCACGTCTGTCTCAGCACGACGCGTCATACTGCAGCGCGGTCAGCACTTGAGTGCTCTGGGTTGTGTGTGGTTTACGCTGACCTCTCTGCCATTTGCTTTTTGTCCTTGAAATTGACTTTGACCTCCAGTGGCCCATGAAGGGTGTGCAAAGCACAGTTATGGACAGTCTCCTGAATGAGAAAATAAGACATTTAATGAGGGTTCTGGGTATTTTCAGGATAAACAACTAACAGAGGCTAAGGGTCAGCAAGAATAAGTATGTGACCTAGGAAAATTGGCCAAGGATAGCTGGAAGAAAGGATTTGGAAAATCCTGAATTATTAATATCAGTCAAAATGGAAGAGGAAATACATTGTCTGTGTTTTAATATATATGGTGTATAAATTAAACCCAAAAGCAATGAATGTACTGTGCTAGCATAGCCGTATAGAATTTAGGCGTCAGAGAAGACTGTGTGTGTGTGTGTGTGTGTGTGTGTGTGTGTGTGTGTGTGTGTGTTGTGTACATATGTGTATGTGTAAGTATATGTTTACTGTGTGTATATATATGTGTATATATAATTTGAGCATCTAAACTCCTAAAATTTTGAAGAAAATAATTTTTAGTCATTCCCGACATTTTATTTATATTATTACTGTTCAGGTGTTGAAGGAGGGTAGAGATTATTGGTATATATACAGTTTCTTCCTTTTTACTTTGGAAATGCACAGTGGGTTAAATAGGGGTTGTTTGACAGAATACTATTCTTTATGAATTTTTGGAGGCAGTGGAGCTTACACATAAATCTAAAGTTGGTTTTCGATAATTTAAACTGATAGAGCAGGGTCAGCCTGGGACCAGTGTTATGATAAACGATTCAGGGTGTGACCCTACAAAATATTAAGCACTTGATGAAACTGTAACTAGGATTTCTTTAAAAATTCCTGAAAGTTTTACCTTCTTAGAATTTTTGTGCTTAAAAGGACTCCACTGTATTTTGAATCTAATAGAAAAATAATTGTTATTCTGTTTAGGGTAAACTTGAAATTTATATTGTTGTCATTATCATTTTAAATGTAACTTTCATACATGAGTTTACTAACTTTCCCTTTCCTTTTAAAAAGCTTAATAGTTCTGAATCCAGGCACTTACTCTAAAGCTTCATTTGAAAACCATGGCTGATTTCTTTTGACCCTCTGAAAATTCCTTTCCCAAGTTATTTGAGAAAATTTTTGCATTTTAATAAACTTCATTAATTGAGATAAAGTGATCAGAGAGATGTCACTTTTTCTTGGGAAGTTTTCCCAACTTAAATTTTTTTTTTTTTTTTAACATTTATTTATTTTTGAGAGAGAGACAGCGTGAGCAGGGGAGGGGCAGAGAGAGAGGGAAACACAGAATCAGAAGCAGGCTCCAGGCTCCGAGCTGTCAGTGCAGAGCCCGATGCGGGGCTCGAACTCACAAACCAGGAGATAGTGACCTGAGCCGAAGTCAGACGCTTAACTGACTGAGCCAGCCACCCAGGCTCCCCAGGAAGTTTTCCCGACCTAATTGACATTTTGTTGTGGTGTAATTAGTGTTTTGAAGTGTTATTTTATTTAAAAAAGTAATTAGGGGCTCAGTTGGTAAAATGTGAGTAATTGAGAGTTGTATGATTAAAAAATATGCCTAAATTATGTGAAGGACATCCACAGCCACAGGAAATTTCATTGTACAAATGAGGAAGAGTAACCTTTTAGGTCACATTATTTGTGATCTCTTCAGTGTTTCCAAGTCCCTAGTCTGTGTTTTGGATCCTGTTTGAATTTTTAAAAATCCTTTTCTAAGTTTTCGGCAATATATTCAGACAAAGTTAGCTGTTTTGTACTCCATCGATCCCATACTAATGCATATCTCCGTTCAAGCACTTAATATATTTTTTGTGGTTGATTACAGAGTGTTTCTCAGAGTGAGAACTTTGTCCTAATCAGCCCTGGAACATACACAGGGCTTGGCACAGGAATCCTTAATTAGTGTTTCCCTTAGAATCTTGTATTCGAGTTATTAACTGAACTCATCTCTACTGTTGAATTAATCTTCTATTTTCATATATATTTTTAGTTCTTTCAGTATTATAAGATTTATTTATTTATTTTTTTTTATGTCTATTTTATTTTGTGGGGGGAGAGAGAGCGAGAAAACGCCTGTGAGCAGGGGAGGGGCAGAGAGAGAGGGAGACACAGAATCCAAATCAGGTTCCAGGCTCTGAGCTGTCAGCACAGAGCCCGATGCGGGGCTCGAACCCAGAAACTGTGACATCATGACCTGAACCGAAGTCAGATGCTTAACCAAATGAGCCACCCAGGCACCCTTTGTGTTAGAAGATTTATATTGTCCGATAGCTGTGTTTGTTAACGTGTATGTGTTTTTCCCTCCTGTCAATCAGAAACACATAACTGTACGCAGGGACTAAAATGGCAAACTCACTCCGTTCTGCGATAATTATGGGCTACATGGACAGGAGATGGACTCTGAGCATGAGTAACGGGAATTGGAGCCAGTTTCACAGAAGTACTGGGTTTTGGGGTGCGCTGTGCCACTTGTGGATAGAGGCTAAACTCTATGACTGTCACCTAGGAAATGTTTCTAGTGGTAAGAGGAAGGAGAGAGTATTTATCTATAATCAGGGCCAAGCTGCCTGCTGGTTTGAATACCGGATTATCACTGTCCTTCTGGAAGAAATAGAACTTTGAAGTAAGGCCTTCTGCTTCCAGTAATAAATGAATAAATTCCTGTCAAGATAGATTCATCTACAGAGAGCAACTCTAAGATACAGATATAGATACAGATAGATATATAAAATACAAGATTACCCCTTGTATTATACATGAATACATCAAGGCACTGGGGAAGAATACAAGCAGAGTTTAGAGGAGGGAACCTTATATTTTGCCTGGCTTCCCCCCCACTCCAGGGGTCAAGCACAGTAGGTGGCACTAATTCTAACCTAGAGGATATCCCTATTGTTGAGAAAGGAGAATCCAGGAAGGAAAAGAGACAGGAGAAGAAATCCCTACGTTCTTGCTAACCCCTGAATCACACACATGTAGAACAGACTTAAAGGATCTCGGGTGAAGATCTGAACTGAGACCAGACTCTGCACCCAGGAAACAAAGTTTGCAGTTCTGAATTGAATCAGGACAGTTGCTTACTAAAGTAATAATAAATCTTCAAAAGAAAAAAACAAAAGCCAGAATCAGCATATAGTTCAAAATTAAAACTTGAAGATTAATCACATTCTACAATCAACTGATTCGAATCTCCAGATGTTGAAAGTAACAAAACACATATTTTAAAGTAGCTGTTATAATGATCCTCATAAGGTAAGACAAAATACAAAATGATCGAAAATCTTAGCAGAGAACCAGAAACAATAAAAAAGACCAAATGGGAATTCCAGAACTGAAAATAGAGTATCTGAAGTAAACCATTTATGGGTGGATGGATTTAACTGCTGAAGAAGGAGTGTGCAGATTTGAAGACAGAGCAGTAGAAACTGTCTGTTGTGAATAACAGGGAGAGGAAAAAATTGAGGTAAAGGTAATAACATGTCAAATGGTCTACCTAACATATCTGTAATCGGAGTTCTATAAGGAAGAGCGAGCAAATGAAATAAAAATAATTGAAGAAATAATGGCAGAGGATCTCAAAAATTTGTTGAAAGACATAAACTTGTAGATGTAAGATGCTTATCATAGAACAATCAGAATGAACACAAAGGAGGGGGCACTGTAGCACCTTAGAGCAGGACTGTTGGACACCTTATAAAGCAGCAAGAGAAAAATCACACCTTAACATACAGAGGAAAAATACAATTAATGGCTGACTTATTATCAGGCCAGAAAAGAGTAAAACATCCTTTAAATATGCTAACAGATGAGTATTGTCAACCCTGAATTCTGTAACCATTGAGAATGCTGTAACCATCTTCCAAGTGAAGAGGAAATAAAGCCATTTGAAATGAAAGATTAGTTCAGAGAATTTCTTGGCAGCAGATGTACAGAGTGGAGAAACTAAAGAGGACTTTTCCAACTTCAGAGAAATGAAATGAGAGCACATAGAAAGTTACTTAGAGATGAACGCCAGTAATGATAAATTCCTGGGTAGATAGAAAATATTTTTTGAAGGGGAGGATGGGTATTTTTCCTCTTAGTTTCTTTAATACGTATAGCTGTTTAATGTGGAAGAAATAGCGTTGTCCCGTGGAGTTTTAAACTTATGTATGTGTAAACATGGACCTATGTGGTGGTTACGAGTTTCTGCATTTGTGTGAAGTTGTAAAACGTTAGTCATAAGTGGACCTTGAAAAGTTAAAGATTTATGTTGTAACCCTCAGAGCAGCCACTGAAAACATAATACAAAGAAGTACAGATAAAAATGCACTGAGGAAAACTAAAGTGGAATTGTAAAAATATATTGAAATAGTGTATTTTTAAAAGTTGGAAGAGGAAACAGAGGAACAAAAACAGAGGCTACAAATAGAAAGCCAGTAATAAAGTTGGTAGCTGCCAGAAACCTCGTTTTATCGGGGCTCCTGGGTGGCTCAGTCGGTTGAGCGTCCGACTTCGGCTCAGGTCATGATCTCACAGTCTGTGAGTTCGAGCCCCGCATCGGGCTCTGTGCTTACAGCTCAGAGCCTGGAGCCTGCTTCAGATTCTGTGTCTCCCTCTCTCTGCCCCTTTCCCACTCACGCTCTGTCTCTGTCTCTCAAAAAAAGAATTAACGTTAGAAAAAAAATTAAAAAAAAAAAAAAAAAAGAAACCTCGTCTTATCAATAATGGCATTAATTTGCCAGTGGAAGAAACACCCCTATGAAAAGGCAGAGGTTACCAAAATGGATTGAAAACACTAAGGCACACTTGTAGACTATAAAGCATATAGCTGTTATAAACTATACAGTTTCTCAAGAAGAAAAGTTGTAAATAAAAGTAGGTTGAAAATAAATAGGTGGAAAAAGAGCAAGAAAACAGCACAAGGTTGGAATGACTATTAATATCAGATAAAATAGATCTCAAGAGAAAGCAATTCATATCAAGTAAAGAGAATGTTTCATAATGATAAAAAGTCAATTTAGCAGGAAGTGCGAAAAGTGATCGTAAATGTATATTCACTTGATACAGTGTCACTCTACTGTATGAAACAAGAATTGCCTAAAGACAAATAATTCCAGGATCAGACTGAAATTTTAACTTTTTCAGCAGCTGATAGAATGAAACTAAAACTCCTCAAAGACTGAGAAGATCTGAACATTATTATGAGCTGCCTTGACATTATTGGGGTTTATAAAACATTACACCTGACAACTGAGTGAACATGGTGCATTCACCAGTATAAAATATTTCCTAGGCCATAAAGTGAGAAGCTTGAAATTAGACCAAGGATGAGCTGTGACTAAAATGAAATTTAGCCCAAATATTTGGAAATTGAACAACACACTTCTGTATAGTCCATGGCTTAAGAGATGTCACAAGAAAAATTAAAAGGTATTTTAAACCAAATAACAATGAAAATGGGACATAAAATTTGTGAAGTAAGGCCAAAGCAGTGTTTACAGGGAATTTATTTCCAAAAATGTTCATATTTTTAAAAACTTAAATCAGTTATTTAATTTTCTTCCTATTAGGGGACATCACTATGGACCCTATGGACAATAAGAGACTTTAAGGGAATATTCTGAGCAACTATAAGCCAATAAATTTGACAAATTAGATGAAAAGTCTTTGGAAAATACATTATTACCAAGAAGTAACAGAAAACTTGAATAGCCTGTAATGCTTAAAGAAGCTGAATTTGTAATAAAAACTACCCCACAAAGAAAATGTGAAGCCTGGGTGGCTACACTAACGAGTTTTATCAAACTTTAAGAAAGGATGGGGGGCACCTGAGTGGCTCTGTTGAATGTCTGACTCTTGATTTTGGCTCAAATGGCTCAGATCATGATCTCATGGTTTGTACGATTGAGCCCTGCATCTGGCTCCACACTGTCAGTGCTTGGGATTCTCTCTCTGTTGTCTCTCTCTCTCTCTCAAAAATAAACATTTAAAAAACTAGGGGCGCCTGGGTGGCTCATTCAGTTAAGCGTCTGACTTTGGCTCAGGTCACGATCTCGCAGTTCATGAGTTCGAGCCCCACGTCGGGCTCTGTGCTGACAGCTCAGAGCCTGGAGCCTGCTTCCGATTCTGTGTCTCCCTCTCTCTCTGCCCCTCTCCCGCTCATGCTCTTTCTCAAAAATAAACAAAATTTTTTAAAATAAAAAATACTAAAAATTTTAAGAATATGAATCTATGAAATCTTTCATGAAAGATAGAATGAATATTCCACTTCCATTACCATAGATTGGTAATTACCAGTATTGCCATGATACCACCGGAAAAAGAAAATAAGGGTCAATATTCCTCATTCATGCAGAAATTGTTAATAAAACTTCAACAAAATTCTAAGTTATATACAAGATCAGTCCAATAAGAAGAGATCATGGTCTTAAATTTGTATATACCAAGTAGCATAGCTTGAAAATACATATAAAGTAAAACTTACCAGAACTAAAAGAACTCAAATCCACATTCAGAATTTTAACACAACTCTAAACAACTAATAAATAACTGATAAAACAAGCAGACAGAAAGTTAAGGATGTACAAGACCTGAACAACACAGCGAGCAGGTTTGACCTAATTAACGACAATGACAACAACAAAAACATTACACCCAACAGTGGCATAATTCATTCTTCTAAAGAGTGTGGAACATTTTGCCACATTGTGTCTGGGCCAATAAAGAAAGCCTCAGCAGAGTTCAGAAGTCTGAAATAATTCATTGTGCTTTTTAATCACAATGGAATTGAGCTGGAAATCACCTAGAAAGTAAAAATTAAGTGTTGGCCGTAAATGAGGTACATTTTAACTTCAGGATCTGGAAAGAACAGTAAAGTAGATGAAAGCAAGGGAAAAGAAAGAAGTAAAGCAAAGAGTAAAAATTTAATAAATAGTGCAGGTGCTGCATGTTGATGATTCACAAAAATAAAAGCTGGTTTTTTTTTGTTTTTTTTTTTTTTTTTTTGAGAATTCACCAAATAAATAAACTCGGATAAAACCGAGGAGGATAAAAGGAGGAGATAGAACAAAATCTGAAGTCCTCAAATGCAGCACCGTTACGTACCACCACGGAGAGAGAATAAAGCAACCAAATAAGTTGACAGAGAGTTTGCTATTCACATAGAATTTGTATTTATATAGAGATTTACTTACCCTGTCTTTTCATTAGAGTCTGTGATAGGTGTTAAAAGACAAGTACAAGTGAAATGAATTTCTAAGAACTTCCAGACAGTTCTGTGTCACCTTTTTACTCAGTCATGTTTTCCATGCCATAGATAATCTAACCAGGAGTGTTGTTGATGCAGCATTTTTTTAAAGGAGTACTTTATATTCCCTGGTGTTTTTTTCCGTAAGCCATTGCAAGTTTAAGACGTATTGTTGTTAAGAAGAGCAAAGAGTCTGAAGCTAACAAGATAAGTTGCTACCACAGTTTTAAGGATGCTGGTGGAAGACCTGAGACTTCCTGGATCAGAGATCAGACTGTATTATAATCATACAGTCTGCAAAGCAAGAACAGAGGATCTTCATATTTGCACCGATTCTCTTGGTGACCCCCAGTTCCCGGTTGACATGTGTATACTCAGTGGGCTGCGTTGCTAAGAGGAGCCAGGGCCAAGGTCCCAGCACTGATGAAGAAGCAACAGACAATACAGTTTCCTACCTCAGGGCAGTAAGCTGTAAGATGTGTCCCCTTGACCTGTTGAGTTGCCCGTGTGGCTGACGACAGAAATTGCACAGTTGGAGGAAATAGAGAAGCCTCGCGTCCTGGCTCCGCTGTGGGAACGTGCAGGGCTGCCCAGGGCTTGTTGCAGTCTGCCTCTCCCAGCGGTAGTTCTGCAGGGACAGCTGTGGCCGACTGCTGCCTCGCATTTGCAGTATTCGTGATAACACCGCTGGTTTCAGAGATGTTACAGTATTTTTAAGGAAATACCTGAGAATCGATGACATACCATAAGTAAATATTAAGAATGGAAATGAAGACCGAATTCGAAATACTGGAGATAGTTTTTAAATCGTGGAAAATGCAATGAAGAACTTCAGAGCTATATATTTGAAAACTTCTGTAACTTAAATTCTGTATTTTATAGATACTTGTTTCTGAATCCATTTTTATAGTCCATAAAATCTCACAACAAATGCTTTTTTCTTATCAGAGAATATAATAAAACATTTTTGTATGGAACTGAATTGATTCAGAATTTTGGGGACAGTAAAACTGACCATTGGGACGTTTCTAAAAGGAAAGTAGAACAAAATGGAGGGGTACCTTCAGTGCATTTACTGTCTGTCATTTGATTGTTTATATTACTGAGGGACAGCAGGTAGGCTGTGGAATCAGACTAAGAGCTGTTTTAGTCGTGTGTGTGTGTGTGTGTATAGTAGAAAGAAGGGAGTAGATGCAGAGGAAGGGCAAATGAAATGCGGAAGGCATGACTATTCAATAAATGGTGTTAAGATAATTAGATTTGCATATTGCAAAAGTTGTTCCAGGTGAATTAAACATCTAAAAGTGAAGAGCAAAAAACCTTAACCACTGGAACAAATGGTAGGAGAACATATTTGTGACTTCTGGCCAAGGAAGGATTACAGACTAGAAAACACATTAAAGAAGGTGGATGGATACGACTACACTGGGAAAAAAAAAATCGTGTTATGTGAAAGATACTAAACTGTTTGAAGACAGGCCACACAGAGTGTTTGTATTTAGAGTATGTAAAGAATTCATTCAAAAACAAAAAGAAGACCACAGATCCAATAGAAAACTGGGCAAAATATGTGAAAAAGGCATTTCACATTAACAGGAAACCTGAATGAACAATGACTACGTAAAGATGGCTTACTTTACTATTACTCAGGGGAATATGCACATTCTGATGTACAGTGTAATGACAGACATCCTTTGAGTTGTCAGAATAAAAATACTACCTAGGTTAAATGTGGAGAAACCGAACTCTCATGCAGGGAAGTTGGGAGTATAAATTGGTACAAAAACCTTGAAGAGCGGTTAGGCAGTGTCTGTTAACTGTACAGGTTTGTTTGTTTGTTTGTTTGTTTATTAAAGATCTTGTCTTTAATAAACTGCACTTTTATCACTTCCTTAAGGAGACTCCTTTATGTGTCCTTTACATATCTATCTGGGAGATGGCCATGAGGATGTTCACTGCACCATTATTTATAATAATAAACTACTGGGAACAGTGTAAATGGCCATTAATGGGGAGATGGAAATCCTGGTCTCTTCATATAATAGAGTATCATGTGACAATGAAAAGGAATACATTTGATCGGGTACGCTGGATTCAACATATACTCAGCCGTGAAATTGTGATTTTCAAAAAAGGGCCCAGTTTTTAATAATTATTCTAGGTACTTTTCAGTGTTTAAAAGTATTAGTGTATTCTTTCCACACAGAACAATTTGTAAAGGGACCCTTACCACATGGGTGATAGGGTGATACATCATTCTGTATGGGAGATGGAATTTTGAGAGGTTTTTTTGTGTCTAATTTATTAAACAGGAGGCACTTTAATTATTGAATACTTAGGGATTTTTTGGAGGGCATTGGTAATTATTTACTGTTTTCTCCTTAAAGTACAAAATTAGTCTAGCAATTGATTGTTCATCAGTGATGAAAGCTTTTCACTTTTGTTTTTACCTTTCTCAAATCTTTCACCTCATTATGATGTAATCTGTTCAGTTATATAGGGTATTATTTTCAAAGACTGCCCTCTCATGATTGAATAATAACTAAGTACAGTTGTATTTCTAGATATTAGGGTAAAAATGAGATTAATATCTTTCTGTAGTTTATTAATATCTTAAGAGTACAGGCTATCTGTAGAAAGTTAAAAATCTGTATGCACACACACAGCATCACAGTACACATACGTGCATTCTGCTGTTGTCGCTTGCAACTCAATGTGGAGGTCTTTTTGGATAAAGTGAGGATTTCTAAAAATTCATCTTAAAGTATTTGTGGACTTAAATATCTGGTTAAATTTGGGGGTTTACGGCCTTTTCAGTGGGCCTTTAATGCTTTGATGACATTTCAAGAACGCTTTTCATTTTCTCTATCTTAACTACTTTCACTCGTATTTATTGAATAAGGATTAATCCAACATGTCTATTAAAGAAGTTATTCTTTCACAACAAAATGAATTCTTCCTTTCTTAGCAGTGTGGATTTGGAGCAGCTTATTTGACATTCTGGAATAGTTGTTAATTTATTTAGTCTAAATACTCCTATACACTGTGACTGCTGTGAAATACATTGACCAATGTGGTCTCTTGCCTTCATGCCACAATTAATGGCTTTGGTGGCTTAATGGGATCCTTCCATTTTATTTTATAATTTTTGTTACGGTGAAACTTTAAAGATAAGTGTACTGGTCAGCGTTCTCCCAAAGAAGCAGCAGCGGGTGGGGACACACACACGCACACACGGACTTATGAGGAATTGGCTTTACACAATTGTGCCTTCTTCTATTTGTGGTCCTCCAGAGCAGGCAGTCAGAAAGATCCAGAGGGAAGGGAAGTGTAGACTCATTTGGTGTTGGGAGTATTTTGAGTTTAGAGAAGGACTTACCCCTTTTTTAAAGGGTTCCAACTGAATAACTCAGGCTCACCCAGGATAATCTTCCATTTGAGTAAAGTCAGCTGCTTAGTGACTTTAATTACACCCACAGAATCCTTTCACAGCAGCACCTAGATTAGCGTTTAGTTGAATAGCTGGGCCAAAGTGTGCATATGCTAATGGCCATTCCCTCCTTTCTGTCTTCCAGCTCTTGGGAAGGAATATACCTTATTGTTCACCCTAATCGGTAACACACTAGAATGAAATTCTGGCAACCTAGCTAAGTTCAGCCTAGCTAAGTTGACACACCCCGATAACTAACTTTTCTCCTTAAATAGGAACCCCCTTTATTTTGATTATTGATATTAAAGGATAATTTTGATTGATGAGCAAGGGATGTAAATTTAGATATTATTAGAAGATACATTATCTCTTTCTAGGAGGTTAAGAGCAACTCAGGAATCATGTGGTCCATTTTTGGTCTGGATTTAGTTTATATTTAACAGATAGGTTTACTTGTTCCTGCCTACCCTGTTGTTTATTTTCCTCCCTCATCAGTTTTACATGTTTAGTGTACAAATGCCTTTTAACATTTTACATGAAGAGAAGTGGTAGTTCAGAAGGTTTTTATGTAAGCAAGGTTCCGATTTATTAGAATTCAAGGAATCTAGAGAGACATCTGATTCTTGTCTTAAATGGAAAAGGAACTATAGTGGCTGGCCAGGGAAATCCCATTTTCCGGGAAAAACGTGTCACAGCAACTGAAAACTATTTCATTTCTTGATTCTTTTATTCAGTAGACATTTTTCAAATTTTCCTTTGTGATAGGCAGTATGCTAAGTTCTGAAGATACAGTTAAATGCTAGATAACAGTGTCTGCCGTTTTTAGGCAAGTTGGACAAGTATAGATTTTAATTAGAAAAAGTTCACTTCATCAGGGTGAGATAATACCATGTTTTTCATGAGTTCTTAGTTTTGTTCCAGTAGCAGGTATATCGAGGAGGGCCACAGACTTTTAAAAAGTCTTGAGGTTTCCTAGATATGTTTCTCAAAATTACTTTGTACTTTACTAGGAAGAAGGCCTTTATTTTGGTTATTGATATTAAGGATATTTTATTGATGAGCAAGGGATATAAAATTAAGGACTGCTAGCTACTAAATTAAATTTGTATGTGGACATTCATTCTTTGCAGTTTATGGGCTGCAGACTTTGAGGGCTAGGGTTCCATTTATTGTGTAAGAGTTTCTACTGACTGCTTAAAATCAATTCTTGCAGCATGGAACAATTAGAATAACATGCCCTATTTTTCTTTTTTTACTTTTTTTTTTTAATGTTTGTTTTTGAGAGAGACAGAGCATTAGTGGGGGAAAGGCAGAGAGAGAGAGAGGGAGACACAGAATCCGAAACAGGCTCTAGGCTCTGAGCTGTCAGCACAGAGCCTGATGCGGGGCTCGAACCCATGAACTGTGAGATCATGACCTGAGCTGAAGTCGGATGCTTAATTGACTGACCCACCCAGCACCCCTAGGCTTTGTTTTTATTGTGAGAATATATTGGTACATCTTTTCTACAGAAAATTAGAGAGGAGAACTAGAGTTGGTGTATGGAGTTCATGTTTATTGAACATGGTATTTTCTCTTCCATTTCAGTAAACAAACATCTGAGTGTGAAGAATATTCTATGAAATGCTGGGCAAGAATCCTAATCTCAAGTAGAATCTTAACCCATAGTAGAAATGAAGAGATGAAATGTATAGATATAAGGGATGCCTTATAAAAATTTGTCATTGAAGAGTCAGATGACTGTGTCTGCTGGAGAAATTCAGGACGGAAGAGCTTTTGAGACAGCTTGGCAAAAATGGGCCTCAGGGATGATTTTCAGCTTTCATGTGGACATGGGAAAAGAACAGGTTTGGTGATGATGCTTCAGTGTGGCATAGTGGAGAGCACGAGAAAAAGAGTCCCGATTTGCCTTTATGTTCTAGGTCTTTTACTTACTGGTTAAAGGACTTGGGCAACTTACTTTCTCTGTCTAGATCTCATCTGTAAAATAAAGTTAATGGTATCTACTATTCAGGATTACTAAACGATTAGCAGTTAGTAAGGATTAGTGTTCATTATATTTTCATATATATATAAATATATACACACACACACATTAGTATTATAGTTATTGTTTTATAATATAGGCAGTTGAAAGATCTTTTTAGTATCTATGGTCATTTGCAAAAACAGTTTTTTCAGTTATAATGATTACTATTAACATTGTTGAAATTCAACCTCATTCTCAAAATTAACCACAGTAATTATTGATGGTAGCTTAATTCGTGAGCATTTCAGTGATTTCATATGGTTGTTATAAAGTTTGTTTTATACCTCAGAAAGTGTTTCCATTGCATCCATATTTCAGTTAGATGGAGAATAGCATCTGTTACATCCATTCCTTAATTAACTGAGAAGAAATGGAACACAGTTACTCTGTAAGAGTGGACTTGGTTGTCCTGTCTAAGCAAATCTTCTTGTCTTAGGGGTAAGTCTTTAATCACTAGTGGATGTGTGGCGAACCATTCTTTGGTCACTGATGGAACATATTTTAAAGCAGTTACCAAGGCTTTGAAGCAAATGATAACTTTCTGCTTATACAGCCCAAGTGATGTCAGTGGATAACGGGAAGAGGATTTGAAGAATTGTACTTATTAGTTCCGTATCTCTGAAACTTGAGTATGCTTGAAATGGTATTTTTTAGTGTTTATTTACTTATTATTTTGAGAGAGAGAGTATGTGCTAGCAGGGGAGGGGCAGAGAGAGAGAATCCCAAGCAGGCTCCACGCTGTCAGCCCAGAGCCTGACATGGGGCTCGATCTCACAAACTGTGGGATCATGACCTGAACCAAAATCAAGAGCCAGACGCTTAACCGACTGAGCCACCCAGGAGTCCCTAAAATGATTCCTAATAAACAACAACAACAACAACAACAAGCATGGATTCTCTGAACTTTTGTTTTTTATTCTGATGGGAGATCATGTCTTTCTTTGGTGATATAATTGAATTCTCAGGGAATTACAGTAGAATGTAAAAATCCCAATAAAATGTTTAAAATTTAACTTGAACATTAATTATTATAACATTGGATAATGTACAAAATATATAAAAAGTCACACTTTGTAACAGTAAAAATCATGAATGTGATAGGCCATTTTAGTTAGCAAATAATTTAGGAAGTTTTTAAAACTGGTTTTAGGGAAGTTAGATATATTGGCTGCATAATTGTAATTCACGAAAGGAGGCATTTATATAGCTGTTTTTACCTATTGAAATGCCTGCAGAGTATGCTAAAAAAGGTAACAGACTGTTCCAAAAATTACCCTGTTTTTGCTTGACCACCGCGTATTACATGGAAGTGTTTGAAGGTGCTGTTTCCTGTTGTGCTCACATTCACATTGTGGATTCAGATGTCGAATGGATTCAGACTGTCGAAATCCATTCATTCATTCATTCATTCATTCATTCACTCATTTGTGTTTTATTAATGTTTTCATTGACGTTTTTAATTTATTCACATCTTTTAATGTACATGTCAGTCTTACTCTGGGTGGGCCGTTTTTCACAGGTACCCACGGGAAGTGAAAATAATTCAGTATTTTTAAGAGAAAAGGAAGAGTGCCTTACATAATAGACTGTGCTGAGTTAACTGAATCACTTTTATGGTTATGTTTTGCTGATCAAACTATTGTGAAGGGTTATTAGAAAGATCTCACTTTTTATAACTCTGTTTTGTTAGCCACGCTTTAATAAAAGCTTAGAGGAAGAGTCTTGGATTTTATAAGCTTTGGATGATGGAGGCAGTATAATAGGAGACATGTAGACCCTGACTTCACCGAGTTCTTCCAGTGAAGTCAAATTATCTTTGCTTTTCATCCTCCGAGAAGTATGGATATGCGAAATACACTAGCACTTGGGAATTACTAGGACAAGAAGGAACTCTGCTCGTAATACATTAACCGTTTGTTCAGCTCTGTATCGTGCTTTGATCGCCGTCAGACGGAGTGTCATCCATTAACCAAGAAATAAGAGGAATGCTGTTGGGAGTGTTGAACAATGCAGATGCTGCTGACCCGTTCATTCCTATGATGATCTCCAGGGTGTGTTTTGGATACCTATCTATTTTTTCAGTTGAAATCAGAAGAAGAATCTTAAGATACTTAAATATACCAAATGATCCTAAAAGTTACAAATATTTTACATAGAAACACAGAAAGACTATTAACATTAGATTGGTTTGATTGACCATTCTGTTCTTAATTCTAAAATTTTCCAAGGCTGAAAGCCACTACAATGAAAAGAATTCAAATATCCCAGGTAATTGGGGATTGGGCACCTGTGTTTTTTAGTCTAGAGGAATCATTAATTGTTATTTCATTCACTTTAGTTAATTAATTTTCTTTTGATTTGGGGGCTTCCTTATTGAGGATTTAGGACACCCTTGATGGTTGGTTATGTTAATATAATGACGGGAAGTGGAACTAAGGGGGATCCCTGTTACCTGGAAAGCCGTCTTTTCAGGAAAGCATAGGAAGGGGTCAGGGATACCATGAGTTACAGAGTAAAAGTATTAGGTACTATGAGGTTAGTCACTGTCATGAACATATTTTCTTTTATTTAATCCTTACAACCCTGTAACCTTTACAAGTGAGGACATAAACTTTAAGGAGGAAATTATTATATTGTGTAACCTAGATCAGTCAATTTTAGTATGTACTTTATTTATGTTTAATTTATGTTTATGTATATGTGTATATATAAAAAACAAAAGGCTTTAAAAAACTTTTTTTAATGTTTATTATTTTTGAGAGACCAGAGAGACAGAGCATGAGCAAGGGAGGGGCACAAAGAGAGAGAGAGACACAGAATCCGAAACAGACTCCAGGCTCTGAGCGGTCAGCACGGAGCCCAATGTGAGGCTTGAACTCACGAACGGGGAGATCATGACCTGAGCCGAAGTTGGACGCTTAACTGACTGAGCTGCCCAGGCGCCCCTAGAAGGAAAGGCTTTTTAAAAATACGTTAGAGCGTACTGTGTGATCAGGAGAGAGTGGCAGAGGGGGAAAAAGAGAGAATCTTAATCAGGCTCCAAGCTCCACATGGAGCCCGACCTGGGGCTCGAACCCATGACCTGAGCCACAGTCGAGTTGGATGCTCTATTGACTGAGCCACCCGGGCACCCCTAATGTGCACCTTTTTTTTTTTTTTTTTTTTTTTTTTTTTTTTATGTTCATTCTTTTTTGAGAGAGTAGGGGAGGGGCAGAGGGGGGTTGACAGAGGATCCAGTGGAGGCTCTGTGCTGACAGCAGACAGCCCGATGCAGGGCTCGAACCCATGAACCATGAGATCATGACCTAGGTCAGGTGCCCAGCCAACAGAGCCACCCAGGCACCCCCTAACATGCACTTTTAATAGCACAGTGAATTTTGGTGTCTGTCACTCATCTCAATTGCAAGTGAGTAGTTACTCTGTTAGTCCTTGTCTTGTCTCTCTCCCTTGCTAGCCTGTGAGCTCCTTTAGGGCTTGTATGTCCAGTTAGGCACCATAAACCGTCTGTAGTAGGAAAGTGCCTTCCGTTTAGTAGAGAAACTCAAATATTAAGTAAATAAATGAATACATAAATGAGTTGCTCAGGGTTACTGAGATATCTGAAATAAGGGACTGAAGTACCAAAAGGCTGGCATTTGAGTCTGTGTTCTTTCCTTGCTCTATTATGTACCCTTTTGCTGTTTAGAAGTAGGTAGCGGCGGGGAGAGACCTTCTTGTTTGGCCTTTCTGTAATCCGTTCTTTGCATTTGTTCTCTATTGTGCAGTGACCAAAAGATGATTTAGGGTTTGAAGCAAACTTAACACTCCAGTTATCTGCTGGTAAATATGAGTACGTGGCAGGTGCTCAGGACCATGGAATGTAAAACAATTATGAATTGTACTCCTTTTTCCTTACCGAGGATCTTGAAGTTCAGTTACGATAGTATAGCTTCGCAGATATGTATTTCTAAATTAGCAGACAATTGTGTGTGTGTGTGTGTGTGTGTGTGTTTGTAATGTTTATGTATTTTTGAGAGACAGAGTGAGAGAGCGAGTGTGAGTGAGCAAGCAGGGGAGGGGCAGGGAGAGGGAGACACAGAATCCGACGCAGGCTCTAGACTCCGAGCTGTCAGCATAGAGCCCGACACGGGGCTCGAACTCACGAACTGTGGAATCATGACCTGAGCCGAAGTTGGACACTCAACTGACTGAGCCACCCAGGCACCACAGCCAGTCGTGTTTTTGATGCCGTTTATCACTGATGGGTTCACGATTACCCGAAGGAGCCTGTGAATTAATATTGGGGCGGTGTGAATGCTGTAAATATCCACAGTGGCATTAAGCTGGACAGGACATTGCACAGTAACAACTACGCATAGAGGTGCTATTCGTCTTCACCCTATGGTCCTCAGGGACTGTAACCTAACAAACCACGTGCTGTTGCTCTTTTACGTTTTGGAAACCCTAATTCTAGGACATTAGGCTGTGATCTTTGGCTTCAAGAAATGAGGCAGGCCGTAGCTGTTTGTGGGTCCTTCAGGATAGTCCTTACTTTCCTGTGATTGTATGTTATTCATCCAACCCATCTTTTTATTTTGTATATGTGTTTTCATTTAAATTACATTTTTTTTTTCAACGTTTTATTTTTGAGAGAGAGACAGAGCATGAGCGGGAAGGGGCAGAGAGAGAGGGAGACAGAATCCGAAGCAGGCTCCGGGCTCCGAGCTGTCGGCACAGAGCCCGACGCGGAGCTGGAACCCACGAACGTTGAGCTCATGACCTGAGTCAGAGTCAGACGGTAAACCGACTGAGCCACCCAGGCGCCCCTCAATTACATGTTCAGTGGTCTAATTTTTAACCACAGAAGTCAGGTAGAATATTGTTTTGATATTGCCTGGCTGATATTTTTCTTGATGGATTTTAAATTGAATTTTTTGGATCTTATTTTCCCTAACCCACATAGAAAAGTACACATGTAGAATGCACAAGAAAACACCATATGGCTTAAGAGCTTAGTAATCATTTAACCAGTGTAGTTTATTTACTTGCTACTTTAAGTTTAAATATAGAAATTTAATTCCAGATGTTTTTTAAATACTATTCAAAATATTTTGCCAGATGTGTTAGGGAAATGATTTCTCATATACAAGGACAGTAGTGAGTAAAGTGAACGAATCATGGTTTTTAAAAAAATCCGAATTTGAGTTCAGTGATGCTTTTAAAGTAAATTTACATTGTGTTCATTATGCTGCGATGTATTATCTGTGGAGAAACCAGTAGCACATCTGTATGTGACACATTGTTTCGTTGATGAAATATGCATATGTGTAAACTATGTCAAATTCACAAATATTCAACAAAAACTGATGAAGACGTTATAAAAGAAGTCCAAGTTCTTTTACTTGATCTGTTCTTTTACAAGATCTGTGCAGAGTAGGACAGAGAAATGTGCAGCTACTGATCATATACCGAACTCCTACTTGGGCCTTTCTGAATGTATTTGAGTAACACAGAGCATGAGAAAGAACCAAGGCTTCACACTCTGTATGCCGATGCAGAAGGCTGTATATAGTTCAGTATTAAGTAGTTTTATAGAGCCATGAAATTCTTTGGAAGCAAAGTGGGGGAAGTGAATTCTGTTAGAGGGGTTGATGGGAAAATAGTATGGAATTAGTATTTGAACTCATTTCTTCAATTTCATTAATTTTTTTTTTTTTTTTTTTTTTTTTAAATTTTTTTTTTTCAACGTTTTTTATTTATTTTTGGGACAGAGAGAGACACAGCATGAGCGGGGGAGGGGCAGAGAGAGAGGGAGACACAGAATCGGAAATAGGCTCCAGGCTCCGAGCCATCAGCCCAGAGCCTGACGCGGGGCTCGAACTCACGGACTCACGGACCGCAAGATCGTGACCTGGCTGAAGTCGGACGCTTAACCGACTGCGCCACCCAGGCGCCCCCAATTTCATTAATTTTTTATCAATTCCTTTTAGGCTTTTTTGGGTTGTATTTTGTGTAGAGCTCGTGGAATCATCATGGTTTATTCCTCTGTCCGGAAAACTGTAGTTGTTGTTCTTTATGTGCTGTTTCACATTCAAACCCTGTATGGAAGATAATTCAGTGCTTTGATCAGCTGAGTTCTCCTCCAGTCTGCGACCCCAAAAGATTACAGTTGGATCTTTTTTGAGCTTCTTTCTCATAAAAATTCAATTTAAAATAATTCCATGTTTTTCCTTCGTGTTTAGTATATTTTTATTGACTAAATTAATTAAAATTTAGTTTATGTTAAGCTGGTACTCTTTTCCCCAAAGTGCTTTCTGATTTTATTTTTCTAAATTATAACCTATAATCCTGTCCGTTTATTTGCTGTTGTTCAGTCAGGTGTTCTCTTATGTTCCTGCTTGTACCATTTCCTATAGTCCCCTGTTTGATTTTAGATAGCAGCCTGTTCGAGCTATGGCAACACCAGTTACATAGGTCTTCTGAGATGCTAGGTACTCATCTGTGTGCTCTGCAAACACCACACATTTAGAGCTCAGTCCTGCGATGGAAACTCTATACTTAACCTCTGTTATACAGATGAGGAAGCCATGGTTCAGAATTTTGCCTGAATACAGCTAGTAAGTTCACTATCATAAATGAATATTCAAAAATCAGACTTAACAGTCAGTCATATTCTAAAGAAAAAAAATCATTGTTTTAGATGTCTGTGGAATTTACTGCCTAAATTAATTCCTTCAGGAAAAAGTAGCTTCGTTAACAGTGAACCATACGCTGTCGCTCTTACTCTTTCCTTAAAACTATCATACTTGGACCTGGTAATGATCTCTGCTTGAGGCCGCAAGTTATCCTGTGGATGGATTTGTCAGAATGATCATCTTGTTTCTTGTTATTGTTTTCAGTGAAACAATTGTAATCTTTTTTATTTCACTTTTTAAATATTTAACCTTGCTTACTTAGTATACTGTCAGTTGTAAAGTCTTTAAGGCAGAGTGTATAATATGAAATCACTTTAGCTGAGTGACACTAAGTCAGGGTTCTCTGTCCATTAGTTTATCTCATTTTTAAGTGACTAACAAGTGATCATAGTAATACCTACCTCTAAGGTTTAAAAGGATTGGTTAACTTTATGAGAAATAAAATGCTTAGTACAAGGCCATAGATGTCTTAATGTTTTAACAGTATTAGCTTTGACTTCATTTTTGTATCTTATGCTGTGCTCTAGTAAAAATTGAACAGCTATGTGGCATTTACTATGATTGCTAGGGAATATGAAGGTGAGTTTGATTCTAAACTTCTTGAAGTTTTTTAGCTAGTAATACATATCAGACTTAGTATGACAGAAGACAAAATGATAGGATGGGCACACAGGAAACATCCTGAGAGGACCTGGGGAAAATTTCATTAAAAGATGAATTTTGAAATTAGGATTTGGATGATTTGGAAAAGAAAATGAGTAGAAATGTGAAGTCTTTTTTTTTTTTCTTCCTTTGTGCTATGAGCAAGTAAATATTCCAATTTAAATTTGTTTTTAATCTGTATTGATGTTTGAAAGAGAGCGAGCATGAGTGGGGCAGGGACACAGACACAGACAGGAGACACAGAATCCAAAGCAGGCTCCAGGCTCTGAGCTGTCAGTACAGAGCCCAGCGTGGGGCTCGAACCCACAAACTGTGAGATCATGGCCTGAGCTGAAGTCAGATGTTTGACTGAGCCACCTAGGCGCCCTATAAATATTCCAATTTAATATTTTAAAACCATCACACTGAAGTTTTTTTGTTTTTTGGGTTTTTTTTTTTTTTTAATGTTTATTTGTTTTTTAGAGACAGAGTGGAAGCAGGGGAGGGGCAGGGAGAGAAGGAGACACAGAATCCCAAGCAAGCTCCAGGCTCTGAGCTGCCAGGACAAAAGCCTGATGCTGGGCTCGATCTCACAAACCCGTGAGATCGTGACCTGAGCTGAAGTCAGATGCCTAACCAACTGAGTCACCCAGGTGCCCCTTAAAACATCACATTTTAAAACAAATGACTGTTTTTCTATACCTTTCATAATTTCATGTGTGCTAGATGGTGAAGAGACTAGGACACAGTATACAAAATTTCACATTGGAATAGCAGAAGAATTCTAATAATGCTATGGGGAAGTGTTTCGTGGTTCCATGGGCAATAAATAACTGCTTTTATGTGAGTGATCATGAGCAGCAGAAACTTAGCCACAAGTTTCCAAAAGGATTCCCTAACAGTTCTTTATTTCTATTCTCACTTGCTGTTTTTGTTTACTATTAGCTGGCCACTTATCTTCAAATTTGCTGGGAAATGAAATTAAAATCACCTGATCATTTTTGATTGTTATGGGAAAGTCTTTACGCAGATTTTGCTCAGTCTCTTCAGCCTTACCTATGGCCTCATTAAGATCATATTCCGCTTCCCAAACGGTCACGTCCGAAATGATTTCCACGAAGTAAAGCAGCTGTAGATCTAGAGAAGTTGTACGGATTGTGGTCATCATTAGAAGAAACCAATATTATTTGGACGTAGTTTGGCCCTGACTGGTGATACTTTAGTTTGGAAATGCAGTCATTACACTTAAATTAGTGGAATTACTATATAAAAATTAGAAGGAGGGGTCCCCTGGGTGGCTCAGTCGGTTGAGCGTCCGACTTTGGCCCAGGTCATGATCTCGCGGTCCGTGAGTTCGAGGCCCGCGTCGGGCTCTGTGCTGACAGCTCAGAGCCTGGAGCCTGTTTCAGATTCTGTGTCTCCCTCTCTCTCTGACCCTCCCCCGTTCATGCTCTGTCTCAAAGATAAATAAACGTTAATTTTTTTTTTTTTAAGTAAAAAAAAAAAAATTAGAAGGAGGACATACCTGACAGGCATTTAGTATTGTTTGTAGGCAGTTGATGTTTCTTGTGAAAGAAAAGTATTGAGGATAGTCCTTTTGTTCTTAAGTTGGAAAATATTCGACATAAGACAAAAGTTCTTCAAATTTAATAAATTGCTTCATTGTGCTTAATTTAATAAGCATCTGTTGAATGCCTGCTTCCTTGAGAACTTACTGGGAGTCTGCAACAGACTGAATATATGCATATTCTGATCTTCATATATTAGAAAATAATTGGCTTTGAAAATATGATTGTTGCAGGGCTCAAGTTCAAGTTAAAAGTTAGAGTCAGTGAGCAGTTAAATTATATGAAATCTGCTTTATGTCCAGTCTCTCAATGAACTTTTCTTAAGCTAATTTTAGATTGTGTATACAGCTGGAGATGGTTATATGTCTAAGCTTTATTACTTGGCTAAAAATACATATATTCATAAGTGTGTTATTGAAACCTTGGTTTGCTTAAATATGTAACACTTTTGAATTCCTTTCTTGGAAGTTTTGGCATGT
Organism: Panthera leo; assembly: GCF_018350215.1. Lineage (NCBI taxonomy): Eukaryota > Metazoa > Chordata > Mammalia > Carnivora > Felidae > Panthera > Panthera leo. Next base: position 146,010,673 of record NC_056683.1, read on the forward strand.
GAACTTTCACATTAAGAGCACAGTAGGGGGAGAAGTCTTGTGCTCATTTGCCTGACTACAGAGGTGTAATTAAAAGAGTTTATCAGCAGGGGTTGAGACAATCAGTGTGGTCTGATGTTTCATGTTATAGAGTTACTTTGTTGTGCAGATAGATAACTGCAATTAGAACATAATTTTAAACTTCCCAGGGCACTGACTCATCAGGGTTTTGGTTTTAACCTCAAACCAGTCAAAAGCAAATTAGTTCTTAAATTTTGAGGATTTTAAAAATATTTTTATGTCACTGAATATAGTAGCTACAAAAATGAAGTGGATGATTATAATTGAAGAGTAATGGTTAGAACTTCAGGACGATGATTTGATTAGCCCTAACTTAGTAATAATGTTGGATTTATTTATTATGCATTAAGACCAAATTTTAGTTTTGATTCTCACCTATGGAAAACTTTAGTAACTGAAGGAATTCTGTGTGTTAAGTGGCCACAGGCTTAGCATTTTTGTTTATATTTGTGTCCTTGAAATTTGATAGACACTTCTCTGATCTAGAAAAAAGTCATCTTGTAGATGTAAGAGATCTGTTTCACTGTGCTTCTCTGCCAGTTGTTGGTACGGTTCTTGATGTAACTGATTCGGGAATTCATTTATGGAGAAAGAGCCCTGGACTTGGAATTCAGACATAGGACCAACACCAAAGAAGCAAAAGCCACATTTACCAGATAATTTCGCTGTGTTTCCTTATCTGCATCCAGAGCCCCTCCTAGCTCTGAATGCTATGCAAACAAGATGGGCTTAAAATATCATACGAAAATTTTGAAAGGTAAAATGGTAAAATAGAAAAAGTTATCAAGATTCAAGTTCTCAGTGTTCTGTTTCTGGCTTTTTCACTGATTTATGCTATTTTGGGGCAATTTGCTTAAGGCTCTCGTGCAGGTGATATCGTATGCTAGGAATTAGTGTTGCCAGTGCAGTCTCTGAAAGTCATTCTGCCTGGTAGAACACTTACTGTCTAAGTGACTCGGGCCAGCCTCACGTGTCTCAGCCTGTAGGGACATGCTAGTACCACGATAGTAACAATAATAGTGCTGCACTCACAGGGCTGTTAGGATCGAGCGAGGTGGTGTTTCTGTATTGCTGAGCACAGTACTTGGCAAGCAATAAGTGTTTGATACAAGTTTAGTTACTGTCATATCATCACCCCCATCATTAGTTTCATTTCTGAATTTCTTCTTCATCACCTGAGGCTGAAAGTTATTTTGAAATTGGTTATTTCTTTAGAGTATACTTGTCAAGAATGGAGACCATAGTGAAGTACTGTTCGTAGTTATACCTACCTACTCTATAGTCAGATACGAATGACATTATAAACTTGCTTTATATGCTACTCAATTTTAATTTACTGTATAAATAAAGCTGTTCCACTTATTTGAATGCTGTCTTGTCATTTCCATCTCTTAAAAGAGTCAAGGTCCATGGTTTTGAACTTTGAACATATGTATACACATGGTAATTATTTATATGTAATTTATCTTTGCTCTTACTTTGTTATGTTAAGATATAACTTTAGTCCTGCAGTTTGAAAAAAAAAAAAAATTTGACCCGTCTATTACTGCATTCTTCTGATACAATGAAATAAGGTAGTATGGAGGTGATAAAGGAAAAACACCGTCTTTGGATATGAACAGCAGACCTCATGAGCGTTATTGTAAAAAATCTGGGAAAGTTGACTAGAGAGGAGAACAAGAATAAAAGGTTAAAGATGATCAAATACAACTGGGAGCTTATATATGAGGTCAAAAAGAAGCAGACCCAGAAACCAAGATATATGGAGACTTATTTAGACAGAAACAAAAATAATGAAACCAGCAAGGCAATGTGGGGAAAGTTTCAGTATACTAATGTACTTATTATTTATTTTTTAAAACTTACATCCAAATTAGCATATAATGCAACAATGGTTTCAGGAGTAGATTCCTTGATGCCCCTTACCCATTGAGCCCATCCCCCATCCCACAGCCCCTCCAGCAACCCTCAGTTTGTTTTCCAGATTTAAGAGTCTCTTATGTTTTGTCCCCCTCCCTGTTTTTATATTATTTTTGCTTCCCTCTCCTTATGTTCATCTGTTTTGTCTCTTAAAGTCCTCATATGAGTGAAGTCATATGTTATTTGTCTTTCTCTGACTGACTAATTTCACTTAGCATAATACCTTCCAGTTCCATCCACGTAGTTGCAGATGGCAAGATTTCATTCTTTTTGATATACTCCATTGTATAGATATACCACACCTTCTTTATCCATTCATCCATCGATGGACATTTGGGCTCTTTCCATACTTTGGCTGTTGTTGATAGTGCTGCTATAAACATGGGGCTGCATGTGTCCCTTTGAAACAGCCCACCCGTATCCCGTGGATAAATGCCTAGTAGTGCCATTGCTGGGTCGTAGGGTAGTTCTATTTTTAGTTTTTTGAGGAACCTCCATCCTGTTTTCCAGAGTGGCTGCACCAGCTTGCGTTCCCATATTAATGTATTTCAATGACGCTCCTCAATAATAAGAGCTCAGTTGTTCACTGGAGTAAATATTTGTTAAAGGCCAGATAGATATGGCTAAAGTCAGTTATGTACATATTGTCAAGAATATAAAAAACAATGAGCGATGGTTCTGGTAATCAATTAGGGTTGAACTTTCTAAAAGCTAGAATAAGACAATACACAGGTTAACTATAAGTTGCAGTAAAGTTATAGGTATTAGAGTCCATGTTTGTGGATAGGCCAATTTATTTACCACATGGAATGACTATAAGCAAGAAATGGCGCCTGAAATTAGTGTGGATTGAATGGGTATATGTATAGATGGTCCTTGTCCTCAAGTTGTAAAAATCCACACATCTTGAGAAAACTCATTAAGGAACAATAACAGCTGCGACATAATTGTAGACCAGTTTAGAGAAGGGAGATAATGAGCTCCAGTTCAGACACGTTGAGTTGAAACTTGAGAGTGCATGGACTTCCACGTGTCGAGATGGCAGTTAAATTTGAAGGCCTAGGAATCAGCAGGGATGATTGTGCTGGAATGTAAATTTGGGACTATGTCAGTGGAAAAGAAAAACCGTGTTCCTCTGTGTTGCTGAACATTTGGTGACACATAATATGAAATGACATTGCCTTGGGTAATTATAAAGCAGGCATTATAATAATTAGTAATAATGAGCTAATTTTTCCACATCTTATCTCTGCTGTTTACTCTTGAAATACTGTCTGAAACGTAACTGTAGAAAGACTTAATGTCTTGACCATAGTTTCTAAGAGATACACCATTTTGGATGTACATCCATTTTGCCATCCCTCCTCTGTGCTCCATTTCAGCCTTTTATTTGTCCTAAATTATTTATTGAAGTGAGAAATTTAGGGAGTAGTTTGTTTTTTAAGTTTATTTATATTGGGAGAGACAGAGGGAGATGGGTGGATTCCTGAGCAAGCTCCGTGCTGTCAGTGTGCAGCCTGATGCAGGGCCTGATCTCACCAACCATGAGGTTGTGACCTGAGCCAAGATCAAGAGTCCGATGCTTAACTGACTGAGCTACCCAGGTGCCCCAGGAGTAGATTCTTAGGTATTGGGTACAGAGTATGTACCCTAATTCTACTGTAATTTCTTACTTGTTTTTTTATGACTGAAAGAGAACCTTTATGAATAGGCTTTATTGACTTCTATAGTATTTGCCAATTCCAGATTGCCTTTATTATCCATTTCAAAAACCGAAAAAGGACACAGGGAGAAATTATATTTGTGTTAAATAATTACTAGGCGTAAATAATCACTCTTGAAGGAATTTGCTTAACTCTGCCTGAGTTTACAATGTATTGTGATTGGATAAATGTGGCCTCTGGGTAGAGTGATCTTAAAACCTTTTTTTAAGAATCAAGTTTGGTAACGTTCATGGATTAAAAGTATGTAATTCTGTGAAGTGTGAAGTTGAAAGCTGCCCCCCTCCTTCCCACCGAGATTCTTTGATATTTATTCCTTATTCTACCTTGTGGCTTACCTTGCCAACAGTGGATTTTTTTTACTTTTCATCTCTTTACATTGTAAGAACTCAGTGGGCCCCTTTCATTCAGAAGCTCTTACCCTTCAGTTTTATTTTGAAAGTATGTATTATGTTGGTGATTTTTCTCCCTTCTTCCCTTTTCTTTTTTCTTGGTGAGATGTCTGTCATTTAGTTTCTAGACCTCTTGGACTAGTCTTCTAATTTTTATAGTGTTCTTTACCATTTTCCATCTTTGTCTTTACTGCTCCCTGGAGGGTTTTTCAATTTTTATCTTCCAATCTCTTGATCAGGTTTTTCATTTTTACTATTATATTTTTAGTTTTTCAAGTTCTGCTCTATCTTTGGAATTATTTCAACAGTATCCTTGACCTGTTTCAGGGATACAGTGTGTTTTCTTAACTCTCTGCAGAAGTTAGCTTCTTTCCTAACTTTTTGGCCAGTGGCTGCTCTTCGGTTGTTTTCTAGTTGTTTGTTGGGCCGGTCAGACTCGCCGAGACGGGCCTTCCATCCCCTCCCCTGGCGCGGGCGGCACAGCTCAGCCTTCAGTGCGGAAGCGTCCCGCTAACTGCCCCTCAAAACTCAGTTCTGTAACGAGGAACATTTCGAGGTTTTTGCGGGGAATTGAGGAGTGCCGGCTCTTTGGGGAGAGGGGATGTGCAGGATCGGCTGCTCCTTCGCGAGAATTCCCTTGTCTTCCGGTTCTTAGCTCCACCTTCAGCCCTCCTACTATTGCTGCCATTTCCTCAGCTTTTTGTGGGGGAGAAGGAGGGTGGGTGGAAGGATCTAGGATTTGCTAAATCCCTGACTGCTTATCCATATGCTTTGTGGTTTCTAAATTGTTTCCTTTCCCATTTTCTTTTTCCTTACGACTTTTGTACATTTTAAACTCTACGGTATTCTAGAATTTTAGGAGGGAGTGAAAGTATATGCTTATAATAATTCCACCACCTTTATCTTTGTCTATAAATTTTTGTTCTTTCGGGTGTTTATTTTTTCGAGTGTTTTTAAAACTGTAAGTAAAACTTTATTTTGAAGCCTACGTTAGGGTAGATGTAACTTTCTTTTGTTTTTCAGTTTTTAACTGGCACTTAAGTTGTTGAATTAATTAAGTATACATTTACCATGGTGTTTTTACACTTTAAAATTTTATTCCTTTGGTAAAGCACAATGCCACATTATACTTCAACTTTATTCTCTCTTCCTATCGTGCAAATGCTATCTCTTCCTTTTCAAATCCTTTGGCTTTTTGTCTTTTCGTGTAGAAAAGTTTCTGTGGTAAGTCACGATTTTAGTTTCTGTACTTAGGCCTTTCTAAATATTTTGGATTATATATATATGTTCCTCAGTTATGCTTGTATTAATATCTGTGTGCATTAGTGTCTTACATACGTGAGCGCACACGCATGTACACTCACATTAGCTTTTAGTGTCTGTGTCTACTAATTACAACAGCTCTAGGTTGGTTTTGATTGTTGTTGTTGTTGTTTTTGTCATGGATGTTGTATTTTCCTGCTTCTTTCCATGTCTTTTAATTTGTGATTAGATGCTAGATGTAGTATGACTTTTACCTTTTTGGGTGGATATTTCCTATTCCTGTCAGTATTCTTGGGCTTTGCTCTGGGACACAGTTGAGTTAGTTGGAAACACTTTTCATCCTTTTAGGTCTTGCTTTTAAGATTTATTTGGACAGTCCTGGGACAGTGCTCAGACCAGCTTTAGTTACTTCCCACTACTGAGGCAAGCCCTTCTGTATACTTCACCCGGTGTCTGCGACTCGTGAAGTCTCTCAGTCTGGCTCATTGAGAACCCACCACTTTTACCTTGAACCCTACCCTTTGGCAGGTTCTTTCTCCAGCCGCCAGTATTTCCTCTCCCACACGTGCACCGATCAGTGTTCAGCCGAGCATTTGAGCAGACCTTATACACACCTCCAGGATTCTTTCAGTGCAGCCCTTCCTAGGACTCTTCTCTGTGACCTCTGGCTGTGTTGGCCTCCCTGGAATCTTCACGTAGTCTCCTCAACCCAGAGAGGCAGCCTGGCACCCTTCCCGGGGCTGTAGTCTGGAAACTCCCAAGCCAGAGAGCTGGGGTAATCCTGGGGTTTACTTAATTGATTTGCCATTTCTCAGCCCCACTGGCTTTACTGCCTGTGACCTTCAGAGGCTTGAGAACTGTCATTTTTTGGGTTTTACCTGTTGTATTGGCTGTTTCAGCCAGGAGAGTGAATCTTGTCTGTGTTATTTTTATCTTGGTAGAAGTACTGTTTTATCTTGGAAACAGAGGTCCCTTGTTCGTGTGACTATTGACACACTTTTTTAGGTTCATCAGAAAATACAAGTAACTATCAAAAAATTAATAAACATAAAAAATTATAAATTTTGTTGAAAAAGTATTGTCAACATTTTTCAACATAAAAGTTAAGTCTTTTTCTTGCTACAGTAGAGTTACGTGTATGCGCATTTTATGTTCTTTGGCATGCAGAGAGCCCTGAGGTTCTCAATTTTTTCTCGTCGTTTCATGGTGTCTGTCCCCTAGGCAAAAAGAAATGCTTAATAGGTTATTTTTATTAAATAATTACTTCCAAACAATTAGTATTTATACCAGTACACACTGAAAAAAACTAAATTTTATTCATAAATTTAAATTTTAATTCACATCATTTATTAATGGGATCCCTAATTTTCTTGGGCACCAATCAGATTTGGCAAACATTAGGATGCATTTTCATACTAATGATATTAATAGAAAGTACAGGCAGAAACGTATACTTGACTGTTAGAATTTATTTCTGTCCTTACTGGTTAAGGTCCATATTTTTTCCCTAGCATGACCTTTGCAAACATGTAAGTAGAGAGCTTTTTTATGTTAGTTTTATTAATTTTTGCCAGCTTTTTTTCCCTTTGGTTGAAATCTCACAATTTAGTAAATAGAGACCTTTAAGAGGAAAGTACAACAGCGATATGTATTATCTGTTGTTCATGTAGGGTGCCTTGCACTGAGCCAGGTACATTTATATATACCATTTTTATATTTATTTTTAATTGGATACTGTTTTTGATGCTTTTACAAATTTTGAATTAAAATTTTGAAAAGTATTATCCCTGAAACTTAAAACAAGAAGGAATTCTGAAATTATTAGATCTTTGGTGAAAGGGAAACGTGGCCAACCCTACTTCTAAACCTCCCTGTAGTTCCACTATGTTTCCAACCTGGGTATCCCTCACTAAGTGATTTAAAGGCAGTCAGGGAAATAAAACATTGATGTTTTCTATGAAACTAGCAGTTGTGAGTTGATACAGATAGTGACCTTATGGTTGACTTGTTAAAGCAAGGCTGATGGAACTATAGTTACATGTATTCCTTATGATGATTATAAGTGAAAATGTTTCCATTTGTCTTACACAGTAATGTTTCTTTGCAAAATGCTGTCCTAATCTTGAAGTCAGCCAATGTTACTAACAGTAGTTGTAAAGAAATGGAAAGATCACTGAACTTGAGAATGAAAATGTTGATTCAGTTCCTAAATTGGCATGTTATTAGCTATGGGACCTTGATAACTGACTTGCTTAAGCTGACCTTGATGACTTATTTACCCATAAGTAAAAAACAGAAGAAATAATATGCTTTCCATGGTTACCTAAGGATGACTCCATAATCGGTTCTTAGTACGTAAGAGCCCTTGCAGGGGTTGTGACTCTGCCTTGCTTACTTTGTAGCCTCAGTTTGGCATCTGGTTCCATGCTTGGTACGTGTAGATGCTCCACAAATACTTGTTGAACTAACTGTCATTTGACCCAGTAGTTTCACGAAAACCCAGTCTTTTTGCAAGGAGAATAATTCAGAAGGTTTATAATGGCATCATAGCAAAATGATGCAAACATAGCTTAAATAATTGGCACCAGGTTAGTATTATGAAAGATACACTCTCTCTGAAAAGAAAAATTTGTAACCGTGTGCTTTGTAAATTTTTCAGGAGGAGCAGAATAGAGGCAAGCCTAATTGGGAGCATCTCAATGAAGACTTACATGTCTTGATCACTGTGGAAGATGCTCAGAACAGAGCAGAGATCAAACTGAAGAGAGCCGTTGAAGAAGTGAAGAAATTACTGGTACCTGCAGTAAGTAATAATTTTCAAATCTTAGATTTGGGCCCCAACCCCTTCTTCTGTTTAATTGCTTTCATTACTGTAGTGATGGTGTTAATAAAGAATAGGTTATTCATTTTTTAGAAATCTCATGTAACCTCGAAATATAAAAAATAATTTATAATTCACTCTAGTATAGTAAGCAAGCATAGACGTTGCTCAAATCCTTAAATGGGAAAGCCTGTTTATCTGGGGGGAAGGATTTGTTGTGAGGGGAGCAAACTCCATTAGTTGTGTACTTTTCAAAGGTATTATTACCTTTGCATCACTCTATTATCAGGTAAGAAAGTAGGTACATTATCAGTAGGGTGATGAATGATGAAAGGTTTTTGTTGTTTTTTTGTTTGGTTGGTTGCTTTTTTTTGAAGGGAGGAGCAGTTTCTCCTTGTAAACAAGTAATGAGTGCACAGAAAAGTCTGTACAACTAATACTTATGTGGGAAGACCTATGATAGCCTGTGGGTTCCAGGTACCCTCCTGCCATGTCATTGTCTCAAATGTTCCATAGTGAACATAATACGGTAACATTTTCTTTTAGGAAAAAAAAAAAAAAAAGAGCTAACTTTTGCTGATAGACCAGGCACCATTCTGAACACTTTTCACACTTCAGCTCATTTCATGTTTTTTTCTAAGTTACTAAAAACTGTTAAAGTTCATATTTAGATAAGACACTGAAATTGATAACACACTGAAAGTAATTTTGGAGGGTGGCGTCTCTTAAAGAAAAGACCCCACCCATCTCTCCCTGCACAGTCCCCCTCCCTTTTCTCTTTTCCTCATTATTACACAACCCTTTTAGGAACTTCTCATTTAGAAATGATGATTGCACTCACTCCCGGGGTATTATCTTTTTCAGTGGAAAATGAAAAATAGATTGTTGGATTGCAGAGTCATTTTAAAAAATATTTTTTACATTGGTAAAAATGATAGAAATGTGAACCCTAGCTTGTTGTTGAAAAAACTAGGAGTACTGTTAGTATTCTGCCAAACAAAAGTTTATTGACATTTACATAAGTGAGTATGGCGTCTGTTGTTCTTCATTCCCCAGATAATTTGTTCTGTAAACAAACTTACAAGCCATGAACAATTTTCCATTTACTTGACAAAGTTAACCACTTGGAAGACAAGAATTTCAAGTAAATTTTATTCAGTAGGTCTTATAAGGGATATAAACAAACAGGTTAAATATAGACTAAAACCTGTAGTTACATACTATTAAACCATATAACCTTCCTCCTTTTCCTTAATAATTGTGCAGTTTTGAAAAGCTACATAGAACAGTGCTTTTTTTCTAAGTATACTGAACTGTTAGTCCCATGATCAGAAAAAGTTCACATTTTTATTGCTACATATAACTGAAAATATTCAGCTCACAAAACACACACAAATAAGTTCACCTAATACTGTGAATAGACCAGTTGTCAGATAATTTAAACTCTTACCTGTAATCATTCTGCAAGCTACTGTAGTTCTCAAAAGTTATTAACCTAGTGGGGGCCTGGGGAGCTGAGTTGGTTAAGCATCTGACTCTTGATTTTGGCCCAGGTCATAATCTCAAGGTTCATGAGATCAAGCCCTGCGTTAGGCTCTGCACTGACAGCTTGGAGCCTGCTTGTGATTCTCTCTCTCCCTCTCTCTCTCAAAATAAATAAATAAAACTTGGAAAAAAACCAAAACAGTTATTAACCTGGGAAAAAGCATCATGTTAGAACTGTGTTAGTAACCAGCATGTATCTTTCAGAAAGTTAATAAATTTCTGTGTTTGTTTCCTCATTTACAAAATGAGAATTGGAATAAGTGACTTCTAAGACCATTTTGATTTTAAAATTGTCTCTGAATATAGAAAGGTGGTAGTAGATAAAAAAAAAATGATAGAAACTTTTTAAAAATTCAATTTATATTAAAGACATTTTTTTTTAATGTTTATTTTTGAGAGAGAGACAGACGTGAGCAGGGGAGGGACAGAGAAAGAGGGAGACACAGAGTCCAAAGCAGGCTCCAGGCTCTGAGCTGTCAGCACAGAGACTGACGCCGGCTCGAACTCACGAACTGTGAGATCATGACCTGAACTGAAGTTGGACACTTAACCCCCTGAGCCACCTAGGCACCCCTATACAATTTATATTTTAAAAGAAAAGAGTACTTTTGATGATCAGTCTATCTCCTGTGGAAGTACTTTTTAGGGTTGTTATTAATCACTACCTCTGAAATAATAAAACTTTCTTAGAATTACAAATGTTAGAATAAAAATACTTGAAGCTACAGGTTCTATAAAGTGATTTATTCTTGTAGTACGTTCCCATCCTATCCATTTCGTCAGATAATGCTTATTGTAACAAGGATGCTATGTCACGGAGTTTATTTTCAGTGAAAACGGAATAACGTTCATATTACACATTTCTGGTGATGGTGCTGTGATAAGCAAAGGCTTAAACAAAACAAGCTTTCCAGTCCTGAAGTGTCCAGTGATTTGGGTTTTTACTTATATAGGTTATTGGAGGCAAGATATATAGTATTTGAGAGCTGACTTCTGGATTTGAACCCCATCTTTGTGGCTTTTTACTGTCTCCTTTTCCTCTCATGTAGTTACTGTGCAATTAGAGAATACATGGAGAATGTTTCACGTAGTGCCTACCGCATAATGGTTGCTTACAAGTTTGCTGCAGCTTTTTAACACTGTCTAAATAATATTGTTTTGTAATTGTATAGGTTTATATACTATTTCTTCCAAGTGCTGAGTATAAAAAGAATGCATTATTTCAGGATTGAAAAATAAAAGTTCTTCTCAATTCATTATTGTTTTTAAGTAAACTGGTTTGACCCTTACTAAAAAAAAAGAAAAAAATTCACTGTAAGGCTCCATACAGAACCCTTTAGTTTATCATTGCTTAACTATTTTGAAAACAATATTTTCGGATTGAAAGTGGAGACCATTTTGATTTTTTTTTCCTATTTGCATAAAAGTTATAAAGGGAATAATACGGAGACTAGTAATTATTTTGAAATGCATTTTTACAGAAGAGAGTTATTGCCCTAACTCCATGGGATTTGACTGAGGGTTGTCAGAAACACTGCGTGAACGAGAACATGTTTCTTACAGCATTTACATTTTGCGGAACCTCAGATCGCCCCTCCGGTGAGCTGCCAGGGGATCTTTACAATTTATTCTTGTATTATGTGACAACTTTTTGAAACGTTTCTGTGGTTTTCATGTGTCAAAATTTATACTGAGAGTAGTGATCCTCAAAATTTGGTTCTGGTGACCATTTCAATCTCACATGCTTGCTTGTCCATTAAGACTAAATTTTCAGTATTCTTCTGTGGTTTGGCGTTTCTAGCTGTTTACCAAGTGTCCAGAACAACACCAAATCCAGTCATGTTTATTTCCTGCATCCCTCGGATGTGCTCACTTCCTTTGGCCCGCATTTTCTTTATCCTTACTTTGAGCCAGGGTTGCTCAGAGCCCCACAGCCAGCATCCATACTTGTTGCTTTGTGACATTGCACTCTATTCAGTCACCTCTCCTTGCTTAAGAAAGCCTTTTGCTGGTTCCTCTCACTCCGTGAGGAGAACGCAGAATTTTTACGGTTTTGTTTGTGATTTGCCATACCTTATTTTTCCAGCTTCATTTTTCACTCTGCCCCAAACCTAAAGTACACATACATGCGCACACATTCCACACTAGACCCCCGCAGATTGAATCACTGTGTGTTTCTTTGATGTCGTGAAACTTCAGTCTTCTCCTTTCTGGGCCTTTGAGTTCGTTCAATAAATGTTCACACGTGCATTTGCTGTGTCAGCTGTTGAGGATACAAAGAGAGTAAATAAAGCTGACTGGCACGGTGCCTGCCATCTTGAAACTTACCTTCTGTTCCTGGGGAGGTTGCAGCTTAGATTAACTGACCATAAGCAAAACCAGATATAAACTGTTAGGTTGTGCTAAGATGCGAAGCAAAATCAGGCAGGGTAAGGAGAATGGAGAACCGTGGATTAAGGAGATACGATCTTACAAGGGATGATTAGAGAATGCCTCTCAGAAAGTGACATTTGGAAAAACCACCTAATTGAAATGTAGTGCCATCATTTGGATATCCAAGGGGTTCCTAAGCAAAGACAACAGAAAGTGTGATGGTCCAGAGACATTTTTGGGGTCTATCAAAGGGGGTGCAGCTCAGTGAGCAGGTGGGAGGGTGGTGGAAGGTGAAGTCAGTGGGGAAGGGTGAGAAGGCAGGTTACACACAGGGTGAGAAGGCAGGTTAGATTTTAGTCTGACTTGAGAAGCCGTTGGAGGAATTTGAGGAGAGGAATAATACGGTTTAATTACATTTTAAAGGATTATTTTGAATAGAGAATAGACAGATTGAGAGTGATGGAGAAAGCAGCGATGCTGATGCACGAGTACTTGTAGTTTGTGAGTGAGCTGAAAGTAATGGGGACTAGTGTTTGAAAGTGCTGATTCTGGATTTATGTTCAAGGTAAATCTGACAGGAACGTTGGTGGGTTGGTTGTTGTGTATACGTGAAGACGTCAGGGTTTTCACGCGGAGCAATTGGATGCGTCTCCTATTTGCACAGTTAGAGGAGCAGGTTTGAGAGGCAGGAAGAGCAGGTGGGTTTGGAAGCGTGAACGTTGAGATGCTAAGTGTTAAATAGGTGTTTGTTGATAACAGTCAGGTTGGGTAAGATGGGACTAGACTATGTCAACATTGAAGTTGTCATTATATCAGAAGCTTTTAGAGCCACGAGGCTACAATGGTATCATGGAAGAATTGGATAAAGGTGAAGAAGAGTTGAGGACAGAGCCCTGGGTACTTCGCCAACTAGAGAGCAGAAAGAAGAAGGGGGTCCAGCAAAGGAGACCTGGGAGAGGAGCCACTGAGGCCGAAGGAAAACCAGGAATGTGGAGTCTTGAAAGGCAAGTGAAGGAGTTTGTTGCTGAAGATTATTCAGTTTGGTAGTGGTCATCAGTGATACAGCCAGTTGATTTTTTTTCTTTTTTTTCCTTTTTGGATGATGAGTGTAAAAGCTTATTTGGCTCTGGTTCAAGAAGGTATGGGGCAAGAGGAAAAGGAGCTGGAATTTTTTTCCCTGAGATTTTATTATTTAGGTAAATGATCCTTTCAGTACTCTTGGCCTTTTACTTCTTTTATTGGTTCATTGGTGTTGTTCTTTTTCTCCATCCCTCATCACCCTCTCACCCCGTGGGGGGCCCTTGGATCTTTTGAGAGCACCTCCCTGAACATACAACAGCAGAATGACCATTCCCTTCTCTTCATTGAAAAGATGCTGCATAAACTTAGCAAGCAGGATAATTAACTTGCACATAGATACTTGTAGGATAAGTCTGTTGGAATAGAATTACTCGGTTAAAGGGTACGTGCATTTAAAATTCTAATACTTTGTTCATATTAGAGTTTTCAAGTTGCCTTCCAGACAGTTTATACCAGTTTACAGTCCTGCCAGTGTTGTATGAAAAAGACTGCTTACCAGTACTGTCTCAAACCCTGGGTATTAACCAAAGTCTTAAATTTTTGCTTTCCTAGTAGTTTACAAAATAATTATAATCTCTTTAAATTACAAAAATGTGAATAAAATAATTCTCATGGTTCTTAAAAATATTTGGATTTTTAGATTTTTATATTAAGCAGTGGTGTGATATTATAGACATTTTTGTAACAGAACACTGTATTCTTACCTTTATGTTCATATCTTGACCAGGTACACAGCCCCTAGTTTCATATTGTTTCTATGGGGAATGATTCAGTTCACATGTCATTTACAGAATACATTTTATAGTTAATGTGTGGGATTGTCTGTGTTATTTCAGTATAAATGTTTCTTAACTATGTAGAACAAGTTCATGTTTGGAAGGAAGTAGATGTAGAAAGAGTTGCATGAATAGTCACGGGGTTTTTGCCCATCTTGTTTAATGTCACAAAAGGTCTAGTCTTGGCTTAAGGGACCTGGGTGAGTAGGAGAGAGTAGAGAGCAGAGATTTTTTTGCTCTATCTGAAATTTCATAATTAAAATAATAATCAAAAGTAATAATTTAATTGCATCTGCTATTTTTAAGATTTAATAAATCTGGGTAAAGGTTGTACCTATACTCCCGTGTGACTAATATTTCTAATTTTGATGATTTTACTGTGTCCACATCAATTCACGTAACACTATACACAACTAAATGTTTAGTAAATCAGTTCAAACCCTTTAAATTCAGATTGGGTTTCAAAACAACCTTATGAAGTAGGTTTTTCTCCCCCATTTTTCCAGCAAGCATATGGACATAGAGAAACCTTAGAGCACTTGGCAATTCTTTTTTTCAGGAAAAATATCGTTCAGTATTCTTACTTCATTGCAGACGTAAGGGTTTGAGATGATTCACACTTCACTCATTACTAGAGTCTGAAGGCATTTTACCTAGAGAACTTATTAACTTTGGAAATAATACCATTTTATTTCAGATGTTTCTTTGACTTTAGTGATCAGTTAATCACAAAACTGTGCATAACTGGGGAAGAATAATTTCTCTAGTTATATATAATGTTTTTATCTGACAAGTCTAAATCTGTTACTACCAAATATCTGCTTAAATATATCCTTTTTATCCTAAGTACAGTTTGGTGGTTTGAATCTCACTTCCATAAGCCTGAACTGTACACGTTCAGATTCCTGAGGCCTTCAGTACACTATCATAATTACAGTGTGATCTTCTGTGAAAATGTAAATTATACTCACTGATAAATAAGGACTATAGAACAATGTCCTGATTTTGCTAATCTTTGGGGACTTAGGGGCAGAAACCAACTACTGATATAAATCTACCTTCAAAGGGTTTGTGGAGCACCGCATGTATTCCTGCCACGCAGTTGAAGTAATCTCTCTTCCCACTGTTGGTCTTATTCCATTTGATTAATTCTCCTGTAAGTTTGTAAGAGCGATTTAAAAAATATATGTGAATCGTATTAAAGTCATGATTGCTGTTTCACTTCAAATACAATTCAGGTTCTGTATTGGCCTCTGCAAGTAGGGCATCAAGTTAGTGACCTGGTATGAGGCTGTTGTGTGGTGAGGAAGTGACTCATTGATTGTAAACAGTTAGGTAGTTGTGAAAAACGTGTAAAGTTAGAGAAGGAAAATGTCAATGAAATCATTTGAAGATTTTGGATAGCTCCGTGTAACTGTAACGTTTAATTTCCACATGTAGTTTATTTTCTTTCCATGTTATTTTCTCAATGGGAGGAAGAATTTTGAAGTACAAGGATGAAAGTTAGAAGGAAATGAGCAAATTAAAATCACTTTTTCTAAAATGATTATGAGGAATCCTCAAACTGACCAGTAGATTTTACTAAGTATGTAGGTGGAACAGTAAGCAAAGGTTTTCTAGGAAGAAACAGTGCATTGTGACAAGATTTGATACAATAAAAAACACTTCCTATTTTGAGTGCACCCTATAACGAAATTAGTGTTACGTGGAATTATTTAGGGATTTGTGATTTCCGGTTTTATATAACTGCTTTGTTGTACAAGTTAATTGAGTAGGAAAAGACGGTAGTTTTCATGATTCATATGGAAATGTACAGTATGGATTATTTATTAAGTTTTGCTCAATATTTAAGACAGGGTATGTTGATCATTTTTGTTTGGTAGTAGGTCTTATTGCAAAGTAGTACCATTCCTTGCTTTTCTAAACATTTTTATTTCTTTATTTAAAATTCTGTGATATAGTTACTAATTTAATACAGCCCCCAGGATGAACTATTATTTTGTAGTTAGACGAATGAAATTTTAAGTAGATTATTTAGTTCTTATATATGTAAATCTTAGGCTTTTAAACAAATATTTTCAATTTATTATCATTGGGAAGCTTTCTTCAGGTGACATTTAAATGCTTTTGTTGTTATATACATCACAATTCTCACACTTTGTCTGTGATCCCTTCAAAATAAACTGGGCTGTTGAATTTCGTGGATCAATTTCATCTTACAGCCTTAGCTTAGAATTCACCTAATATGCTTACAAGTGTACAGAATTCCTTTAACTGGAAAAAAATTCTTATTTTTATATATTATTTTTCAAATCACTTTATATGTGTGTGTGTGTAAATATATATATATGTAAATATATATATGTATATATATATACATATATATATATATATATATATTTGATCCTTAGAGAAAGCTTGTGTATTAAATTACTCATTTATCAATTCTGTTATTGGATGTTTTCATTTCCTTTATTCTTGCTACAGGGAAATTGTAGTATGCTATAAATTTCCAGTTCATTTTGCCTTTTATAGCACAGTAAACCTGTTTGTAAGTAATTTGGTTTTGATGTGTTCACGTACATATTAGGACATTTGATCAGTTAATTGTCTACTATTTTAAGGACTTAAGCTTTTAGTCTAGGATGGGTGAAACCATTAGAAAGCTTTGAGGAGAAAGGAATGGCATGATCTGACTAATATTCTTTAAGGATTACTTGGCTTGCTCTTATTTAAAACAGATACAGAGTTCAAGAGTGCAAGAAAGGACGTTCTCGTAAGAGTCTTCAAATTATGGCCCTTGGGCCAAATCCTTCCTCCCACCTGTGTTTGAATAACCCATGAGCTAAGAATGCTGTTTGTGTTTTTTAATGGTTGGGGAAAAATCAAAAGAAGAATACCTCATGAATTGTGAAAATTGTATGAAGTTCAAATTTCATTACCTGTTAAAAAGTTTTTTTGAGACACAGCCATGCTAATTCATTAACATATTGTCTGTGGCTGCTTTTGTGCTTCACAAGTAACTTGAGTAACTGCAACAGAGACCATCTGCCCAGGAAAGGCATTTGCTGTCTGGCTCATTACAGGAAAAGTTTGCCAATTGATGGACTGTTGGATTAGTCCGCATGAATGATGACGATGGGTTGGGCCAAGATAGCTGTAGAAGTGAGGCATGGTCTGATTCTGAGCATATTTTTTAAGTGAAGTTGGCAAGTTTTGCTGATGGATTGTCTATGGGATGTTAGAAAGCAAGGAGTCAGAGATGACACCAAGGATTTTAGACCGAACACCTGTAAGGACATAATTGCTATTACCTTGATAAAGAAGACTTTAGTAGGAACAGACTTTGAAGAGATTGTCAGGAACTCAGTTTTGGACGTAGTACGTTTGAGATATTGGTTGGTTACCCAAGTATAGCTATTCTAGTATCCTTTTCAGATTAACAAATACTTATTCCAGGTTGACTGTGTTTCAGGGCACTGGGGGTCCAGAAAATTATTTAAAGCAAGATCCTTAATATTTAGGGCAGTGACCTTTCTCTAACTGTATTCCATGAGACACTTTTTCATGAGTGTTCCAGGTAAAGGAAACCTTTACTATGCTAGTAATTATTATGGGGCCCTGGTAGGAACCATTTCTGAATTTAATTGACCATCAAATCTTTTTTCTGGGAGTGCATTCACAGCTAGTGTTGTAGAGATCTGTGTTTAAGAAATAATATGGCAACTAATGGGTCTGATTTAAGTACAGTTGAGCTGTTTCTCAATACTGAAGAATAGACATTTTGAAGAAAGAAGGAAAGAAACCGTGCTTAAGGGTTTTTTCCATTTCTTTTTTTTTTCCCATTTCTTATTACACAAAATAAATCACCTTCGTTTTAAGTGTACATTTTGACAACTTGTATATGCTACCACAGTCGAAATTTCCTTCACGTCTTTGCCGTCAATTAACCACCTCCCCCCACTGCTTCCAGGCAACTACTGGGGTTAGTCCCTCCCCCTTTTTAATGGTCACTAAATTTTATGTATTGACATACGATTGACTAATTATGTATATTTAGGTTGTACAATGTGATTTTTTTTAAGGTGTACATGATGGTTTGATCTACCATATGTTGTGAAATGGTTTTCACAAGAATTAACACATCTGTCACCTCACCTAGTTATTTGTGTGTGTGTGTGTGGTAAGAACACTTAAGATCTACTCTCAGCAGATTTCAGAGGTACAGTGAGGTGTAATCACCATGCCGTATATAAGTTCTGTAGAACTTACTCATCTTATAGCTGAAAGTTTGTTCCCTTTGATGAATGTCTCTCCATTTCTCCTACCCCTAGCTCTTGGCAACCACTGTTCTACTCTTGGGTTGTATGAGTTCAACTCTTTTGGATTCAGTGTTACCTTTTGTAGATTTCATAAATGAAACTTTTTTCTGTGCCTTTTTTCACATAGCGTGATGTGAAAGCTTTTTGAAGTTCATCCATGGCTGCTGCGTGTATCAGTGGGCTCTTCCTTTTTGTTGACAGTATTTCATTGAATAGATAAACCAGCTTATCCTTTCACCTGTTGTAATTTTAATTTTTATTTCTCTTAAGACAGATGATCTCAAGCATCATTCCATGTGCATCTTGACAATTCATATATCTTCTTTGAAGAGGTGTCTGTTTCAGTCTTTTTATCAATTTGTCTTTTTTGTTGTTGTTTCTGTTCTAACAATTCTTTATATATTTTGGGAGTAAATTCTTTATCAGTCATTCTAATCTGTGGCGTGTTCCCCCTGCGCCCCTAGATTTTGTGGGAAGGCTTTTATTTACAAATTCAGTTTTATTCGTAAATATGAAACTTGTCAGATTTTTTCTTTCTTGTTTTTGTATTTTGCAAGGAATTTTATTGTCCTCATCTGAGTTGTTAATGTCTTTGTCATGAAATTTTTCATAATATTCCCTTTTTATCTTTTTAAAGTCTATAGGATCTGTGGTAGTGTTCTTTCTTTTATTCATGATGTTAAGCAATTTGTGACTTTTCTACTTCTCTACATCGTCTAGCTCTAGAGCTTTATTAATTTTATTTATCTTTTCTAAGGACCAACTTTTGGGTTTATTGGCTTTTCTCTGTTCTACTTTGTACTGTCTTTTAAAGATACAAATTTCTCTCTATAATGCTTTAGCTGCTTCCACAAAATAATGTTACATTGTATTTTCGTTACATTCAGTTCAAAATATTTTTTAATTTCCTTTATAATTTCTAATTTGACCTATGGGTTATTTTCAGATGTTTCCAAGTTTTTGGTACTTTTTTTTATTGGTCTCACTGATTTCTAGTTTAAGTTTTTCTTCTTAGAGAATGTATTCCATAAGATTGCAGTCTTTCTGAATCTAATTAGGACTTTTTATAGTCCAGCATATGGCCTGTTTTGATGAATATCCCACATATTGTTAAAAACATGTATATTTTGCAGGAGTTTGGTATGTGTTCTGTAAATGTTGTTTAGAGGAAGGTGATTGAAAATGTTTAGATTTTCTCCTATTCTTACCCATTTTTCCCCACTTTTGTGAATTACTGAAAATCTTCAATCAGTCATTGTGAAAATACGCATAATATTTCTCCTTGAAAACAATGAAATAACAAACTAATTCAGTATATATGCACATGTGTACCTGTGTACGTATGTATATGTGTATGTATGGCTCACACAACCTATGTGAACAAGGTTTGTCATCTTTAAAAGATTTCATTCTACGTTTTGTATAATGGCAACTTCCCCCTTGCCTTAACTTTGAAGTCTTTGTGTTTTTTGCCCCAAATGTCAGCTATTTCATGTAGCATATTTTCTAGCGAGATAGTACCAAGCAGTATTTAGGTGGCAGTCGTGTTTTAGAAGATTTTAGTTAACTGAATTTACAAGAAGACATCACAGTTGACTGGATACTTAGGGGAAGAAGACTTCATGTAGGTAGGTGAGGCTTGAGCTGGAACTTTCAGACACAGGACTCCTAGAGACAGAATCAGTATATTTGTATGCCAGGTCATTAAAGGTGGTGACAAATGCGGGAGCGTTGCACACATCATGCATGGTCAGGGACTGTCACTTAAACTTGGAACCTTTATTCTCTTATTTGTAAAATTGGACTGTTCCCGCTTATTTGCCTTGGATGGACTTTAGAAAGGTAAAAAGTATGATTTTAGCTACATGAAAGTTTAAGACATTTGTTCCTCTTTCTTCCTCTTGGGTTGTTTTGTTTTGTTTTGTTTTGTTTTGTTTTGTTTTGTTTTGTTTTATGTTATATGGACTGGTTACCTCTACATCATGGCTGTGTCAATTACAAGCTTAACTTCTGCTCTCAAGAGGCACCATACGAAAAGAAAGTGATTCTGTTCCCTGCCTATAAAATGTACTGTCATTGCTGGTCCACAGTCTTATATTACAGGCTTTGGGTCACAGTGGCATAAGAAGATGATGAAACCATCTATTAATGTTACCAAAAAGTGACATCATAAATGTATAAAAGTCTCTGTTTTTTCTCTCCCCCTCTCACTATAGGAATACATCTGTTATCTCAGCCAACAGATACCATCCCTCTTTCAATTAATTCTCATTCCAGTTAGTTGGGAAATAATAAATAATACCATTTCTCTTATCATTAGCTAAGACTTTGTATGGATACATATCCTGTGATGTTCCCTAGTCTTCTTCACTGACGGGACCTAAAAAACACAAGAATAGTGGCAGTTGGGGGGATATTGTGCTGGACTTAATGTTATGAAGACTGAGAAAGTAGAGGTGAGTGAGGAACATAGTGATCCTTTTCTCACCTGAATTTTCCTGCCCTTCCAGTAGGAACAGGTAAAGACTTCTGTCGAAGAAGTCAAACACTGAACTGGAAAGACTAAACGAAATGAGCAGCACTAAGCTTTCCTAGAGAAATGAAGTCCCTTCAGGCAGCTGCAGTTTCCGTCGCCTCACGTGAAGACGGTGTGACGCACACGGTGCCCCTGGTCCCAGACAAGGCACAGTCTTCCTTCCGCGTTTTAGCCCTGTGCTGGGGGTGGTTGTGTCTGGTTTTTGTTCTCTTACTTTTTAAGTTTGCTTGTAGGTATTTGAGAATTTGAACATTAGTCAGTTGTAGAGATACAGCTTGTTTACTCTTTTACGAAGGCAGTCATATGCATAGAGCTCAATAATGTTAAACTAAATAACTGATCTACTAGATTATAGATTCTGCCGAATTTCCAGATGGGGATTTTGAAATTTAAAGTTGCTTCAGTTGTTTCAAGGACTACTAGGAAATTGAAAAAAAAAAAAAAAATTATCGAAAGTAGTTTTAATACAGTTTTTAAAAAAGCTACAGATGTTCTCAAAATTTGGGAGAGTGGTAGAAAGAAAGGATCCATCACAAAATACAGTTTTTTTTAAAGTTTGCTTTTCATGTTGCCTGAAGATTCTCTCCTTTCTAATGCTGTTAACTAATAGTTAAGTGTGTATTGATTATAACCTGAAAATAGATGAAAAGAGTTAAAGAATAAGATAGGAAGAATGATAATCCCTCTAGAGATGGAGTCTTACCTTGGAGTTAAAGGTTTTTAACTGGATTGTTGATGAACGGATAGTACTGCATTTAGTTCTTGATCATAGTATCAGTCATTCAAATCTATGGTACTATTCTCCTCCTTTTCATTTTATTGGGAAAGAAGGTAAGGTATTAAAAGATACATTTAAAGACATCTAGCTGTGATGCACTTGCCCCTTGATAGAGCTGTAATATGAGAGAGCATCCCTCTCATGTAAAGAAAGGTGTTGCTACTGTTTTCTGCCATGAACAACCATTTTAATCTGAATGGAAAATCTGTCTAGGGACCCAGAGTACAGTAATTAGCAGTCTCTTCAGAGTGTCAGAGCAGAATTACTATTGTAATGGTTTAGCTGCAGGATAAAAGGATTGAATTTGGGTCTGCTTGTCTGCCAAACTAAAATGAGTTGCCATGGGAATTTTCAAATGTGAGAGGCGTTTACTTAAAGCAATTTGGCAGGTTTGAATAAACTCATAAATTACAGGTTTGAAAGGAGCCGGTCCTTGCTGCCTCTCATATAGGCAGGATGTATAGAAGGCTGAGAGCTTCTTCAGTTCTTAATGAGAATGAGTTGATCCGTGCTGTCATGCAGACGATCCACTTATTAAGGCTTGTCTCTTCAGTAAATAAAGTACAGTAAGCACATTTAAGGAAAGGTATTTCGTTCCAGATCTCTTGAGGAAAAAGAAAGTGACAACTCTAGACATAAATTTCCCTTCCTAAATTAAATGTATTTTTAAATAATGCTCTTAAAATGATGGTTTTGTTTTAATGAACGTTGACCTGGTATTAACTTTAATTTTGCTCAGTGCATGTAATAAACATATATCTTTACACTTGTCATATCTGTCTCACAAGGAAGATGAACATTTAAAGCTTTTTTTGGAAAACAAATAAGGTATTCAAACTTAACAAGCTGGATTATTCAATTTGCATGGAAATACTTTCAGAGAGACCTTCAGCTCTCTTCTCTCTCTCAAAAACGGAGTTTTAGTATAATTACTTTTTAGTGAGAAAATGCTCCCTTAAATGCCTAAGGTGATGAACATCACTTATGCTTGTATATAACCTTACTTGTCCTCAAGATATCAGTAATGATAATAGTTCTTGCATTGGTGGTTTATATCTGGCCTCCAGAAAAACAAACAGTGAAATTTAAGTGTTTAAAATTTTGAAACTAAAATATTCTCACGCAGTAAGTCAGGTCTTTGTGGAAGTCAGTTAACATTTTCAAGCCCCTTTGCTTTCATAAGGAAGGTAACGATTTGGTTGTTGCTATCTTAGTGGTCTGAAAATATTGATGCATCTTGTAAAAAAGTTTCACAAGGAGATACAGGTATGCAGGACTGTTGTTTAATTCAGATAAGAAAACATACATTGTTTTTTTAAAGTACAGCAAATATATTTTTGTTTATATATTAATCTTCATAAAGCATAATTATACATCAAAGTAGTCTGATTACAGTCTCTAGTTCTGAGATTATCGTTGAACCTTAACTAATAAATTAATAAACCTTAACCCAGCAGCAGCTAAGACTTTCAGAAGTCTCATTTAAATTTACACTACAAAGACCATCCCAGAAGTCCTTCCCAGGGATCTAGAACTGGAATCAGAATGGCCTTCTATGTGCTCTGTGTAAGGTACTCTGATGCTAATGGGTGCGTACTGCTTTCAGAAACGTGGTGAGGGACGCACTTGCGGAAGTTGAAATGTACCGGTTAATTGCTTCTTACAGAGAGGGAGAGTACTGCATAGAATTTAACTGGATTCTACATCATTGTCTTTTTATACTCCACCCCCTACTCTGCATTAGGGCAGCCACAATTCCAACCAGAATTTTGACAAAGAATCGAAAGTACTCTTTTTTTTGTTTGGAGAGCCATTCATACCGGACAGATTAAGGCGTGTGATACGGTGGAGGTTTTAGGACTTCATTCACTGTCATAGATCACTGAGGAGCTATATTGTAATCTCTTTACTCTCTGTCCAGCTCTCATGTTGTCCGACAGTGGGTCAGCCCTTGTAAAATGAACAGAAGGGCTTTCCCCCAAACTTGGAGCATCATTTTGACGAAGCTCCTTGGCAGTAACAGTAAAATATGTCTTGGGTAGGGTAGCTGTGCACAAGCCATCACAAATATAGACTCTGTATGAAAAACATCCTCCTGGTCATTATTATAAGGATTCATTAAGGAGTGGCTTCTCTAAACACACAAAAAATGTGGTTGATAGTTTAGATAGCTTATAACTCTAAGGTTATAACTCTAAATATAAAACAAGGGATTCTGGACATAGGATAATAGGGTAGTATGTGTTTATTCTCTGCAAAGTTTTTTATAGTTTATAGAAGACTGATATAGTTTATATAAGGACTTATATAAGTCCTTCCATTTTAATCTTGTATTCCACGCATCCCTCAGAATTTGCATGTTGAACTTCTTATGTAACATATTTTACACTTGCTAGAACCTGTTTATTCTTAACTATTGATGTTTTTTCTATCCCATAAGTAAATAATGCTGGTTGGGATCATGCATTTTAGTTTTTTTTTTTCTTCTTTCTTAATTTCCTTACTAAATGTATGGTATTCTGTAAAGTTAATTTACCATATTAAGTTTTTATTAAAGATGTAAAATTATTTAATAGAAAAATAGGTGATTTCTCGATGTATCTTTTTTAGTTCAGTTATTTTCATACATCCCTTTAATTTGTTTGCATGCCCTTCTGATGGTTGGTAAGTAGCATCATTGTTCCTTATATATAGGTGAAGAAGCATTTGTGTTCCATTCACTTTCTGTTAATGTACATGGAACTTGAATTGGCAGAAAAGCTAAGAAAATCAAGTACCCTTTATTTTATTAACTTGTATCTTTTTAAACCCTTATATTCCTCTTATTTCAAATGTTTGAGTGTTATATGTAAGTAAAATTTTTCAGATGTTACCGTTGTGAGACTTTCCATCGTATTTTAGTGAGTCGGATGAGCGTTTTAATACTATATTAATACCGTTTCAGGTAAACTTAATTTGGTAGCTGGTCATATACAGCTTGATTTTCTTCTGTGTTTTTGATAACTAAATTTTTAAAATTTAATTTCAAAAGTGACAAAAATAAGACTTCTCCTTTATGGGCATTACACTGAAGCCTGTATTGCATATTTGCATAAGTGGATAGGATTTTTGGTTTGGGGGTTTTTTTTAAATTCTTAACCTTTAATGCCTTTTTAGGGGGAAAAATTAATCTTTAATGTATAAATCAAATATAAAATATGAAGTGAGTTGTCTTTAAAGTTATGCTTTTAAACTGATACGGCATTAACTTATTTTTGTTAAAAGGCTTTGTAGAATATATCTCTGAGCAAGTTAGCAGATTCATGAATTAGCTTCCTTTATGATACTGATTTATTTTATGAATTCACTTGTGAGGGATAGCAGTATGCTCTGTTTAAATAAAAGACTTTGATTACTGAATTTAGCATCTGTGGAATTATAGTATACTTGTGGAGAGTAAAAAAACTGATTTAATGGCTGTCAAAAGCAATTCACTTCACAAACTGCTATTGAGAGACTACTGTTTACTAGGCTAGAAGCAAGACTTCAGTACACATGGAGGTAGAGACTTAGTAATATAAAAATGAGACTAGGGCAAAGTTAATGCATTTCCCAGTTATTCGGTCACTTGATGCTTGCACTTCAGAAATGTCGTGCTGTCCCTGGAGGTAGAGACTTTCCAGAGTGATCTTGTACTCCAGTTTGTTCTTTTTGGGCAGTCTCCTCTGTCTCCAGGAACCACTGCCATGGTGATCGTTCTTCAGTGTGCCTCTCCTCTTTAGTTCCAGATCTTCCCAACCCAGTTGGCACCTTCTTTGGATGATTTACGGGCATCCAAACAAAATTTCCCAAAGTAATATCACATCCTTTCTGCCCTTCTCATACAGGAGTCCCTCCATTGTTTCCTCATTTGAATGACATCCATTACCTGGGAGTCACACATCCTTAATTCCACTTCTGTCCCCCTCTGCTCTCTCTCTTTTCCATCCCACTTACCAAGTTCTGATTCGGCCTCTTAATAGCAGCTGGCTTTTCTGTTTCCACTCTTGTACTAGGTCAGTTGGTTCTCCCTCATGGTTGCAGCCAAAGTTATTTTTTTAATATAAGAAGTATCACATTCCTGATTCACATTTGCCATGGCTTTCTGTCACTGCATGGTGAAAATGCAAACGAGTTAACATGGCATGTGTACCCCATCTTCACCTGGTGCATACCCACTTTCCCAGATTTGTTTTGTGTCGTTTCTCTCTTACCCTCCCCCCATATGATATACCTTGCAGTTCCCAGGGCACTCTGTGGTTATTTGTTCATCAGTAGGAGCTAAGAAGGGAAAGGGCTCAGGAGAGGCCACAAGAAAGATTTCTCTTAGTACTCTAGAGCATTGAACAATTGGAAATTACCAGTGAAAGACCAACCAGCAAATACAAAATGTATTAAAGAAAAAGTTCTGTTTCAGTTGAACACATAACTGTTTTAACAGGTGTTTTAAGCCTCTGCATATATTCACTGAACAGACACTTAACTTGTGTTTTATATATACTGGGAACCTACTAGTATAGTTTATTTTGTTGTTGTTGTTATGAAATTAAAGTATCCAGTCTGTTCTGCAACGAATGAACAAGTATGCAGCCAAACGCTGGTTGTAAAAATCTTTTAATTTATTAAAAAAGTTTTTCATGAGAAATTAGAAATTTCAAACTCCCAGTAACAAAGTTACCTTTTCCTATAGGAATTTCAGTAACCAGATGGTTTAAAAAGCTACATATCTAATGCTTATAGCATTAGATATAAACCAAATTATAACTGGGAGAGATCCCTTCAGACAGAGTTGAATTACTTCTAACTCTGGAACCAGAGACGTTGCCTTTCTTCATACCACCAGTAAATTGTTTCTTCAACAATCATACCAACTCTTTAAAGCACCAACCATCCCAACAAAAAACTGCTTACCCCTGGAACGTCGGTCCCATTTTAAACGAACGGTGGCTAGGCAGTACGTGTGTTATTCTCTAATTCATTGCTTTCTAATTTCATTTATTGCCATGAAAACTCACCTGTGAGGAGAATTACCAGTGTTCGACTGTATGTGGATAGCAGTGCTAAGACTTGTGCCACCGCCAGTCACACAGCACCAAAGCCCTAGAACTTGCGGAAGCAAAGAGCCATTTCTCCTGGAGTTTAAAAACCAAGTAATGAGTCTTAGGTTTGATAATGATCATAGTTAAAGCCAGTTAAAATGTCTTTGAGCCATTCAGCTTCATCTTTTGTGGGTGTTCCTGAATTAAACAAATGCAGTACAGCAGTTTCTGAAGTATGCTTCTGTTAACAAACCCCGTTTAGCTACTGATTTTTGTAAATTTGAAGTATTTTAAGTATAAAATCTGTCACTGGAATATAACATATTGAAGAGTATGCTGATTTTATATATATTAGATATTTTCCATGATAAAAAGAAGTAAGTACAAGTAACTTTTAAAAACTGTATATTGTACACACATATGTATATCTACATATATTTTATACATGTTATACATACATATATATACATATAAAATCTATAGAAGCAGTAAGAAGTACTAAAACTGAGTCAAAATAGAAGCAGTATTTGTACTCTGTAATCTTTGTGGTTACTGGACCAGCTTGTCAAATGAGCATCACAAGGCAGAGAGAGAGCAAGTTTACCTTGCATGTAGCCTTTTTAGTGAACTAGCATATTAGTACAATCTAGGCCGATAATCCATTTTCGTGGGGAAATCACAGCTCTTTCTGGAAAATGCCTGAGAAAAAGCCCAATTTGAACTTCCATTTAAGGAACTCAGTGGTATTGTTCCCATTCAATTAGCAATTATTTTGTTTTGTTTAGGTTTTTCTTTTCTTTTTTCCCAAATAAAACAAAGTTATTTAAAAGGCCATAAAATGAAATACCCATACTTTTGTGTAACCATGTACATTGCAAAAACCCTTTCTTTCAGGACACAATTTAATAGGGTGTGCATCTTCTGGAATGAAGTGGGAGTCAGAAAATTTTTTCATCAAAATAGATAAAAAGTTATGTTATCAGCTATTAAAGGATAAATCCAATTCATAATAAAATCTAGATGGGAATAAAGACATTGTTTCCCTTGAGTAGTAGATTACATGTAAATTTGAAAATCCAGCAATGTGAAAGCCCCTGGATTTGGAAAGAAAATGCCTAAGTCCATTTGCTTGTGAGTCCAGATTGTTTAAACCATTTTCTGCTTTCAATCCCTGGCTGCATCCTACTAAATAGGTACAATCCTGCCCTTGGTAGCTTAAGACTTAGTGTTTTCTCCCCACCTTGGTGTTACGTCATCGATACCTTTTTCAAAATAGATGGGTTCGGTGTGTATGTAAAGAAATCTGTTGAAGTAGGTGACTCCCTTTCCTGATAGAACTCGTCAAGGGTCATAGGGAAATCCTTGGCAGCCTGAGTCTACCTGTCCCTTCTCATGTGCATGTTGACATTGTGTGCAGTGTAAACAATTCACCCAAGCCTTGAGGTCTTCTGTGACTCACAGGAAGTTCCATCTTGGTATTTACCGTTTTTTCGCTTTTCAGTTTTTGTTTCTCTTGATAATTGTATGTGACTAGGTTTATGGGCTAATTCTTGTCATACTTATTGGGCATAGTGTGATTGTTAATATTTATAAAACACCTCCAAGTACAGGGTAAACATTGCAGCCACAAAGAACACAGGAATATCCGAAACCCAAACTCAACAGGTTAATAAGGTTCAGAGTTCTCAAGTAGGGGACTTAAGAGGACTTCTTCATTGCTTTCCTCTAAAATGATGTACTGTGTACTCCGACAGAACAGCTGGTTCGCTCACCGATTGCTCCTGTTGTAAAGGGGAAAAGTTTCTAAGGCTTTAGTTCTAAAATGGACTCCTGTTCCTAATAGTCATCTCCTGTACTTAACTTTTTTGATTTATTTATTGCATGCCTACTTTGAAATGAGGTTTTTAGATTGCTGTACACTTACCCACTTAAGAAATGAGGGAGTATTTGCAATTTACTTCAGAAGGGAAATATTCTTCATCCCTAATGGAATGTGCTGTTTACATTCCATGTTTTGTTTATTATCATTTTCTTCTTCAAGTTTGACCAACCCATACTTAGCTTCCTAGCTGTGGGATGGCCAAGCATAAGAAGTATTCAAGTGGTTTATTAACATAGTGGCACAAATTCCCATCTTTTGTTAAATTTTACCCAAAAGTGCAGCCAATGGGAGAGATAACACCTGTGTTACATACCTTACATAGTTGTTAAGAGGGTTAAATCAGATAAGAAAGATTAAATTCTGTAAGTATTAGAAACACAGGGCGCCTGGGTGGGTCAGTCGGTTAAGTGTCCGACTCTTGATTTCGGCTCAGGTCATGATTTCATGGATTCGTGCGTTTGAGCCCCACGTTGGACTCTGCACGGACAGCGTGGAGCCTGCTTGGGATTCTGTCTCCTTCTCTCTCTGCCCTTCCCCCACTTGCTCTCTATTGCTATCTCAAAGTAAGTAAATAAACATTTAAAAACTAAAAACTATAAACACTTGAAATAGGAACTTTTATCGAATCTCCAAAACAGCTTTTAAAAAATAAAATCTTTAATTAGCTTAATTTTCTTTCCAACCAGGAAAAGATGTTAAGAGTCTCAATCTCAGAACAAAAATTATAATGCAAACACTTCATTGCAGTCATTGTACATCACAGAGGTCAAATGCTAGCAGATGACATTTGAAGAAATTACCTTTTTTCCTTCTCTGCTTTATTCTCCCTTGGCCTTCATTTGAGGTTCAGAGTTTTAGCCATTCACAATAAAGATAACGTCTTTAGATATCTTACAAAACAACAAAGACAAAAAGTTAAGGTGGGAAGCAACCAAAATTAGTGGGCTCAGGAGTCCCCAAAATGACTACAACTGAAAATAGTTTGAGTTGAAGTAAAACCGGCAGTGTAGTGACCTGACATTGCTCTGAGGGCCAGGTAGCTTTCTACCTGCTCTTGACTTTGAAGTTATTAGACTGTACTTGATGGCTCAGAAATCTCCTAAGTATCTCGTAGTGCAAATAGGTTACTCGAAAGAATTCCTATAGGAGGTTGACATTATACTGTGGCGTTACCTGGAAGTCTGTCAAGACCGTTTGGGGTGGGTTAACGGTTTTATCACAGCTACTTACAGACGAGCTTAGTTCTCATTTAACCCACTGAAATTGTATGTAACATTTTGCCTATGTACTCCTGCATGCGTCTTAGACAGAATTGTGGTTATCAGATGATTAAAGTGATTCATGATCCTTTCCTCAAAGTTTTTTACTTGGTTTTCCACTACACCCGCTGTAAACTTCTTTCGTAGTGTCTGTTACACTTTACTGAATTCGCTTTACGTTTCGGTCTCTATCCAAACTAGATGATAAATCTTAAATGCAGGGACCACATTTAATTCTTCATATCCCTAGACAAGTGATTGGTCTTTACTATGTAATTGCTATTTAAAAATAATAATAATAATTCCTTTTCCTGCCTGTAGACTCATTGCTCATTCCGAGTATATATGTTTAATATGTTCCTATTTTCAGAATTTGTCGTCAGGCATTTGTTACAACCTCCTACACTTATCTACTCACCACCCCCTGCCACCACTGCCACTACCTGTGTACTTCTCAGATTTTTTGTCTACTTTTCCCTTAAGCCTGCCGCAACTAAATAGATTTTTAGACCATCATTTTCAGGTACCTACTCTTTATCTTCCTCTGTAGAATCATGCTCTCCTAAGCTCACAGTTTGTAATTTTAGGTTCTTCCTTTTAGTGTCCCAGACATACAGTCTGATAATGTCCACCTATATATTTCAGAGGTCGTCTTTTTTTTTTTTTTTCTATAAAATAATTATGTGGCTTCACTAATACCAGTGTATCCCTGAGTTGTGGATCATGCAGATCTCTCAAAAGTTTGTCATTCTTATTAAGCTTACTGTAAAGAATAAAATCTCAAATTGTGTCATACTGTGTTTCACATAAGAAGAAACAAATGCTTGTTATGAGATGCGATTTTTTATTTCTGAGATCGTTACTGTTTTTGATAGATCTGTTTATACCTTGTTGTAAAAAACATCTTACAGTTAAAAATAGATAAATTTGTTAGCTCTGTTTCGTTTAATACAGTTTATGCACCCCTGTGTGCATGTGCACGCGTGCGTGTGTGTGTGTGTGTGTGTGTGTGTGTGTGTGTGTGTGTGTGTGTGAATGTTTCAGGCTTCTCTGGCTAAGTACGGTGCCTCGTGCTTTCTCTTACCTTATCTTGCGTTATCTGTGGGAACCGGTTGCTGCCAAACCAGGTACTACGATCGAGGGGAAGTATGTCGCATAATGGAATGGCAAATAGAAAAACATATGCCACGACTTTTCTTCCCTTATTGTATCTCTGACATTTTGACCCACAGAATTTCCAGTGAAACGGTAAGGTCCTCTCTGCAGATCATTTGAACTGAGGGCTTACTCGGTAAAAGGTAATCAGGCTGTATTGCCCAGGCGAGGCAAGGATGCTAGCTGGTCTTTACCTCTCCACTTAAGCACAGAGTTCTGATACATCTCTTCAGTTTTGGGTTTCTGTAACGATTCTGCGGATTTCTTCCATGCTCTTCAGTTTGCGAACACCATTCTTTTTGCGTTGGACTGAGCACAGTATCTGTACCATGGTAGGTGTCCGTTAGCCATCTGTTAACTAAATATTGAAGACTGGGAAAAGAACGGAAGGCGAAATCGAGGAGCCTTTAAATCTGAAGAAATGGTAGACCATCGTAGAGTCCACATAAGTTTGACACAAAATGAGATTGTTGACAAAAGGAGGAGAAGCTGGTGTGGCCCTGAATGCCAGTCTGGGAAATGCAGGTTCTGTGAACTCCCGTATCAGGAAAACAAAAAGCACACTAGGGTGTTCAGTGGAGAGAATTAATAAAGTAATTGGTTAGACAGGTATTGAAATTTGAAAAAGGAACGGGGTGTAACACATATTTAGAAACTGCAGGAAGCAGCTTTTACCCCAGGCCTGGGAGAGAGAAGAGAGAGATTGGTACTCTTGTTAGATCTCAGGCACTTTGAGAGAGTTCATGCAGGGCTAGAACCGAGAGCGCTGACAGGGTGGGGCCTCTTGACTAGTTAATGGAACCTTAGTAGCTCAGAGGAGTAGATAAACTGGTTGGCTGATGTTACTCCTCACGGCTGAGACGCCAGAAAGCTGGTTCTAGAAGTGCTGGGGAGTGTGGAGCCTGAGAACAGCTGGCATAGGAAGGGGCGTCCCTTCTCCCCTCCGCTGGCTCTTCAGTCTTGTTTTAACGTCCTCCGCTGTGCATCTCACTTGTGCGGACCTAACAGAACCAGCTGGCAAAGAAGAAATCGTACTATACAGAGTCCTAGACCCAACAGTGAAAACACATAGCAGGTCAGTTTGGAACTTAGTAGTTGCTACATCATCCTGGAGAAAATATTCTAGAGTCGAGTGGGAGGTTAAGTTTTCTACTAGCTTTATAGGATAAGTTGGAGTAAGTAGACCCCAGATTCATAGTCAGGTGTCTACCTGACATCACCACTTGCCTGTTTAAGTAGCCACAGTATTCGCCTTCTCATACTTAATATTTCTCAACAGAACTCTCAATTCCATTTTCCTCAGCCTTTATCTTCTCATTAAAGCATCTACTTGATTGCTAAATCCAAAAGCCTGAACATTAGTCTTTAATGTCTCCTAGCCCTCATTCCTTACATCCGACCAACCATCAAGTCCTTGCGGGTTCTTTTGCCATCTGTTACTACTTCTGTCCTAGTCCCATGCATCTTCTGTCACTGGGACTCTGCAGTAAAGCTCGTGACTGGTCTCTAATGGTCCTCAAGCCCCCAACAGTCCATGCACAAAATAACAAAATGTGCCTTTAAAGGTAAATCCTGTTAGGTCACTCTCCTGTGTAAAATCCTCGATTTATATTTAAGTCCACTATGTTCTTTGTCAGACTTTTCTTTAGCTGACAGAACAGATACAGGTGATGATTGGTATTAAAATTGTTTATAAACTTCGGTCACTCTGTTTTCTCTTTTCTCTACACATTTCTTTTTTTTTTTTTTTTTTTTTAATGATTTTTTTTAACGTTTATTTATTTTTGAGACAGAGCATGAACGGGGGAGGGTCAGAGAGAGAGGGAGACACAGAATCTGAAACAGGCTCCAGGCTCTGAGCTGTCAGCACAGAGCCCGACGCGGGGCTCGAACTCATGGACCGCGAGATCGTGACCTGAGCCGAAGTCGGCCGCTTAACTGACTGAGCCACCCAGGCGCCCCTCTACACATTTCTTAGTCAGCCCTTGTTTTCCAAGTGCAGTAAGTAGTCAGGTACTTTTTATGTTTGGAAAACCTTTTCTACTCATTATTGCAAATTTATAGAAAAGAATTTTTTTAAATGTCAGGGATCAGGTTCACCTCTGCAAGTCATTGGGGTCTAGAAGATGACTGGTGTAATTGATTATTGGTTAATTTATGGATGCAGGTCACAGGAGAAATTTCCTAAAAACAACATGAAAAAATAGAAAAGAGGAGATAGTAGTACATGGCTGTCTGTATAGGATTAAGTCCCCCAAAAGGAGCAACATAGATTTAGGAAAATGATACCATTATAGGTGGGTGTGGTTCGAAAGCAATCTACTCTGGAGAGGACAGTGATCTGGGCTGTGAAAGAGACATGCATAGGATGCTTCTAGACAGGATCTTGTCTGCCTTGGAGGCAGAAAAGCACAGTGGGCTTCTAGGGGATAGTGGGTAGATGATTTTGACCAATGCAGAATATTTGCAAATAGGGCTGCTTATAGAAGTTGTTTCGTGGCTTGATTGCTAAGCCGGGGAGTTTGGGCTTTTCTTACAGGCAAATGATAGTACTAGTCACATTTTTAATGATTTGGAGATACTCATACATTTGTTTCGGTTCTCTGTTGTAATTACATTGTTGTGGAGTTTTTTTAACGTGTGCTTTATCAATTTAAAGTTGCCAACTAAACATGATTTTCTTAATTTCTCATGTGAGGTCTTTGATGAATTGAAAAGATAATTCCACTGAAAGGCAGTACATAAAGGAAAAGTTGTGATAAGGACTTTAGATCAGGTACTCTGGGTTGGAAGCCAGTTTTGCAGCGTGACCGTATGTTACTTTGGATAAGGTACCTAGCCTGTCTGAACCTCAGGGGTGATAACAGTACCAGTGCCATAGATCTGTATAAAGCATAAAATGTTAAGATGAGGAAAACCTAATACGTAGTTTTAATAAGGTAATGTATAAATCGTTCAACTTTAAAATGCTAGAACCTGTTCACTCTCATCTAGTATTAACCACGACCTATTTCTGTCCCTTTAACATAGCTGTAAATTGCTATAATATATGTATAAGTTATATATATTTATACAGACCCATAATCTGTCATCCATAATTACAAACTCCAAAAGGTTCAGAAAAGTATGTTTATATGTTTATACTCTGTCTTTATCCTACTTAATGTAGGTTATGTTTGTTACACATTGGGTTATTGGAGTATTCCTCCAGACCCATTGGGGATGTTATGTAATCCTTTATGTTATCTTTAATCCTTTATCTTTATCTTTATCCTTTATCTTTAATCCTTTATCTTTATGTTATCTTTATACAACTCTGAACATTTCTCAAAACATTTATGATGCCACAGGTTTTAGATACGGGGCAGTGGACCTGTAGAAAAGTTAGCAAGTGTTTGTTATAGTTTTAAACGTTTATGTTTCAAAGGTATGTTGTTCATAATATTTCAGTAACCTTTACATGTTTTTCATACTAAATATGAGAGAAATACTTATTTACCCTATGACCCAGCAATTCCATCCTTAGGTATGTATTTAAGAAATGGGCAGGGGGTGGGGAAACTATAGTCACAAAATTACCTACTATGAGAATTTTCATAACAGCTTTATTCACAGCATCCAGAAACTAGAAACATCCCAATGTCCATTGCAGAAGAATGGGTAAATAAATGAAATACTACTCAGCTCTCAAAACAGGCGGACGACTGATCCACACAACAGTATGGATGAGTTCCATTAAGTATGCTGAGGGAGAGAAGTTGGACACACAAAGTATATACTCTTTGATTCCATTTTATAAAATTCTAGGATAGGCAAAACTAAGCTGGTGATAAAAATCAGATCGGTGGTTTCAGGAGGCAGAGGGTGGTGGGAAGGACCTTGAGTAAGAAGAGACGCACGAGGGAACTTACGAATTGATAGAAACATCCTGTGTCTTGATGTACATGCCTCAAAACTGATTGAGTGTTGCACTTAAGATCTCAAGATTTCACTGCATATAAATTATACCTGGAATTTTAAAATACAGTGCAAATACTTGAGAAATGAGAAGTTATAAAGTTCTAGATGACCACTTGGATTCAGCATTCTCAAATACCCTCTTATGACTTAGGTTTAGTTAAAGACAGATGCTTTTGTTACAGAAGGAAAAGTTAGAGTTCCATTTCTATACAAGTGTTTATCCCTGAACAGGGTTCTACAAAATGCCTTTGGAAACGTCTAGAGTTAAGATGTATGATTTTAGGATGCCCTATTTGGTTAGCTTCTGTCTTGGAGAGAAGAGGACAAGTCTCATAAACTCCTGGCATGAAGCGTGGCCGGTAGAAGCTCTAGAACAGGGCCGCTGGACAAGAGAAAAAGACTAAGTGAAATTACCTAAGAAACCAACACGTTGTCTTCTCTGACCTTAATTTGAGAGACGGCCTACACCTTCAGCAGCACTCAGGCAGGTATACAGTGCCAAGTTTCGCCGACAAAACCAGGCCACGAAGGTTGAAATCGCACTTCTGTGTGAGAGTAATTCTGTAACGAACTCTGCAAACTCTTAGGACACAGCGTTGGGCTGGCTCTGTGGGTACAGAATGGGGGGCGGCGTGGGGAGAAGCGGTGAAGACACCGGAGTGAGTGCGGCTCGTTCTGGAGCGAGACCAGTGGGTGTAAATTGTAGCTTTGCCGGCGAGATTCTGTGCTCTGCCGGGAGTGTTAGCGGACCTGCCATAATGCGATGTAATCCAGCGTGCACACTGTCACGCGTAACTTGTACGTCTCTGTGGCCTCCAGCCGTGGCACCGTGGCACCGTGGCATACTCCGTTGCTGCTGCCTCGTGAAGCTGTGCTGCTCCAGTTTTTATTCTCCTCCTGGGCGGGGTGTGTGCGGGGGGAGGGGGGCAGGCCTCTGCTGACGACACTGTATGCTTTTCAGCAGCCCGCACCCTGCAAAAGGCACACACACGTACGCACGGACCCTGATGTACACGTGTGTATTTCTTCCGTGACCTTTCTCCTCTGTTTGACACTGCATCACCAGCTAATGAGTATGCTTCTATCACTTTCTAAAAGGAACAGTGGAGTGAAAACATGCGCTTGAGTACCTCTTCTCTGTACAGAGCTCTCTGTATGAGACATTATGTCTCATCACTTCTTCCGTCTTTATTTCTACCTCTTACTTGCTGGCGTTTTCAAACATGTACTCTTTTCTCACAGTCAAGTCACTGAAGGTACACCTATTGCTTTTTTTTTTTTTTTTTATGTAGAGTGTAATTTATATACTTCTGGTATTCTGTTATCTATAGATTTAAATTTGAAATGACTTGGTGAGTTTTAATTTTTAATATTACTAGTTTTCAGGGAACAAGTTTAAGGAGTTTGAGTTAGATGATGGATTTCTAATTTGTCCCTTTCATTGATGGTGCTTACTTATTTTTATCATTAAAGTAATTGCTGTGGCTTTAAAGAAATCCTGTTACTTCACTTTTTTTCTCACTCATCTTTGTACAAGTTCATAGGGGTCAAGGAATAGTAATTCCACAAGCGTTCAAGACTATCTTCTCTGTTTTCTCCTGCAACGTAGGTTTTTGAAAAGTTGGCGGTGACACATTAAACTTTGTCTTCATCATGGTTTCACTCATCTTTCTCTTTAATTCTTTGTGGTTTATTAAAAGCCATTTTGGCAGTTCTGTTTACTATAAATGATAGTATCCCCTTTGCTGCCTTAGTGCCAAGGACAGAGTTTTGTGTATCATTGATTGCAGTAGAAAAGGACAGAGAAGCTTGTCATCTGGCCTTGCTCCTGTCCTGAACCAAGTCAGAAAAAATGTGTCATTGGGTTGCTTTCTTTTGTAAATATTCTGAAGCTTAGGTAATGCATAAAATATGTGAGTAGCATATAGTTCCATTTCTACCTTCATCTGCTTTCTTTTACGGTAGCTAATATCTATCCTGTAGGATTTAGATATTTGAGGTTTGGAAATAAAAATTTTTCTTACCAATCATCTAGAAATATATGTCCTAGCAAAAATAACTTAAAGGATAAGGTGAATGGGAATATGAATATAGGCAATGAGAAGTAAGAAATAGACTGTGTTCCCAAGGAGTTTACTTTGGTAGTGGTGATGTCCATGAAACTATAAATCAAGGTAGAAGCCTTATAATCTAAGGATGGCCCTTTGAGAAGGTAGCATTTAGGTTGAAGTTTGCCGAGATTAAGTAGAATTTCGAAAGAAGGGGGATGGAATGGAGTCCTGAAGGACATTCAAGGTGGAGGCAATAGGAATATGCACAGAGACTCATACCAGGGATTTGTAGCATGAGATAACATGTACAAAATAGTAGAAGATTAATTGCTTTAACTTGAGAAGACAATTTGGGCCCAGATCATAGATAGCTTCATTGGTTTATATTTTTAGATAGTAAGAAACTGTGAAAGGGTTTCAAGACATGAAAATGTTAAGGAACATAAGTAGAAAAGTTGTTTTTGTGCATTTGATCTTACCATTGTATAGATTGTTTGAAGAACAGATACCCTTAACGTAATATGGTAGTAGTTTCGGTAATAACAACAATATCGACGAGAACAAGGGTGACAACGGTAAATGGAAAGGGTGGGGCACATCCACGGTAAGTGGGATGGCCAAACAGTTTGATGGTCAAAGACCATCCTGGTTTATGCCTGTTACCATCACATAGTGATGGAAAGCTTTTACATTTAGATGTGTCGTGACTCGGACAGTGCATCTTATGGTGGCCCTGAAGATGTACTTAAGTATGTACTAATTGAGGGGAGAGAGGGATGTCGTGAGCATGAGAGAGAAGAATATGTATTCAGATTGTAGAAGTTCTTGTGGTTATGATTTTATTAAATTTTCCTTTTTGGAAAATTAAAATCCTCTTGCATGAATACCACAATCAAATGTTATATGTTTAAGAATCCCAGTTGGGGACGGGGATGTTTGTTTTTTATGGATTGGTTTTCTTTTCTCTTTAATGAGCACATTGGAGTTTTTGAATCTTCTGTAAAATGATAGATGCCAAAGAGAATAAATATACCATATTTAATCTTAATTAACATTGTTACTTCTTGCTTTTTAAGGAAGCTTTAATAAAATCGGTGTAGTTCGTGTAAGACATTTCCAAGTAGGAATGTAGGTAGTGGCAGTTGCGAGTATCCTGTGTGTCGGTATATCGGCACCTTTTGGCTCCCTGGTTGTTTGTATGTTTGTTGTCCTTTTCCCAGTTGAAGCAGGCGGCTGTAGGCACGCACTGCCCGTTTCAAGGCTGGGGAGCAGGTGCGGCTGCGATGTCCGCGGGCGTCTTCACTTCTTACTGCTCTTGTGTTTTCCGTGCGCAGGCCGAGGGGGAAGACAGCCTGAAGAAGATGCAACTGATGGAGCTTGCAATTCTGAACGGCACCTACCGGGACGCCAACGTCAAATCACGTAAGCGAGAGACTGGGGTCCAGGGCCACAGCCGTCTCCGCCCTTTGGTGCGTAGACCTTGCTCCGCCGGGCGGCGCCGCGCATGAACACTGCTCCGGAGTGAAGAGTCGAAACACGTGTCGCTTGATAGGGGACCGGCAGTCCCGCTTTGACTGCTTTCGTGAATCGAGGACGCTCTCTTCTAATCTTCCGCCAGCGTGTCTAGGTTTCGGGTTTATAAATGTTCTCGTTTTGATGAAATTTCAGCTTCCAAAGTTGAGAGTTTCAGGACGTTTCCTATTCTGTTGAGTATACATGTCAGGCTTCTAGCTTATTTTGTCACATTGGTGCAAAAGACAGAAAGTTTTCAAAACTTCTTTTTGAAAAAAAGCTGATTTGGAGCGTATCTGAAAGCAGTGACCCTTCTGTCGAATTCTGTCCTGTTACCTCGCTTGCTTTTTCCTGCGGTATTTTTCTCTGTTGATTTCATATGTGAGTTCACAGAGAGCAGTAGGTGATAGTGTTTTCAACCCCACTTTTCCTTTCGATATATTTGTGCATGCTTTCACAAACTTTAAAGAGGGCTGCTTTTTTTCATTTTGAGGCGATCTAAACTCGACATGTCTTAGGAACATAATCTCCTATTTAAATTACTGGCTTTTTATTTTTTTTTAAAGTAGGATTTTAAAGTCCTAGCCAGCTTGCCAGAGCATAGGCAGTTTAGTGGGTCGGAAGCGGTTGCTTTACAAATGATTGGCTTTAATTTATTCACGAGAATGAGTATGTCATTAACAATCATATATTTAGGAATGGGACGTTTTGCGTATTGCTTTCTCTATGAAGAAGTTAAATTCGTACAGATGCAGGAAATTTATATGAATTCGTACAGATGCAGGAAATTTATATGAAAGTAGTTTGTTGACGAGCATAATACAGTAAAAATCCCTGTTTTAATTTGAAACTTAAGCTACTCTAGAAGTATACCAAACTGTATTTCTGTGGACTCCCGATTGCAAAATATTTTTTAACCTCTTTTAATGCGAGTGTTTCCATGTGCTTTTGCATGTACCTTTAGTCTCACGGTATCTTAAAACCATAGATATATCGAATATATGAACTAAATGTAACCTATTTTAATGGTCGCGTTCTTTTTGTTGTTTTT
The DNA here is from genome assembly GCF_018350215.1 of Panthera leo. Classification (NCBI taxonomy): domain Eukaryota; kingdom Metazoa; phylum Chordata; class Mammalia; order Carnivora; family Felidae; genus Panthera; species Panthera leo. The sequence continues at coordinate 146,050,187 of NC_056683.1, forward strand.
TATAGTGGCTTGTTAATTTTTGCACATTTATTCTTAATCACACTGGGAAAGGGGAAGCCGTTTGCATTTGATCGGTGTGCTTTGGCATTTTGTGTGATCAGCGCATGTACTAATGATTTCCTTTTATTTTTCTTCTTTCCTGCTTTTCCTTTCTTTTTCCTACTTCCCTCTCATTTTCCATATTTTATACTGCTATCTCTGTACTTCCTCCTACATTTCTTTGCTTACTGTAGCAGCCCTTGCCTTTTCTCTTGCAGCGACAGCCCAGGCTGCTCCGAGGATTATCACTGGGCCTGCGCCTGTTCTCCCACCAGCTGCCCTGCGTACTCCTACGCCAGCTGGCCCTACCATAATGCCTTTGATCAGACAAATACAGACCGCTGTCATGCCAAACGGAACTCCTCACCCAACTGCTGCAATAGTTCCTCCGGGGCCCGAGGCTGGTTTAATCTACACACCCTACGAGTACCCTTACACGCTGGCGCCAGCTACATCAATCCTTGAGTATCCTATTGAACCTAGTGGTGTATTAGGTAAGTTGTTCTCCCTGTGCGGTCAGCAGTAGTTTTCTGCATAGCATTTGTGCCTCAGACTTGGAAGCGGTTGTCTCCGTTTTAGCGAGGCGAGACAAGTTGCCATTAGGAAGACTGAAGCCTAAAGTTTGTCTTTATTTCAGCCTCTCTTAATGGTCCCCTCTTAAAATAACTGCATCTTATTAAGTTTGCTCAGATTCTCATTGGTAACTGAGATCCACGTTAAACAGAAAATACTTTTCACGGTTGACATTCACGGTGAGGTCACTCTGAGTTTGGCCTGTCCCCTCCGTTGGCTCCACTGCCCACAGTTGGAGTCCTTCCGTCTCAGAGATGTATTTAAGTTGTCAGCTAAATTTTAAAATTCCGTGTGAAAATATTTTGAGGTCTTTGAAAAACTGCTGTTATTGTCTGTGTGTTTTCTAATATTTGTGATCGCTTAAAATATGAAAAGGACCAGGTCAGCTGGTTGGATTCTTCAGGTTTCCTCAGGTTTTCTCTTTTGTTGAAGTTCTAGTTAATGTTAAACATACGAGAAGCTCCTACTTTCTGTAGTACAGTATGGAATTGATGAGTAAATACCAAGTCACTGTTTTAGGAGCACATTTGAGGCAGAAATTAAGATCATACTATGAACGCTTGGTTTTACATGAACAAAAAGTGGTGTACTTGAAAAAGACATTACTGATGCCTTTTTTTTATAGAGTGGATTGAAATGCCAGTCATGCCTGATATTTCAGCCCATTGACTTGCTGGATGAAGGACTAGAATACAGCAGCTGTTATAACACGACCAGTCAATGTGGGACAAACTCTTTCCGTGCTGCCCCTTTGTTTTACCAGACAGAATTTGAATACTTTTTTTTCTTGAATTGTATGTGACCTTGGTGCCGCATGCATGCTGTGGACTCGTAGGACTTTGATCTTTTAAGTTCTGGGGTTTTTTTCCAGCATTAATAATGATTTATAAAAATTTGAAAGTCTTTCATGAACCCGGACACTAAGATTTAAACTTGAAACTTCATTGTTCAATTAAAGAAAGCCACGATGCTCTGTATGTTATCTGTGTGTGTGCACGCACTCAGGTGCCTTCTGTTTCATGAGCAAATACATTTGATTGTACATGGTTTCCGTTTATCTCTAAATCGTTGTATAAAGTACCTTAGGTCAGAATTATACTATAGATAGAGCTGTTGACGAGAGGCTTGTTTTCTGTTGCACATTTCTTGAAGCATTTTTAAAATAACATGTAACATGTAACCTGTTTACGTTTTCCTTTCTGTTAACGCTCTGTCCCGCGGCCCCACGCCTGCTCCTTTAGTCTCAGAGCTCCTCTCTGCTGCACGCACAGCGTCTGTTCGAGGAGTTTGTTGCTTCCTGCAGGGCTGGCACTCTGAGCCACCAGCTGCTGTTCCAGCACTCGGTGCAAGATCTTGCTGATTTTGCCTCGTGCAATTATACTCGTACAAGATTAGTTTATCTAAAACGCAAGAAGGGGTGATGGACCAGTTTACTGCTTAGAAACAGCAAGAGGCACTGCAGTCTCTCATTTTAAAGCAATGTGTTTTTTGTTGTGTTGGGAAATTTTTATTTATAATACTTAATTATTAGACTGACAAAATTAAAAGCAAAATATACATATACCTAATTGGCCTTCGTAAAATGAATAATAATGAGTACTAAGTGACCAAAATCCATTCAGAGTCTTCCTTCTCGCTTTGCCACCTAAGCAGTAAAACATGATATTGACCACTTGGAGAACTGAGAAAACTATTTCAAATTGCTAAGTTATAATAAATTTGCACACAGATAACATGCATGATATATATCAAGTTTCACATCCTATTATTTTAAAATAAGCAGTGCCCTTCAAAACAGATGCAGACATGTGTGTTGGTGGTAGTGAGGAGATTGGTATTAGCATCAAGTCTTCATTGATGACTAATTTTTAATTCCCTTCCTTTTATCTTTAGGTATGGCTTTCCCAACGAAAGGCTAAGAATTCAAGAACGGTCTTAACTGAACCCTCATCAGATCTGAATTTAACAAATGCTTAGTCTCAGCAGCCTCCGGGGGGGTGGGGGGGAGCTTAGCCTAGCAGTCAGTGACTCACTTGCACTTTTTGCACACTGATAGAAAGTAAAAGTATGTTATTAATTTGGTTTAGTCTGTAATCTTACAAAGTAACGGTGATTCATAAAGGAGTGTATAGTGTACTGACTGCTAAGGGCACTACACTGTTTGCTTTACTAATCACCTAATTCATTGCAGTTCATACTTATTGACTCAGAGTTTCGAACCACAATCTGTAGGCTGTAAGAATTGCTTTTAAACCTTTTTAAGCGATAAACTCTGGAAGCGGTCTTAAGGTTAGCAAATAATTCTCAGTATTAAGCATGGCATTGTTGAAGTGGTCCTGCTGCGAGAAAGGCACTTCAGTGAATATGTGACTAGTAAAGCTGAAATATGTTTGGATCTCCTAGAGTTCACGAAACACTGTACCTTGGGATTGTGAATGAATGCGTAAAACAGGTTAAGGCCAAGATGTTTGAGATGAATGCAATATTAATAGACGCATATATACGCAACATATTACGGTTAATTTTAAAACTACTGTGCCTTAACATGTTTCTTAAAAGGAAACTTTTGTAGTAAAATGAACCTTTGAAATCCATTTTGATAAACCTGCTGTTTAATGTTTGTTTTCTTTTCCCTTGTGAATGTTTTCTAACTTTGTCTTGGTAATTGCAATTTAACTAGGTGCGGTGGCTACTAAAGTTCGAAGGCACGATATGCGAGTCCATCCTTACCAAAGGATTGTGACCGCAGACCGAGGTTAGTTTAGTTCTGCAGTTCTTGTTTATAAGAAATGCGCTGGGTGTCCGTAAAATTTGCAACACCACACCTGATGGAAAAATATAACTGCTTACCTGCACACCGTGTCTTTTCTTTTTCTAAATTAATTTGTCATAGTTGACAGATTTAAGGGTTGGGATTCTTTCCTCTCCTTTTCCTCTCCTCCTCTCTCCTCTCTCTCCTCTCTCCTCTCTCCTCTCTCCTCTCTCCTCTCTCCTCCCTCCTCCCTCCTCCCTCCTCCCTCCTCCCTCCTCCCTCCTCCCTCCTCCCTCCTCCCTCCTCCCTCCTCCCTCCTCCCTCCCTTCTCTCTCTCCTGTCTCCTCTCTCCTGTCTCTCCTCTCTCCTGTCTCTCCCCTCTCTTCTCTCTCCCCTCTCCCCTCTCCGCTCCCCCTCCCCCTCCCCTCCTTTCTTTCCCTTTCCTTTTTTTTTGTGTTCCCTTCATATTTTAACTTATTAAGTCCTATATTAGTATGTACTGTGATTTATTCCTACTAAAACATGAATTGGTCCATGTGGGGAGGTATTAAATTTTGATGTTGCCTTAATTATTTTTCAGTAATAACTTTTGCTAAAATATACCTTGTAATTGTTGTGAAATTTTGGGTTGGTTTTGCAAAATGAACTGAGCGGATGGTGCTTTAATGAGAGAAGTAAAGGAATATATGCCTCCTGTGTCCTTGTGGAGAAAACTGAAGATTTAGTTTCCATTTTCCTTTTTATTAAGATACTTGAGCCACTGTGTAAACATGAGGATGTGCATGCCAAGTACTTAGGACTGTGACGATAACTTTGATGCGGTTGGAGTTTTTATGAGTGAGAAAATCAGTTCCCTCTTATTCTTACATTCTCTTGCCAAAATGGATCCTTTGATTTTTGTCATTTGCTGCTAAAATATATTATCCGAAGGTAAACTATCTCTTGAAGGTCTATGGAGACATGAATCCAGCTTTGAATATCTTTTTTGACTAACCTGTGACTGGAAAATAAGTCTTCATTTTTCTCCTTTTCAACACTTGCAATTTGTGTCCTATATATGCCCTTGGACCCTTTTATAAATTATTTATGTTTATTGAGGAGTGTTATTTTCGGTTTATTGACATTGAATTGTTTTCTTAGTGTGTCATCACAAGGTAAGAATCTGAAGCAAGGTAGAAAAAGATCTTTGAAGAGCTTCTGTCGCACATGTATTACTTACTAATTAATTTGATCGAAGTCTCTCATACTAGTGGGAAAAGTGAGGGATTTATCCACTCCTGTCCTACACCTTCTATGAAGTTAAGAACGACCTACCTGCTTCACATGGTTCTCTTGAATACTGATGATAAACATTGGACACAACTGTTGTCCACGTCAGAATAAAATACTTTCCAAAGACATTGATGATACTTCTTTAGCATCAGACATAATTCAAAGAGCCTTGAATTGAAGACTTTTAACGTATACGTATGTTACTTAACGATTATTCAGTGAATGAAATAAATAGTCCCCAAGCTCCAAGCTCAGTGATGACCTGTGACAGTAGGACACCGTGGAGGTGTGCACTGCCCCTGTGTGCCCCCTTCTTGCAGAACGAGTCTCCTCGTGAAGGAGGACCTTGCTTTTAAAAGTCACTTTAGATCGAAAGAAACCCAATAATCCCGTGAATAATCTGAAGTCTTTTTCACATTGTTAATGTCTGCAATAGTTTGAAAGAGTGTTTTTAAGTAGTTTTTCTTCTATTAACCTTTCCCTGCCTGCCCCTTTTAGGAGGTTTCTCGTAATTTTGTTTTAACACAGTAATTATTGGTGACTCAGTGCTCCAGTGCCTTGAGATGGCAAAAAAAATATTAAGAAGATTTTATAGTACTTGGAAATGACATCACATTCCATGCATGGCTCTTTTGTAGTTATAGGTGTTTGTGATTAGTCTTCTCACTTTTATTGAAAATGCAATGTCAGCAAACCGAAAAGCTACCTTTTTTTTTTTTTCTTTTTTTTTTCCTTTAAATAACAGAATACTTGTATACTGCTGTTATGATCACTGTATGCACTCATTGGGTCTAAGGGAGATGTCTGAAGTCCTTCATTTAAATTATTTTATGATACTACTGTTTTCTCTATTTTTGAGGTTTTTTTTTTTTTTTTTTTTTTTTTTTTTCTTTTTGAAGGGAAGATTAATATAAACATTCACTTTTAATGCAAGGAAACTCAGCCCTTGGACGTATAACCATGTAATTTTATATATGCATTTAGAGTACTGCATGGTTGACAAATATGTAGTTCTTTACTAAAAATAAACCCACTTCGACACCTGTTTCAAAACTGAATTTGAAGCCTGTAAAAGACCAACTGACTTGTTAGTCGTAGTGAACCATAAGTGATTTTGCACGGTGGACACACCTGTGTGTACTGTGGGAGGCCAGGACTTGGCAGAGGACATGTTCTAGATGTTCTGGTGTGTATAGAAGTGGTAGTTTGCTTTGTTTCTTCCACACAAAAAAAACATAATCAGAGTTTTTCCGAGTAATGATTTTATAAAAACCATTTACATAATTTGTATAAGAAACTTAATACAATTTTAATCAAAATCTTAAGTAATATCAAAAATGCTTTAAGATTCTGTATTTTGGGAGTGACTATGAAGTGGTATGACTACATCTTGTTAAATATTTATTTTCTTCTTTAATTTTGGAATAGCAAGTTTTTTTTTGAATAAAATTCCACTTATTTTTAAGAAATTCAGGGAAGATTTGGTCCCATTGAAGATACAGTATTTTTGTAGTATTTATAAACTATCCTAAATGATAGACTCTAGAAAGCATTTTTGTTACATGAAAGTAAACCAGTCCATTATATAGATTATTTCAAATAACTCTGTGAACGTTATACCCACTGGGTCTCGATTTATGGAGTGGCACGGAGTCTACCTTCGCACTGAATAGTTTTTCATTCGCATCTCCTCTGCCTTAGTCACAATGGCAACAGTACAGAAAATTCTCTCAAACCTCAGAATAGAGTAGAAATAATTAAGCTGTTGAATGAGTCTTAAAAATCATACTACTGTTAAGTGGACCAAGTTTGGGGAAGCAGAATGTGACAGAGGTTGATTATAAGGAAGGAACAACTCGAGGACACTGGGCACGATAACTTTCCACTTGAGAACTACTTTGTGTTTTACTGTAATTTTTTTAATTTTTTTTTGTTCTGTTTGTTATTTTGCAAAAGAAAATAGTATTTACAGGTGGCTTCTTTTAAAATATAAAATATAAAGCAGGAATGTATATGAAATGTCAGATTTTATTGTATTTGCAGAGTATTAGCTTTGAAATTGAATAAAGAAAGCTGTTTGTAGTTTTAAAATGCCTTATTGGTATCAATTAGAAATTTCTTCTATTTTTTGATGTACTTAGAGCTTTTTGAGTATAGAATTTTAAATGGCAGGATTTTACAGTGTTTACATGCCAGTGCATTTTATAAGTGTTCTATATGTGTAAAATAGTATTTTCAACTGGAAAGTGCTGGCTGGTGCGAAAGGCCTGGCCTTTTTCTGGTTCCTATGACGTTGCCTCCACCGCTAGACTACAGTTTAGTATTGCTTTGTATCATAAGGCCAAGAAATTCCATGTTGTTTGTAAATAGAATAATTGAAAAAGCAATAAACATTTATTGAACAAAAGAAACCTTGTTTGGCCCAGAGTTTATGTTGAACCAAATTGTTCATAGGAATTTAAATTTCCTTAGATTCATTTCTTTTGATCATCAGTTATTAATAATCACATCCATCATTAATAGTTGCTTTAATGCTTGCCTCTGAGAGAATACTAATGCTTAATAGCAGTCAGATACTGATAACTGCACTGACTGTTTCAAAATTCTGTTTATCAAACCTATTCATTGTTGTTGTTCTCCAGTTTCCTCCATTGACTGCTACTAACTATTAGTTGTTAGTTGTATTTTATTTCTATTTTTTCTTGTTAACCAGTTTTTGTTTTTGTTTTTTTTGGTGGGAGTGGGCTCTCCTTCATTTGTTCAAATCATGATATGAAACTGTCATGATTTTTATTGTATTCTGTAGATGGTGTCAATCAGTTTGTCAGAATTAAACATGCTTTTTTTTTATTAGTTGTGATTAGTTTTTCATGTTGTCATTAAGCCGTCACTAGCTGAAACTAATCTCTTCTCTATCTTTTCTTTTCTTTTTTTTTTTTTTGTTTTTTTTTTTTTTTGTTTTTTTTTTTGTTTTGTTTTGTTTTGTTTTGTTTTTTGTTTCTAACCACCCAGCCGCCACCGGCAACTAACCTATGACCTTCTGACCTCTGAACTCTTCACCCAATGATGACCTGACCATGCCTGCCTGCTGATCAGTTAACTGGTAATCGCCTTTGCTTGCCTGTCGTCAGTGCAGCGAGCTGAGGCACTTGTCCGTTCGTCTTACCATCTAACCAAACAAAAGACAAAGAAATTGTTGTCCTCCGACTCAGCTTTTGGTTTTTCTTTCTGTTTGGGTGAAAGTGGTTCTAGAACCTGCACTGAATAGTAGTAAAGCAATAAGGCCCAATTCATCCCACAGCACTGATCATCTTTTCACGTCCTACCCTAAGCGAACGGTAAGAAGGCCTCACTTCAGAAGGGGAGACAGATGGCCCTTAACTACTCAGTGACAGAGGCAGTTACTGTGAGAGACTTGTAGGAACCTTCTTCTCATAGCGAGCACAGCTCTCTGAATGTACCGTGTGATGATGCATCATGCATGGACCTTTGGTCAGGGACGCCATTGGTGAAGTGACTTCAAAAAGTATTCAAAATTTGATACGCTGTTTAGTCACTACAGTGCCCTCAAAGGGCAGAAGTTGCAGCCTTTTTTATATTGCCTGCCAAAATTGGAAGTATTAGCAGTGTGCCATGAGAGATCAGCCTGACAAGGAATTTTGAGAAGTAATGCAAAGAACAAAAACTGCAACACTATTTTTAAAAAGATAAATATCTGAGTTAAAATTACTGAACCTTTATTTTACAACCTCCTTTAAAAAATATACGAGAACAAGGTACATGCATTATGTGTCACATTACTGGGCAAACTGTTCAAATATTTTTTTTAAACCTCCCTGTATAGAAAAAAACAAAAATCATTAAGGATGTAAAAGCCATGCTTGCCTATTTGCTGTATACATGTAATGAAATTGTAGATAAAAGTGTAGTGCATTGAAACAAATGAACAAAAAGTAGATACTTTTACTATACAAGGGTGCTGGTGCAGAAAAAAATATATATATTTTTGGAAATGTAGCATTTTATACTTTCAAGTGTTATAAAAAAAAAAAAGAAAAAGAACAAAGAAACCCTTTATTTCATTAAATGATTTTTTCTGGTGGTTGTCAAGAAACAAAAGACCAAAAGAGCCTTTTTGTCTTTCTTTTTTATTTTTTAAGTATTGGAATAAGTCTAAAGAAAAGAAAGTGCCTTATTTTCCTTCATGGTCATTTAGTCAAGTGTCTTGTAAGATCAGCTCCTCCCTCAGAATACAAGTTAATGCATGTTTACTCAGTCGCCCGCCCAGTATGTGAAAGAAGATTTGAGGGGAGACCAATGAGTTGATGGTTTGAATTATATGATTTTTGCCACGTACCTTGATACAAATTTGCCAAATCTGATACTGTGAAAAATTTGATAACTTTTCTAATGCCTGACGAGTAAGTTTTCAAACATCATTCTTTTAAAATCATTACTGAGTGCTCTTGGTTACTGTGATATTTAAAGTTAGCCCAACAGGTTCTAAGATGAAACTTATCTGTGATTGGAACATCAATTTGCAGACAAAATTAGAACTTTATTTTATTCAGAGAAGGAGGGGTGTGCTGAATTTTTTCTTACTAAATTGGAGATAAATAGTATTCTTAGACTTTTTCACAAAAAATGAATCTTTGTGATTTTCCTTCAGGATAACAGTATTTTTTAATGGCCCAAATTTAACCAGACTTCTTTCTACCCTACCCGATTACTTGGGTGGTCCGTTTCTTTGGTGGCTTTTAGTGACCCAAGTGGCCCCCTCCCACCCCTCCCCCGCCCCCCCCCCCACACACCTGTTTGTTTGTTTTCACTTTAAAACAACTGGCATCACTGTGCATGTAAATGCTCAACCACATGTGACTTTAAGCTTCCAGTTTCTCACGAATTTCAGTTTCGTAGTTGAAACGGTTTGTGCGCAGAGCCCGACCGACCACGTCCGAACACTTGAGTAAATCGTCCATAACTGCTCAGTATCAGATGTGGCAGATTTCAAGTGGCAGTGGATCCCCAGCTCATCGGCTCACTCCCTCCCGCATCCCTTCACAGCTTCACAGTCAAAGGTCAGCAGTGAGCTCAGTAAGCACCTTCGTGGTGACCTCCATCATCTTGTCTCACTTGGAAACCGTTTTCAGTTCATTTACTATGCAATAGACATTCATTGTTTTGTATTCAGCTAGCGTTGGTTTCTTGTGCCACTGCTTTGTCTTTCTGTTACACATACAGTCGTTTTGATTTATTCACGATATATGCTGTGCCATTTTGATTTCTATCTTGGTTGGTTGGTTGAATAAATTTGCGACACTCGAACACTTGAGGTGACAGTAGTTTAAAACCAGTACCAGTATTTGACCCAGTCTCATCTCAACTGTGTTACACCTGGACATTTTAGATGTTTATCAAAGGTCTTTTATGGGGAAGAAAGTAAATGTATGGGATAAATGTGTGACGTTTATAAGTAATGTTGGCTCTGAACAAACTTTTGGAAACTTAGTTGATAAAATTTTGGATCAACTGAAAAAAAAGCATGACTTTTGAAATCTCTGAATGCCTTGGTTCTCAGTATTATCATTCTTTATTGAATTTATTTCTTATTAAAATATGTAGTTTTTAAGACTTCTTTTCTGACAGTATTATGTAATTTTTTAGCGTGGGTAGATGGGAGTGTCGCTTGTATGTTACCGTACAGCCGACATGTATTTTTGTCAATTCTTTATTATCTTAGTAGTTTCATGCTGTGTATGTATCATAACCAACCTATTGCCTATGAGAAACATGTAAGATAATGTATTTACAGCCATTGTTACAAGTTTATAATGTATTTTTCTATCTTGTTTTATATGTATGTTATATAACATTCAAAAAGAATTTTTTTCTTGATTGAGAAAAGGATACAAAATGCAGAATCCACAATTTTGATAACTGAAAATTGCCACTTGTTTTGCAGTACTTTATTATATTGGGTGTCTTGTCTTTCTTGGGCTTTTAGTTTAGCTAATGAATGAATACATTAGACACTTTTGGGTTTTAGTTGGGATTTTACATAGCTTGCATTTTAATTCTTTGGTTCTTTGCTGTTTCTATTAACCCATAGCATTATTTTAATAAATGTTATAATACCAACCTACTAACTCTGGACTATGTCTGTTTATTAACCTTTACGTGTTTAATAATTAAAATAAACAAATAAAGACAAAAGAATGTAAAGTCTTGAGTTACTGGACTAACCCTGAAGAACGTGACCACAGATAACCTAGCGTGACTTGTTTTTATGTTGTTTGTCAGCCTACAATTACGCACACTACTGTTAAAATCGGCTTCGGTTATTCTGGCCTTTTACCATGGGGGTAGGTGCCAGTAGAGACGGGAACAAAGTAGCGTTGGTTTGAGGCAGTCTTCTAGTCTTGCCACTTGCCTTTCAGCCTCTTGCATTACTAATTCCACACTTTCTTATTTTTCCTTCTCCAAAATAATCCCTGTCTGCTCACAGCATAAAGAGTAAAGAGACTCATTGTGATGATATACCCCGAACAACCAGTTTGATTCTTTGTTGAACCATTTCTTTCAATTTCTATAAGTAGGTGATTTTTTTGCTTCACATTATAAAGCAAAGGATCTGATGAGGTTTTGCCTTTCTTCACATTTGTGTTTTAACTGGACATTTTTCTTTTAGAAAGTGTTGAACTGTGTTAGCCACTGTTCCCATTGGGGCAGGGAGGGGTGCTCAACCAGGTAAAAGCCAAAGGTAGAGGAGGTCCGTTCCTTAGGACAGTTTAAAGTGAGCCATTGGTAATGATCACGCACCCTGCCTCTCTCCCCTCATCACCCGTGGTGAGACAGGAGACCGAACGAACCATTGAGCTCTACTCGGGCGTGTTCTCTCTCTCTCTCTCTCTCTCTCTCTCTCTCTCTCTCTCTCTCTCTCTCCCCCTCCCCCCCCCTCTCCCTCCCTCCCTCCCTCCCTCTTCCAGAATACAGCCAGAATACTCTATGAATACAACAAGTTTAGGGAGAATGACATCGGCTTATGAGAAATCTAAAGATCATTTCTTGCATGCAAGTCGATTTAAGATTCATTAAATATCTTCATGCTTTTCTTGGCTGCAACTTAGGTAAATTGACCTCCGCTTACAAATTCTTTAGTTTTAACTCTTGAGGTACATTTTTATTTCACAGATACTGGTTATTTCCTCTTCTGTGAAACTGTTCTCCTGGATAATAAATTCTCAGGATGAATTTTTATGTTTGTAAATAATGGCTTATTTTTGTAAATTACATCTTATTTATTTTAAAGTTCTAAAACGTGGGGCTGAAACGAGTTACATGTTACAAAAGACCTAACTATACCAATATGCTATTAACCAATCAGACTGTCAAAGTATTCCCATATTTATATATTCCCATAGTATATATACATAAATTACACAGATTAGCTGATTTAGTCATCCTAGAGGTAGTCCTTTGGAGCAAACAAATACAGCTGTTTCTCTGATTTGGTGTGCGGGGTGGGGGGGGGAGGGGGGGTGGGGGGGAGGGGCAGGGTGTATATTATTATTAGGTAGACAGAGCTTTAATAGGCTACCATCTGTAAAAGTTCTTGCCATACAGTTCACACGTTATTTTGTAAAAATTGGAAGATGTCTGTCAAGCTGCTAATCTAGAAGTCATCACGGTACCACGTCATTCAAATTGATGAATTTCTCTGCAACTCACTGTCGTTGTCTGAAGCCTATGAATGCAGTCTCATCTCATTTTCCGTTAATGGTACTTCATGTGTACGTATGTTGTACGGTCACCTTTTAAGTTGGAAAAGTTGTAAAAAACTGTAAAAGGTGAACACAGTAGAAATCCCATTTTGTTATACAAGCTGCAGTAGCATTAAAAACGAAACTGCCCAATTCTTGGAACGATAAAACACTAGAGTCCTTTATACTATCATGTGGCAAAACAACTGAAAGTTAAGCTTTCAGTTGAGAAGTTGGCACAATTAATGCACTTAGTAGGTAAGCGTGTTTTTCTTAGGCAAAATGTCGGGAAGAAGGTGGCGCGAGAGGAGATGCGTACACCCACCCTACCTAGTGCAGTAGCTCTGTCAGAGTAGAGCCCTCCCGGAGGAGACGTTGAATCACACTGTCCACAAAGGCAAGATGTGTATATTCATACGCCAAACAGGTAGTTAAGGTTTTCTAAACATACACACGTGCATACGTACATACGGACGCTGTACGTTTTCTGGTGCACCGAAAGCAGGCCGTAGGTTTAAATGAAATTGCTCACAACCAGATCAAGAATCTTTTCTTTCCCAGTGAAGTCTAATCCTTGCGTATCACCTACGACGACAGTTCAGGGTTTCTCCAGGTGTTTTGGCTTTTGTTTGCTTGTTTGGGATAAAATGTCTGTCTCTACTCCTTGGTGACAATGAGCTATTACAGCATTTGTAGCAAGTGAGTTTTAGTAGAATGAAATGTATTGCTCAGTTAGAATCTTTTATTAAATAGCAAAAATTACTCTCAAAACTCCGACTCACAGGCTTTCTAAGAAGTACCTAAGGCCATTTTTTTAACATTGTCACAAATCCCTGAACACCTTTATTTAAAACAGAAAAATTGTCTCATTTTATAGGCAGATACTTTTAGAAATATTCCTGTGGCACACACATGTGATTTCGTGTGCGGTTTCTTTCATAAAAAATTGAAGTGGCTTTGTTAACAAAGAGACTTAAAATCATATGCATACCTGGTCCTCAATGCTGAATCAAACTGGTTCACCTAAGCATAGTATTCTCCTTTCTGTATTTCTGCTGCACTAATTGCCAGGGGCGGGAGAGAAGGAAGAATTAACTCCTATTAGAGGTGGGTGGGTGGCAGGTGCAGCAACTAGGAACACAACGTTGATTTCGCATCGCTTATGATTTTGCTGTCCCTTCTTGGCAAAGGACATCACCTCGTAGGGAAATCTCAGCTCCCAGAGTAAAACAACAACAACAACAACAAAAACTTACATATATTTTTAAACTGCTATTACTGAGAAGTTTTGATTACCAAATGCATCTTGTATGGTTTATACTGTAGTGGTGTGTGTAAGACATTTAGAAGTTTGCTTGTGGAAGTTGTCTACAGAGAGAAAGTTTGAATAGGCTTCTCGAATCCCATGTGAATGGAGAACCACGTATGACTGTACGCGAAGTGCAATAAACCGACTGGAAAAAGTGCGTGTGCTTCATCCTCAAACCAACCGCAGCTGAAAACGCTGTCCACGCCCCTTCCAACACGTAAACATCACGACAGAGAAGGCACATTTTCATTTGTAATTGTTGTCGCTGTTACCACTATTTGAAAAAAAAAAAAGAAAGGAATCTGACCTGGAGCCCCTGCCACTTACCCGGTGGCCGTACTTGCCTTGATTTCCGTGATTAAGAAAAGGAAATCAATGAACAGACTCAACAGTATTTCTCAGTTGGGTGTGCATCTGGAGTGGTTCTCATTTCTGAGAAACACAGGCACAATTTGTAGTTTTTAGACAAAGAGTAAAGGAATGCTCACCAAATCTTGGTCTTGTCGGCTACACGAAAAGGACTAGTGTCGTCAGTTTCTTGAACAGAGCAGAATTGGTTAAAAAAAAAAAAATTAAAAATTGGCTTCCAGTAGTTTGGAACCTTTGAGATTTCATCCCGACGTCCAAGTCTTAGGGCTCCCCTGTACCTGCAGTTTCCCAGTTCTTAATTATCCATAGGCTCTCCAGATTTCTTTCCCTCCTTTCTGATCACTAGAACCTTAGTCTTCTTGGGCAGTACGTTTTCCCCACACGTAGAAAAGTAGCCGGCGGAGGTAAGATACGGAGCACAAGATCCGTGCCAGCGCCCGCAGACCGCGTCTGATTCGGCCTGGACAGTGTCGTTGCTACTGTTTTAATTGCCTCCCAGCATTTAAAGTCTAAAGGTCAGATGTAAAAAAAAAAAAAAAAAAAATCTTTTCACAAGATCTGCGCTTCAAAAATCGAAATCTCCAGAATGCTGAAGGCTGCATTTTCACATCGTAGCCATCAAGCTGAAGCTGAACAATTTTGTTACTCCCCTTAAACCGAACTCTTCCCCAGTTTGGTAGCACACCTGACTGGATTTGCTTGATCCTGTCTTGCTTTAATTGTTTCCCTCAACTCTCTGGTTCCTGTGAGTATCTGTGCTTGCCTCTCTCGATCCAGAATAGTAATTCTGCCTTCCATCAGACTAGCTTCTCAAAAGGTGTCATTTGTAGAGCACGTTTTAATGGTTTTCTTCCTGGAACAGTCAGATGAGTAGGTTTCTAAGTGAATAAGAAATTATTAGTCTCATAATTCATACATGTTACATTAATATTTAATTAGGGAAGGAATTTCTATTAAGTGAGTGAAGGGAGTAGATGACATTAGGCTTTCCTTCCTAATGTAAATTCTTGTAATTATCAGCTACCTCTTTATAATAACTCTGTGTTCTTGTTAGAAGGCAGTTGAACTAATGGGACATTTAAAAATTGTGTTAAAAATATCCCACGTCTGAAAGAAAATATTAGTGCTCGTATGATCACATTTTTCCAGAGAGTGTATATTAAAATTCAAGTATTCCAGTTAAATGCTACTTTGTGAAGTATATAGAGTACAAACCATCATAAAAATGCTTATTTGTATGTATGTGCTATGCAACCGTTTCAAAGAACATCTCAAAATTAGGATGAGAAGTCACTATTGTGTTTTCTTAATGTATGCTCCTGTTATGATATTACTTATACTCTGGTTACTTAACTGGATACTAAGGAGAATTGTGGGAAAGAATGGTTAAGATCAAAATACTAAGAGAAGAAGACATTTGCAGATGAATCCACAAGTGTTTTCCTGCAGAACTTTTGGAGTTGATGCTAAAAATTTCAGGATCGCTCATTTACTTAGAACTTCTCTCAAGGTTGGGAATGAATGAAGTAACATGGCTGTGCTGGAAACCTGGATTTTGACAGCTGCTCTTACCACAGTATTTTAAATTTTTGTCTATACAATGAAAACAGATTAGTAGTGCAAGCGGAAAGTTGCCTTGAATACATTCTAATTAAATGACTTCTATTAATAAATGATGCTTTTGCCCATTGTTTTCTCGGTGAGGTAAAAAGGCACTCAAAAATTGTTCAAAGCTTAAACTTTTAAGAGTTCTGGATGGTGGGAAAACTGAAAACTTGAAGTTGGCGGGTGGGGGGCGTGTGAAAACGCCTACCTAAGAATCTGAGATCCAAACCGGAATGTGGGAACAAAAACAGACTCAGAAATCAAACCCACAAATGCCCCACCGTGAACTGTTCAAGCATAGGTTTAGGGGGCTATTTAGCAGTGAAGTTGATTTTTAAGTCAAAGAAGAGTTTGGTATCACATCCGGAAGTAGTCTGTCATCACTAAATTATCAGTGCTGATTCCTTTTTTTAACGTTTACTTATTTTTGAGAGGGAGAGAGCAAATCCCATGCAGGCCCCACACCATCAGCACAGGGGGTCGGTGGGGGGATGGGGTGGGGTGGCGGGTGGTGATTTGAGCCCATAAACTGTGAGATCGCGACCTGAGCCACCCAGGCGCCCCTATCAGTGCCAGTTCTAAAATGAATTAGATACCTCCCTCCGAGTACTCTTGGAGCTTAGAATAAAAGCGAAAAAGAATAAAAGCGAAAAAGAAAAAAGGTAGTTTAAGTTTTATTTTGCTATATTCCAAAGGGCATTCCTTTTCACTGAATTCTCTGTGAGCACTTGACAAAGAGGTCTTATACTATCCAAGAAAACACCACGATGTGGACTCCACCAATTACCTGTATACCCTTAAGCTAATAAATACCAAAAAGCCCTTGTATATATCTTGACCCCTTCAAAGAGGTGTTCACCCGAATTTTTCCAAACTGCTTGTTGCGTGCAGCCTCCGAAGGACTCCACCGGCATCCTTAGCTCCGTTCTAGAGACTTCATGGCAAAGAAGAGTTGTTGAATCACGCAGCATAGATTGTATCTGAACTACAACTAGTGCAAAGTAATTTCCGGGGGGCATAACTTGCTGTGATTACTGGAATACACGTGTGCTATCTGCGTCTACAGAACTCCAAATCCAAGCAAATACGCAATGACTGTAGCCAGCAAGAGTGCGTGTTACTAAGGGTAACCCTGGGAAGGCTCAGTCTTTCTTGGCCTCTGTATCCCCTGACATCAGAGAGTATACTTTCAGCACCGAATTGAGCGGCGCTAATCGAAAGGACAAAAAAAAAAAAAAAAAACAAAAAACAAAAAACACGTAAATTTAAATAATTTACGAACTTGAAAAACAAAGTTGGTTACCATGCCCAGTCCCATTTCTTAAGTATTGTTTCATTCGTCATCCTCCTAGACCCAAAGGCAATGGAAGTAACTCCCTGTGGAGTCTGTCTTACCCTCTGGAGCTACCGATTCTCTGAGAGTTGGGTGATCTTGTCACAATGACCCATCTCGGCAGGTGGGGGAGGAATGCCTTCCGATTCTTCCGCCCAGTCGGCTCTCTTTCCTTTTCAGTCTGAATTACTACGTATTTTCCCTATGAGAATTTCTTGAGGAATCGTGGTAATGAAATGAAGACCAATGCCAGGGGAGAGTCAGTGGGCTGTATATCGGCGAAGTTTATTGTAGTACCAAATCATATGCCAGTGGCTTTAAAAATCAAACGCTAGATCAAAGACACTAGGAAGGATCCCATCAGGAATCCTGTCTGTCCTGCTCTCATTTTACTCCTATCGATGAGTATTAGCTCTGCAGTCAACTTTTTGAGTGCTTAACTGGATCGGACACATGGTGTTAATCAGATGCTACGATCAGTACATGATTCAATAAAATCAGTGACATAAAATTAACAAAAATGACCATTTCTCTGTATATCAAAATGCATTAAAGCCAAACTTGTGCATAAATTATGTTATCCAAGGTGGTAAAACCGTATAGTAAAAGAGATTAATGCTTTGGCATCAGAAACCAGGAGGAACCTATAAACACTGAATATCCATATCCTTTCAGTAAATGCCCCCCTGGTGACCTGTTTGGGACATTTTGCTTTTGTTATTCTTGCGACTGATAAGTCTCAAATACGTGGTCTGGGTAGACAGCAGAATAGGACATTTTAATCCGAGACCTCTTTTACTGCACAAGGAATTTTTAGACTCTTTTTGAAACAAAATGTGTAATGTTTTACTGCTGCCCTTTAAGTTACGTTCTTTAAACAAAACAGCTCTAAGAAATTTAAAGGTAAAATATTTGTGAGAGGCCACAAATTAAAAACCATGGCGTTGCGTGTATAATGTGTTTGCTGTGCATTGATTTTTAAATTTATGTTTTAGAGCAATATAAGCTTGCTTTCCACAGTTGCACTGTGGGCTTATGTCACCGAAAGCATCCACTATCTGAAATCTTGGTATATTGCAAACCATACTGGAAACGCACACCCTGCTCCTTGGGGTTTTATGTGCTTTGTCAAAAGGAATGCAAAAGCCGTGCATTCATTGTCCAAATAAAGATTTCAGTTCCACACGTACATTATAACATACCAAGTTAACCTGGAGTGTGTGTGTCCACAGAGACAAATTGATCGTTTTAATTGAGGCTGCTTGATCACAGTTATTTTTCTGTGCTTTCTTTTATCATAGGAAATGCTACAAACAAATGGAGGTTTCTTTACTATTGCTTTTTTTTTTTTTTTTAATACACCGGTGATTCTGGCAACGTATTTTTGTTTTGTTTTGTTTTGTTTTTATTTTTTAAATTCTGTTTATTTTTGAGAGAGAGACAGAGCACAAGTGGGGGAGGGACAGAGAGAGAGGGAGACACAGAATCTAAAGCGGGCTCCAGGCTCTGAGCTGTCAACACAGAGCCTGATGCGGGGCTTGAACCCACGAACCGTGAGATCATGGCCTGAGCCGAAGTCGGACGCTTAACTGACTGAGCCACCCAGGCGCCCCACTTTGTTTTGTTTTTAATACACTTAAATTTTTAGAGCAGTTTTGGGTTCACAGGAAAATTGAGGAGACAGTCTAAAAATCTGCCGTATCGTCCTGTCCGCACACGTGTACAAGCTTCTCTCACTGTCAGCATCTTGCACCAACGTGGGGGCATTGTTACAACGAGTAAACCTGCGTGGACACATTATCATCTCCCAAAGTCCATAGTTTGTGGCTTACTCCTGCCGTTGTACATTTTATGGGTTTGGACAAACGTATAATGACATATTTACGTCATTATGGTAGCATACAGAGTGTTTTCACTGCCTTCATAATACTCCATGGCTCCCTATTCCCCTTCCCCCAACTCTAGCGCCCACTGATCTCGTTCACTATCCCTGTATTTTGCCTTTTCCAGAATGACTTCTACTTAGGATCATGCCCTATCTACCCTTCTCAGACTGGCTTCTTTCACGTAGTAATACGCATTTAAGTTTCCTCCATGGTTTTTCGCTCGTTTCTTTTTAGCGCCGAATAATACTCCATGGTCTGGATGTAACCACAGTTTGTCCCTTGCCCTACTGAGCGATATGTTGGTTGCTTTCATGTTTTGGCAGTCGTGAATAAAACCGCTATTAACATTTGTGTGCAGGTTTTTGTGTGGACATAAGTTTTCACTTCCTTTTGGGTAAATACCGAAGAGCATGATTGCTGGATCCTATGGTAAGAGTGTGTCTAGTTTGGTAGGAAATTGTCCAACTGCCTTCTTCTAAAGAAGCTGTGCCATTTTGCATTCAGAATGTAATAGAAGGGTGGTGACTAAGGAGACAGCTAAAAATGTATGTATAGGAATTTCAAGAGTGAACCATCAGTCCCGTCGTTTCATCAGATCCAATCTGGAACTCATGCTGACTTATTAAAATTCCAAATATGAATATGAATGAAGAACTTTTCAAAATTCCTAAGC
The DNA here is from genome assembly GCF_018350215.1 of Panthera leo. NCBI lineage: Eukaryota > Metazoa > Chordata > Mammalia > Carnivora > Felidae > Panthera > Panthera leo. The sequence continues at coordinate 146,069,758 of NC_056683.1, forward strand.
TGTTTTATTCACCCAAGAAATACTTATGTCCTGGGATGATTGTGCTAAGCACCATGCCTGGCTTCGGTTAGACAAGAATGAAGATGCAGGGCTTACTTCAAACAGCTCAGAGTCTAGGACTGCGGAAGACAAATAAACATCAAATAAAAATAGTAAGTTAATTATCCAGCCTGTGGAACAGCAACATTCCAAGCCCCAGTTCCGCACAGAACATCTAGTAAATTTAGGATCCTCTCTGGTGAGGAAGGGAGTTAAAGGTCTACTCAGGGCAAAGGTGGCTATATTTTAGTAGCAAGTTTTGCTTCTGGTTGTAGCCATAATTGAAGTAACCCCATTTTGTATAAACCTATTTCATTGAATTACTCTCTAACAAATTGACCTTCAAAAAGTGACTCCATTTGGATTTTTCAGTGTTAGGGGAAAGAACCCACTTGTCCTCAGCCACCTCAGACTCCTGTTGAGAAAGGCATTTCTCAAGCCAAGCACTGCAGTTTGGGTCCTGACTTTCCACATTCTAGGGGCCTTGGCAGTCTCCTTTGGACCCCAAGCCAAGCCCTGGTGTGACAGCTCTACCAGGGTCGGATGCTGACGGCATCCCATTAGCAATCTCTGAAATCTCTCTTCCTTCCCTGGGATACACCTTAGTGGTAACATTGAAATTAAAGACGCTTCCATGGTCATTGTCTGAGAAGAGGAATTCTATCGAAAAATGGCAGCCTTGCATTTAATCTTAGTAATCTATATGCATTTCGAGTAAGATTATTCTTAAGACTGTTAGTCTTTTTGTTAGCTCTGTTCTTTGAATTTTTTTTAATGTTTATTTTTGAGTGAGTGAGAGAGAGAGAGAGAGAGAGAATGAATAAGGGAGGGAGAGAATGGGGGAGAAGGAGACACAGAATCCGAAGCAGGCTCCAGGCACTGAGCTGTCAGCACAGAGTCCAACGCGGGGCTTGAACCCATGAACCGTGAGATCATGATCTGGACTGAAGTCAGACGCCCAACTGACTGGGCCACCCGACGCCCGTCAGAGTGCTCTTCAAGAGAGGAGCAGTTTCCCATCTCTCTGCATTTAACTGTGATTGGAACCTAAGTGCTCAATAAATATTTGCTGAATGAGTAAGTGCCACGATATGGCTCCTTTCCGAAGCTGTCCCTTGAGAATTGTAAAATCAGGCAAGACTTAGGCCTTGGAATTGGCATGGAAACCAGTTGACTAACTGGCTGAAGGTACTGTAAAGGCATCAAGCAGGGGGAAGGAGGTGGTTGCTGAACAGGTTGTCCGATACCCCTGAGCCTGTATGTGGATGATGGGGACACTGCCATCGCTGTGCTGGCCTGTCCCTTCCGTCCGGAAAACTTAGACTGTACTCCTCACTCAAGGCTATCTTCGATATGTGCTAATGTGAGCATATACTCATATTAAATTATGAGTCAATAAATTAAATTTCGTCAATAGACGAAAAGGCAGGATGCAAGATACATATCCACGTTTCTGCATCTGAGAGATCCCAAGCATCTTTCAGCCAGCGTCATCCGTAACATGACGGAGAACAAAAGACATTGATCAAAGCCCCTTAGAAGTAAGAACAACTTTGGTGACCATACAGACGAGCACGCCCCTCATTACAGATGAGGAAACACATACCCAGAGAGATACACCCAGAGATGATACTCCTAAGTTCATCTATGTGGGCGATGGAACAGGGGGTGGAACCTTTTGCTGTGTGGAACTTCTGGAACATGCTGGCAGGCGTGGTTCCTTCAGATCCGAGCAGCCCAGATTTAAAGGCACAGTCCCCTCACGGCACTCCGGCTTTTTTAACGTGACCATGACCCCCACATACCGGTCTAGTTCATTCACTGCTCCAGGCGGCATTTGCTAAACACAAAACTGAAAACAAAAAGAGGCACGTTCTCAAAAAAAAGGTGTTTTATCGAATCCACTGTGATAGAAAACACACAGAAGCTATCTCACCGCTGAAGAGTTACACGGGAGGCAGGTACATAGAAAATTCAAGCGGTTGGTTCTTTTCTTACCCAAATGTGGTCGGTACCTAGGAGGCACTTGATGAATAGTATCTGAACGGACAGCTCTGCCCATCAGAACTTGCAGCCTTCACGCTAGAATTATTGCAACGGCTCTGATGCATATTCCTGCTTCTTGACTATCCCACAGTCCACTCATCTCTCCATTTCTGGCAAGCCCGTCCACAGCTGACAAAATCCCCTCCCTCATCTTCTGGCCCATCCTCAGTGACATATCCCTTTTCCTCTGCAGCAATAACGGATTTGGGGGGCGGGGGGCACCTCCGTGGCTCTTTCACTGTATTCAACGTTCTATAGACTGTGACAGTTTATTTCTAGGACAGGCATCCGTACCGATACTTTCATCAAAAAACTGTCAGGTGCTTGGACCCGTGCCCTCACAAAGCTCTTGCATCTTATGTTTGGGTTTCTCCGAGCACTGTCGTTGTCCCTTTAAGCAGAACTGAAATATTTACTATTAAAACACTATATCACATCTAAATTGGGTCCGAGGCTACACATTCTTATTTATTGAACCTAAAAACTGCTTATGGACATAATTATGAGGGGGTGTAAATGCCTCAGTCTCTAAAACAGAATCTTAAAAACCACGTACTGCTCATATTTGAAACAATACACAGAATATAAAGTGAATATAGACTGAAAAACACCCACTCCATATGTGTCTGATCATTTTTTTTTTTTTGCCTTAAACTGTGAATATTTGGGCTTCTAAAGTGAGCTCTGCGATCATTTTAACAACAAAAATAGATTGACCCTGACTTGCTTTCATCGATAAAACCTTGGAAAGTCTAGACTTAGCTCGGGACTCAGGGATTTTGGAAGAATCTGATTTTAACCACTTTTCGGTAATGGAGACATTGACAAATGCAGCAGTCAGCCCACAACGCCTGGTGAGGAAGAGCCAGCCCGCAGGACTCACCACCCGGGGATGCACCCAGGAAGTCCTGGGACACGGGAAGCTAGGGTCTTTGGAAAAGCTTGTTCTTATACTTCCCTTGGAGTGGTCTGTGACAGAATTTGTAAACCTACCTGTTTCTCCATAGCGTGTTTGCTTTTCTCCTTCGTACCAGGAAGGGGAGGGGTGCTTGGTCCTGGCCCCTGGTTCCTTCAGCTGAGCTCCTCTTGTGGGGTGGGGGTGTGCTTTCTGCTAATCTGGGTGTTTTTTTTTTTAATATTAGCAGTACGGTGATACCCCCTCCCCCCACACACACTTTTAAAGAATGAGGCATTTGTTGCCCTTGTACGTGTGGCTGCCAAAGAAGTTTAGGTTACATAAGAATGTGCCACCAAGGGCTGTGGCCAGTACTTGTCACAGATCTGTCCCAAGAGACCTGGGCACCGGCCTTGGCAAACATCGCCTTGAAGACCTGCGGTGCTCCCCAGAGTTCTCCCCAATTTTGCGGAGCGCCAGCCATGTGGAGGATAGCATGGCCTCATCGTGCACTTTCAACCACAGCCCCAGTAGAGAAAGAACGATCTCCTTCTATGGCCCAGTGGCCGCCCAGTCTCCAGTCCAATAGAACAGGACTGAGCTCATAGTTACCACACACACACACACACACACATACACACAGATGGATTTTTTTTCAATCACTTTGAACCTTGCATCTTTAAGGTGTTCCATAAATATTAATGTATTTATCAGCATGACATAGACTATCCGTGTGCATGGCTACTTACTACCTCCAGTTACTTAAAACTCAGATCTCATGGAGCGCCTGGGTGACTCAGTCCGTTAAGCGTCCACCCCTTGATTTCGGCTCAGGTCATGATCTCACGGTTCGTGAGTTCGAGTCTTGAGTCGGGCTCTGTGCTGACAGCTTGGATCCTGCTTGGGATTCTCTGTCTCCCTCTCTCACTGCCCCTCCCTGCTTTCTCTCTCTCTCTCTCTCTCTCTCTCTCAAAATGAATAAACCTAAAAAGACCCCTCAAATCTCAGATTTCTCATCTATAAAATGGGGAAACAGTATCTACCTCATAGAGCTCTTAGGGGGATTAATTGAGCTGCCGAAGGCAAGCCTCTCAGCGCATTGGTGTGTGTTCACCGAACACCTGCCATCATGACAGTCGTCTGTTGCTCCCGGTGCCGCGTTAAACTGGAGTATCTAAACTGGAATCACCGGGAGGAGAAGCTTTCCTGCCTATTGTAGTCCTGAAAGAATATAACATACCTTCCGAAGACCTCCGAGTACTTACGTGGGCGCTCAGGCACTCTTTGAAGTGTTCAGCAAGATGTTGTACAAACCGCCTCCATGATTCAAATATAACTTGTGCATTTTATAACTAAGTGGAAGCTTCAACTCAAATCCAGCAAAACTCCTCTCACAACTGTAATGGGCATTCACAGTGGCGATTGCCTCAAAAGGCACTATTATTAAATGATATTTAAGCCTTGTCTATCTACATGTGAAATTCTACTCTGTATATTAAACATCAGTTTGTGTGAATTAAACGTTTCAAAGGGAAACAGTACCTCCGCATGTCCCGGCAATTCGATTAGGGTATTTACTACTCTCGGGCGGTTTTGTTCTTATTCTATGAATATTCAGATGAGGCCACGCGTGGAAATGATTTGATCGGAAGCAAGAGGAGGCACCGTCCGCGCCAGCCTGGTGCTGACAGCCTCCCGCCGATGGCCAGGAGCCCTTCCCAACAATGCTTTCTAAACTCTCTTGTGCTCTGCACACCCCTGTCTAGCTGCGAAGGGGCACGGCCTGAGGGGACCAGTTATCCTCTGCCCTTCACTGACCACAAAACTTGCTGAAACTTTATTCTTCTAAACGCTTATGGAGAAATGCGAGTAAAACACTAACAAGCAGACGAAGAGGCTTTCCTGATCCTGACACTGTTCCTGCCGAGGGAAACCCCACCGTGGCTTTACCAGTTCCCAAAACCACATGCATGCCTTTCTCAGGAAATGCCTGGCCCTGCTCTCACTGTCCGGGGCCAGAGGAGCGTCAGCCGAGATGCCAGGAGGAAAGTTTGGTCAATTGCCCTTTGTCATTGAGGGGAGTCCCCTCTGGGCACCGCCCACGTGGCAGGCTGTGTCTTGACCTGCTATCGTCGTGCAAATTTTGCCCTGCTAATTCCGCGGGGACCAGGCCAGGATGCACCTGTTAGAAGCCAGTCTTTGAGAGCACAGCGGATTCGGTTCCGAGGGGCGATCAGACACGCAGGTTAGTCCGCTACTGAATGTCGCCAAATCTCGGGCTTGTCTAAGTACGGTTTTATTTTGCAAGAAACCTAACCCCTCTGGAAAATATGATGGAAAATGTAGTTAAAAACAGTAACATCCCCTGGAATGTTGTACAGATCTGCTCTTAAAGAACTCAGAGACGGAACGTCAGAGTGAGGGGGGACAGGGGACAAGAACTGAGACTGGCCAGGTGGTCATAGGAGAATTCTAGGAGATGATTGATAAATAGACCCATCCGGTCATCCTCCCGTTGGGGCAGCCGGAGAAAAATGGGAAGGAGGTAAAGCTGCTGGTGCCAGTGGGTTTTTAAAATTTTTTTTTTTGTTTTTTGTTTTTACTTGTAATCTCTTACATTCCTGGGTTTTACATATTATACTTCCAGACTTAAGCACACGCTAGAAATTCCGTTTTTTCTCTGAGTAGATTTGAATGCTTCTCAGAGAGCAAGAGCCGTGGGGCACCTGGGTGGCTCATTCAGTTAAGCTCAGGTCACGTTCTCACAGTTCGTTAGTTCGAGCCCCACTTTGGGCTCTATGCTGACAGCCTGGAGCCTGCTTCGGATTCTGTATCTCCCTCTCTCTCTCTCTCTCTCTCTGGCCCTCCTCTGCTTGTTCATACTCTCTCTCTCTTTCTCTCTCAGAAATAAACATTAAAAAAAAAAAAAAAAGCAAGAGCCTTATAATGGGTCTTGTAGAAGCTTCCCGGCTCCAGACTGCAAAAGAGGAGTCAGGACGGGAACTCAGTTTTCGTGTAGAGGTAACAGGCTTGTATAAACACAAGACTAGAGTAGAAATCATTCCTATGAATGGATTTCTGAGGTTGGAAACCTGTGCTTAAAACAGAGGTGTGAAAATGATGCTCTAGGTCGGCAGACTGGCTCCGTGAAATTGAGTTGGGAATAAAGCTGAGAAAAATGTAGAAAATCAGCCATGTAATCATGCTGGGAACACTCTTTCTGGGGGAAATCTCTGTTGCACGACGTGTGAATTTAACAGGACCACCAAGTTACATCTTGGCTCCCTCCACCTGGTCGTGTGAGAAACTTGGGGACAGGAGGGGACAGAGCCCAGTAGGCACGGACCTGAAGTGGAAAAACAGGACACTGTTCACAATCATGTGGCATTTCACCGAAGGCTCTTTCCATTTGACGTTCTTGCCCACTCTTGAGAACCGAATTCAATATATTTTCCTCCCCTGGGGGAGCCGTACCCTCAAAGCGACAGAAAAGGATGCCCGAGACCCACCACACCCAACATGGAACCCGTCATCTTCCCACTCGGATGTTTCCACCTCACCAGTGCCAGTTCCCAGGAACCTACGAGTCAACCCCGACTCCTTCCTCCCGGGCTTCCGGCGTCCATCCTGTTGCTTCTCCTCATCTGTCCCCCTTCCTGTATCCCCCACGCTGCCCCGTTGACGCCATATCTCACGGGGACACTGCAGCAGAGCCCACTGGACGGCACCGTTGACTCCGTCTGTCAGGGCTCAGAAGCCCTTTCGGATTCATGAATGCTCAAGCCTGGGCTTTCCCACTCCTCTCCCCTCATTTTCTTCTGGAGTCTGGAGCCCGGAAAGGTCCTAGTTTTGGTCTTGCCCTCCCTTCTGCGAGCCTCTCTGCCAGTTACACCTCAGCTCTGTGGACAAACCGTGGTGACTACAGTCGTCTCACGTTCAAAGCGACAATTCTTCCAGATACACCTCGAGATATTTGCCTCCGTCACACAAAGCTCATAACCCTTCAGCAGCCGCCGTGATCCCCTTGACTGCCCCTCTGTGGCCCCCTCTCTACTCCGGCCTCTCCGGGGTCCGGAACCCAGCACCCTTATCCCCAAACACCGCCTTTAGAATGCATTCTTCTCCAAACCACCTCAGCAAGCCTGCCTCCCTCAGAAACACAAAAGCACATCAGTGGGACACACTGTGCCTCCGGATCCAGAAGGACACTCTTGGAGGGCTTCAAGCCACCCCAGCCACAGCTGGTCACTCTACGTGAGAATCCTGGCAACGCTCTAACGTCCTGCATGATGACCTCTCTGCTGTCATTCTCCCCACCCACTCTGCCCCACGCTCTAAACTCTCACCCAACTTGAACAAGTGTTAGTCAAGCAGATATCAAGCAGATAGTCAAGCTCTCTTGCCTGCAAGTTTTCAGCACGTTCCGTGCCATTTCCTCTGAACACCCACTATTGGCTTCCTACTCTTGCTGGCTAACTAGACCTTGTTTTTCAGCACTTAAGAAGTCTTCCTTGAACTGCCAAATGGGTTTGTGGCCCCTTGCGTGTATCTCACGGCTCCCCAAAAGCTCTCTGGGAGTGTTCATAGCGCCTTTCACGCTGCTGTATCTGTCCCCACGCACACCTCCCCGCCATGTCATGGCGTCCTCGGGATAGGAGCCCTGTGTTGCTCCTCTGGTATCTCAGCCCCGAGAATAGGTTCTAACACTTAAAAGAGAATTAATAAATGATTGTTCTAAACTGAATGACGGATTCCTGTTTCTGGTACTATGGCAGGCCGGGTAGTAGAATACATGTTTCCAATGAAAATAGCAAAATAATTTGTATAAGATATATCGTCAAAATATTTTAAGCTGACAAAACAGCAAGTGGTAAGGAATCCTCCAGCCTAAATTTAGGCAATGGTGTGAATCTAGCAAAGACTGACTCTTGCTAAAGGGTTATTGGCTAAGCCGGGAAACCAAAATCTCAAATTTATCCCTTTGTGAAACACAGGGAACAGGACTCAAGACTTGGGGCCAACCCAAGGTGGGGACTCCAGTGGGAGACCCTCACCCAATAGAAGGGGACTCTTTAGTACAAGGGTAGATTAGAAAGGAAGGGTGCCACGGGCAGCCTTGAGTCTGACTGGTGGAGAAAGAGAAAAGCAAGCTGACCCTGAGAAGCTTAACCACGAGCTGCCTTCACACCAATTTGTTGCCTGGATTCAAACCTCCTTGATGGATTGAAAAGTCATCCGAAGCCAAATATTTAGTTTAAAGAAGTACCTTAGTAGCACCCCCACGAAGCAAACACAAATACATCCTCTCAGGATAAATCTCCCTTCATCTCACGCCTCAGACTCTCCCCAAACATGATTCTAAGAAAAGCAAATGCATAAACAATAAGGAAATAAGATAGCATGAGTGAAAACACACATATGTTTGTGGATGTAAATGTAGACAGATACAGCAGAAATCATCACAGAGACTTCGGGTGCAAGGTGCCCCCGACACAGACCGTACAATCTCTCTGTTTAATACATTTACGGAAATAAAAAGCAAGCTTAAAAATATATGCGGAGAATATGAAATTATAAAGAATGACCAAACACATATAATAAGAGACAAATAAAATGTCTATTATTAGTGAAAATATATAATAATTGTAAGTAAAATCTCAATGCATAGATTTGACAACAGATTGGATACAGCTGAAGAGAGAGTTAAGAAAGTGTTCACATGTAGCCCAGAGAGACAGTGTGAATGACGCACCGAAAAATTTGGAGGTCGAGTGACATCCACTATAGATAGGGTTCCAGAAGGAAAGACAGGCATCATTAGGCAACGCTAATGAGTGAAGAGACAACTGAGGCATGAAAAACACCATGATCTTCTTATTCAAGAAGATCAATGAATAAAAAGAAATCCACATCTGGACAAACAAAATGTCATATTTAGTCAATGAGGATCTATTTCAAGAGTAAGTGTGAAATATAATTTCAGATTAACCAAAAGCAGGAGAGTTTGCTAGAAGACACATACTAAAGGGAATTCTAAATATGTATTTCAGGCAGAAGAAAAGTGACCTTTAATGCAAATAGAAGTAAAGAACATGAGCAGTTGTAAATATGTCAATCTAAATAGACCTTGATCACGTAAACTCATATTTTCGGGCTTACCAAAAGCAAGATCAAATTAAAGGCCCATCAGTCATATACACATAAGTGGTGAATGGAGTTAAAATATTGAACCATTCAGATTAGGCTGGGTGACCCCAAGAAAAAAGAACCCTAAAATATCAGTGACTAAACACAATGAATCATGAGGACTCAAGGACCCAGGGTCATGAAGTTTCTATCTTGACATTTCTTTCCATCCAAATTCATAATGGCAGAGGGCAAAGAATAAGGGAATTATTCACTGGTTGTTAGACACCTAGGACCTCCTTCATCTCTTGTTGGTCGAAGCAAGACACATGGCCACATCTACGTTCATGGCATGGGGTGGCAAAGGCCATCTAACTGACAGGAAGAGTGCTGACGGTCTGTGAGCAGCTCCAACGACAAAGTCTTGTGGCTGTGGGGAACAGGATAAGAGGATCTCTTCAGAGAAGGTTGTGTTTGTTTCTGCAAAGGTGATGCAACATAAAATAATCAGTCCAAATAAGACCAAAAAAAAAGGATAAGAAAAGTCAAGAGAAATAAAAAGCACAAAGTGAAGTGGTAGGTATAAATGTAAACTTATCAGTTATAACAAATGTAAATGAACTAAACACTCATTATTATATTGGATTTTTGAAAATCTGGCTGTGTGTTGTTTAAAATACAAAAGACAAAGAGATTGAAAGTTAGAAGGTGGGAAAAAACGTACCAGCAAAATTCGAAACAAAATAAAGCAGGTGTCTCTATATTAGTATCAGAGCAAATAGACTTAAGACAATAAGATGTGTTAGAGACAATGATAAAGGTTTAATTTATCAATAATTAATCCTTTAAAAATTTGAAGCACATAAAATAAAACATTATCAGGTCCATAAGGAGAATTAAGCCAAGCCACATTTACAGGAGAGATCTTAATGTAGTTTTCTCATTAACTAATAAAACAAGTATACAGAAAAGAGAGTGAAGACACAGAAAAAAGGTAGAATATTTGAAACAATATGACTAAAAATATTGACCCAGTGCATCTACTTAGAACACTGTATCCAACAACCACTGAATATTAATTATTAATTGTTTACTGTGTCAAAGCAAGTGTTCAAAAGGATGGAAATGTCCATACACTCTTTCCACACTATAATTGAGCTAGAAGTCAATGACAAAAATATAACCAGAAATCTCCTGTGTGTTTGGAAATTAAGAAGCACACAACTGAAGCTGTGTGGTCAAATAAGGAATAACGATGAAAATCAGAATAATCATAAAATGAGAATAATGAAAATTTTGAACTGAACGACAATGGAGGTACTGTACCCCAACACGTGTATCATAGGGCTAAGGCACAGAACGGAGGGAAACTTCCAACCTTGGATGTTCACGCTACAAAACAAAGAAGGCCGAATTACGGAGCCTGGTCCTGTGGGAGTGAGGAGGCAGCCATATCTTCATTCTCCTCCTCCTCCAGCTATGCAGAGCAACAAGGAAAATGTTTGAAAACATTTCCAGTGGACACTTTTCAGGAAAACTGTAAAGGTGATCTGCAAACTCTAACCTATCAGTACATTTTTGGGAGAAGACCCTTGAAACCAGTGTAATCAATCCAGGTAGTCACTATGTGACAAGAAAGTAGTGGTTATTCCCGGGAGGTCAGGGGAAACAACCCAGATATTCATCCCGGGAGTAAAGGGCTTGGACCCGGATGGAGAACCCACGGGCAGGTCTGAGAATGAGCAGGGCAGGGCGTCAGTAGCAGGGGGGACGGAGAACAAAGAGTAAAGAAATTGCCTGTCATTCTAGCAGTGGACAAAGTAGCTCCTTACGTGGCAAGCCAAGGGAAGCAGAGTGTTAGCTGAGCGGAGTATTCCTGTCAAGAGCTTGTCCAGTAAAATCGAACTCATACAAGTGTGAATTATGAAAATAAAACATCTGCATCCATAGAAAGATACTCTAAGAAAAAATAGAAAATTAAAGCTTCTCAGCAGAAGGGAAAAAATCAACCAAAAAAAAATAAGGAATTCACAAGGCAAAGGGTACGTGACAAGCAGTAGTCCAAAATAAATTTTAACAGAAAAATAACCCTACTAAGGAACTGAAACTCTGAAAGGACATTATAAGAAGTAATTTTTAAAAATTCAGAGATAAAGTCAGGGAAATTTTTGAAAAAAAATGCAAAATCATTTCATACGGCAAAGTACACAAGGGAGAATAGATATCATGGAAATAAGGATAAAAGACAGCTTATAGAAATGAGAAAAGATGGGGCGCCTGGGTGGCTCAGTTGGTTGAGCATCTGACTTTGGCTCAGGTCATGATCTTGTGGTTGACGAATTCGAGCCCTGCATCGGGCTCTGTGTTGACAGCTCAGAGCCTGGAGCCTGCTTTGGATTCTATGTCTCCCTCTTTCTCTGCCCCTCCCCTACTCATGCTCTCTCTCTCTCTCTCTCTCTGTCTGTGTGTCTCTCTCTCTGTCTTTCTGTCTCTCTCTGTCTCTCTCTCTGTGTCTCAAAAATAAATAAACATTTAAAAAATGACAAAAGAAAATGGGGCAAAATAGGTTAATGGGATTCAATAAAAATGATAGACAAAGTACTATCAAAAGAGATCCAACATTGGTATAGCTGGTACGTCCCAAGTAATGAAACGACAAAAGAGAACAGATACGTAAAAAACTATGATTCCAGAAAACTTCCCTAAATTTGTTTAAGTTGGGTAAGATAACCCCAATGTTTCCATAGAAGAGATAAATGCCTGAGGATATTCAAGAGAAAGAAGAATAGTGAGGGAGGACCTGATCTACCAACCAGCTGAGTTAGAAAGCCTGGGTGTTCACGTCCCTTTGGAAGCGTCTATGTGTCAGTGGAAGGGATGGCGTGTCCAGAAATAGGATCTCAAATATGTGAGGATTTAATATGTGACAAAGTAGAATTTCAATTCATTTAATATACACTGTTCTGGCACAGCCAGCCTCTATTTGTAAGAAAGTAAAAATAAATAGAATATACAAGATTCTTCTCTTGCATCACAGAACAACAAATTTGGGTGGATTAAATGTTAAATCTAAAAAACAAAAAAGAGCAATAAAACACTTCAAGAAAAATAAATGACTATATTCACAATCCAAGGGTGAGAGAGATAGTCTTACCAGGCAACCTGAAAAAATAAAATAAGAGGTAGACTCAAGTGGATGTATAGAAATTAGAAAGTTTCATATGGGGAAACAACAAAAAAAAAAGTAAGAACACTTAATAATGAATAAAAACATAGGCACTGTTGGATAGAAGGTCTAACCTCTATAACGTAGACCATTCCTTTTTTTTAAAAGTTATTAATTTATTTTGAGAGAGAGAGCATGCATGAACAGGGGGGAAGAGAATGGGAGAGACAGGATCCCAAGCAAGCCGCACGCAGTCAGCGCAAAGCCTGATGTGGGGCTCAAACCCACCCACCGTGAGATCATGACCTGAGCCAAAACCAAGCGTCAGATGCTCAACCTACCGAGCCACCATATCATGCAGAGATTTCTTACTCCCTGTCAGGAAGGGTGAAAATAACCCAACAAAAATGGGCAAGAGATTTAGAGACGCAGTTCGCAAAAAAGTAAATCCAAAGGGAAATAAATAGTCTGAAAACGTGACCAAATGCAAAATAGTCTGAGTGAGGTGACAGCCCAGTGCCAAGGCATTTCTCACTTATCAGAGAGTTGGCCATGAAATGGAAAAAAACAAACAAAATGAAACAAAACAACAAAACAAAAACCAAACCAAAACAAACCCCCAAAACTGCTGGTGTTGCTGGTGTGGAGGTAAGGACAGGGCTGCTTTTGTGCATTGCTTGTGGGGATGTAGAAAATTCACAGATGTTTTGGAAAACAAATTGGCGATATTTGTTAAAATGAAAATACCTAAACCTTTGATTCAGGGGTTCCATTCGTGGGACTCTGTCCCATTGAAACAAAGGCATCGGCTTGTGGGAATTCTGGTTTGAGGATATTTATCACAACATTGTTCCGAGTGGCAAAACCGAATGAAGAGGTTGAGCCAGAGAAATGATTGGATAATTGTAGTACAATCGCTTGGAATATGACTCAGCTGTCACACAGAGAAAGAGTTAGAATGACAACAGACACGTTGGAGGGATTTCTTACAAGGTGTTGTTGAGCGTCAAAAGCAAGATTCGGAAAACGCTTATCATGTGACCTCCATTTGATAAATAATAACCAAACCCTTTACCATCTATGTACAGGAATGTGCCTGTCATAAATATGCACGAATATGGTTACACGAGCATTGAGAAAAATATTTAGAAATCTAAAATAAGTTGTTGACATCATGTAGTGATGCCAGTGTAGACACTTCTGGTTCCCAGAACCCAGTTTGCTACATTGATTTCCCTGCCATCTGCCACCAGACTGTTGTGCCCATGCCCATATTCTAGATTTTTGTGCACTATACTTCCAGGTGCCGATCTCTATATTAGGTAAGGTAACACAGAGGATATTTATATTTATATTTTTTATATTTATATATATATGTGTGTGTATATATATATATATATATATATATATATATATATATATATGAGAGACCAAGAAATCTAATGGTTCAAATTAGGTAGAAGTTAACTTCCTGTTCACAGAACTGTTGGAGGCAAGGTTGACTTAATGGCTCTCCTTCAAGTGGTAATTTGGGGTAACAGGTCACCGGAGAGATGGTGGCTTGTTACGCTATGGCAAAACATTTGGTGAAACTACCCGCGTGGGAACTGGAAGGCAGACCACAGGCCCACCCAGCCTGTAGCTCTGGGAAGAGTCGGCAGGTGCCAGCATGTAAGTGTGTGTTGTATCTCTTTTTGGCAAGGGATTAAAAGAAAAAGCTGAACTCAGGAAAGAATGAACTGACTTGCCTGGGGAGGCGGAGGGGAACAGAGTGGGGTCTAGAGATTCTGGGGCAGGTCAGATGGAAAGCCCGTGGCTTCTAGGCCCCAAACAGCAGGAGATGATACCGCTGCTGCTCATTGATCAAAACCTTTCTCAATGGCCTCCCCTTAGGGGGAAAGAAAAGGAGGGATCTACTCCTGTAGAAGAGTTTATCACAGATAGAGGGTTGCTGCCTCTCCAAGTCCCCCATCATTAAGGTGAGAGAAGGGCAGTATTGAGCAAAGAAGGGAAGAGGAATGAATTGAAGCGGCTTAACAGCTACATCTAGGGAAAAATTTTCAGTGTAATTATTAGCACGAGGAAGAGGCTAAACAGGAACATACCAGAGACTTACTAAGGTTCTGAGAAAATTGCATCGCCAAAGGGTAGCTCACACCCGGCCTGAGATGGCTGGGCATTACCCGTGAGGACAAAGCCCAAGACAGACTGGGCACACCCCACCTGCCCTGGTTTCAAGTCTTTCCGTATCCAACACAGAAGACGGTTTGCTAACTTGTATTTTTATTTGTTTTACTTTCATGGAGTCCTTTCTTAACAACCTCGCTTAATTTCTGTAAGTCTACAGAAAAACGATCTTCGTTTGTTTTAATGATGTGTGGTGCGTATTAGGTGGGAAAAGACATTGTTATTATGGTGGAATTCTTTGAGGAGCGCGTCTCCTTCCACAGAATGGTGGGCTTCTCCCGAGAAGGAAAATCAGAACTTAATATCCCTCCTAGTGACGGCGGTCCTGATGAAAGTGGATGGGGGTCCTTGGTGCACTCTCTGGCATTTCATGATGGAATGATAAATGACACCATCTATTATAACGTGCTTTTCATACCCACGATCGGACTTTTGTGCGTGGACGTGTGGACGCCCCAAATGGCCACGTTGCAGATTTAACTTATCCTTGCAGGGAACAGGGTATATCAGTCTGGCACATAACGGGCACAGCCTTGCTACCCTTGTGAGGAAAAGCATAAAAAATCGATGAGAGGGTGGGAGGGAGTCTGTTCTGATTAGAATAGCCAATTAAATAAGGAGAATACTTTGACATTCATCACCTAAGGGTGCTCAGATATATTCAAGAAAGAAATTAGGTGAAAGTCAGTGGCTGGCAAATTTAAACTTCAGTAGCAGTTGTGAGATTTTACTGATCAACTTTACCACTGTTTACCTTTCGAGCCTAAGTTTTATTTAAACTTTATAAAACATAGTACGTTATTTTGCTATGGCAGCCCGAGCAGACTAAGACAACATCTAACACCCACCTGGCACTTGCTTCTTGGAGGACCCAACGTTACATACTTCCAAATGGCATCTCACACCCACTCCCCAAATCTAGGATTCTGCCTGTATTTAAGTGTTAACGATTTAGAAAACTCTGTAAACATGTGGGCTCTTGACTAACATTGGGCCCTGGCCTTCCATTTCAGTATGGGCTTGAAGTTGATTTTTTTTTGCCCTATCAGAATAATCTGTAATTATTTATTTGTTTATTTAAAAAAGATTTTTAAATGTTTATTTTCTGAGAGAGACAGAATGCGAGGGAGAGAGGGGCAGCGAGAGAGGGAGACACAGAATCCGAAGCGGGCTCCAGGCCCCGAGCTGTCAGCACGGAGCCTGACGCGGGGCTTGAACTCACAAACCTCGAGATCATGACCTGAGCTGAAGTCGGACGCTTCACCCACTGAGCCACCCAGGTGCCCCTTTATTATTTACTTAAATTGTCCTTTCTAGTTCAGACTTTCCTTTGAGTCATAGCCCAGTTGAAATAAACACACGCCCCAAGTTTCATGCTCTATAAGAATAATTTGAATGATTCCTGTTCATGTCTCTTCTCTAGAAAATTCTTGTTCAGAAAAACAACTCAAAGTTCTAAGACTTCATTCAAATGTTAATTGGTACAGATGTTGAAGAATGGAGTTTCCTATCTAGTTGTTCTGCTGGGTACACAGCTGCCTGCCTTTGGGGTCCTGGCCAACGGAACTGATTAGGAAAAGTACATCGGGAGGAATAAGTATGCAAAGGAGAGCCACCCGGCCACTTGGAAAACTTCCACTGGATGAGATCAATTGTTTTATTTACTTTTTATTTATTTTCTAATGTTTATTTATTTTTGAAGGACAGAGAGACAACGTGTGATCAGGGGAGGGACAGAGAGAGAGAGGGAGACACAGAATCCGAAGCGGGCTCCAGGCTCCAAGCTGTCAGCACAGAGTCTGACGTGGGGCTCGAACCCACGAACCGTGAGATCATGACCTGAGCCAAAGTCGAACGCTTAACTGACTGAGCCTTCCAGGTGCCACCTATGGGCACCTTTGCAGAGAGACATCATTCTGTCTCCTAAGGGGGGTAAGAGAGGAAGGAAAAGGAGAGCAAAACCCCAAGCAGCAAAAATCTCAAGCATTGGTGCATTTTGCAAAATTGTATGTGTGTGCATGTAAGCAAGCAAGTTTTAAAAGGAAGCCAGTATTTGAAATAAAATAATAGAGGAGACGGTGCAGCTGGGAAGAAGAGGACAAGTAAGAAGTGGAGACAGTTAATTTCGAGGAACAATTTAAGCTGGTATATCCATTCCCGCCGCTGGGCAGGCAAAGGTATTTCATACAAAATCATTGCCAAATCTGATTTTATTTCTCATAGTCTGAGCTTCATTTCCCTTGTTGGGAACAGAGAAGCAAGCGAGGGCAGGGATGAAGATTTTCATTGTTAAAATGTTCCCCAGGTGTTACCTTTCTAGAACCGAAACCCTCTACTCTCCCTTCATGATAAAATCGAAATCTCTTTCTTTCCCCCCGAAACTGGTGTTCCTATAATGCTTGCCCATTGATACGTACTGGGAAGAGCCTTAAGAAAGCCAGATATTTTTTAAAGATGGTATTGAGAAAAAAGTAGCACTTAAAATAAAATTCTTAGAGAGAGAGAATGCCTTGGAAAGAAATGAGGTGAAATTAGACATAATACCTATTTTTATCCCCTTGAAATGCAAATTTTCTGGAACCAAGAGCGAGATTAGTGTGCGAGCCCTTTTCTTTATTTAATTCCTGAAGAGTTTGAGGAGTAACTATTTTCTTTCCTTCCTTTTATTTTTTTTCTCTCACATTTGAAACCAAAAGTGTTTTCATGGAAGCCACAAGTGAGTCAATTCTAGCTGATGAGTGTCACAGGACAAGGATGTGTATGTGATCGCAGGGGACACTTTCCCGTGCAATCCCGACGAGACTTCAGACACCTCCACTCAGTGCTCCAGTCCAACACGAGACATGACACTCCAGGTGCAATTCCTCTTGCCACCTGACGTAGGGAGTTGGCTCGCGACGGGATGGGGATCCAGATGACCCAACGGAGGGAAGCGGGGGGACGGCAGTAGATGGAGAAATTGGAGGAAGAAGGTGAGGAACGGCATGAAGCGGGGGAAATGGACGAATGGATCACAGAGTTAGATTTACGTGGGGAGCGTGGTTGTAAGCACAGAGATAAGTGGGTTGGTGGACGTCACAGGGTTGAAGGTTCTCTATGAAATTCTAGTGTGAAGTTGCTTCTGTGTTTGTGGAGGTCAAGTCTTCAGGTGTTGGTGAGATGTCTACTTTTAGTCCTTGTTTTCAGATTTTATTAAGGGCCCTAAACAGATTCCCGGTGGAAGTGTGTGTGTGTGTGTGTGTGTATGTGTGCGTGTGTGTGTTGTGTGTTCGTATTGTAACTGTCCACCCCTGGTGGCTACAGAAGAGGTGCTCAGCACTTATTTTCCCGGTGACACTGACAGCAGCCTTCATTTTTCTCAAGCTCGTCTTGGTCGAATTGAGTCAACTCGGTGGGTTCAATACAGACTTACTGGAGTAGGAGTTCCTGAGATGCACACGGGGCAGCCTGGGGCCACACAGGATACACTACTGGACAGCATTATGGGGGAAGTGTGTCTTCGGAGAAGGACTTCCGGGATCGTGTCCAGTCCAAGTTCTCCTTCTGTGTAGAAATGTGCAGTGTTGGGCACATTAATGCAACACACACTCACTCCTTTTGTTCTTAAACTCGTGTGTGATGTGGAATGGATTTTTTCACCAATCAATACGTTTTTCAGACTGAGTTATAAGTCAAAATTTTTTTATGTTCATTGAAATCTGTCTCTCCAGATCTTCCTTGTGTTGGTCCTGGACCCGCTCTTTGGAGCTATAGCCACTAAGTCGCTCTCTATTCTGGTAAGCCCTTCAAAGAGCTACACGTTCCCAGGTAGTCGAGCCATTTTTCTTTTCACGTGGCAAACACCATCGCGATCATATCTTCCATTGATCCAAACATTTCCCAACTTCAGTCAGTAGTGGTTTGATTCCAAGCAGCCCTTGGTACAAGAATGTCACAGCACAGCACCAACACAAAACATAACCGCTTGGATGATAGGACTTAGAAGGGTTTTGGCTACTACGTTTTTCCATTGTTGGAGAATAAGAGATGGAAAAGGGAGAGATAAAAATCAAAGAATGTGGTTAAGAATAAAAATTTTCCAGCTGCTGAAAGATGCCAGATGCAAGTTATCAACATGGCTATGTATGAATCGAAGGTTACCAGAGAGAGGAAGCAATACAATAAGAATGAGAACAAATGTGTTGCATTATGGAAAACAGACTGTTTAATAACTTTGTTCCACACTTAACTTAATATTGGCACCCAATAAGCATACATAATGTATATTTATACACTTCTTGTTTGCTCTTATGTTCCTGATAAAGTCACACAACTCACAAAATTAACTCAAAATGCATTAAAGATTTAAATGTAAGATCTGAAACCATCAAACTCCTGGAAGAAAACATAGAGGAAAGGCTCCCTGACATGGGTCTCGGCAGTGACTTTTTGGGACCTGACACCAGAGTATAAACGATAAAAGCAAAAATAAACAAGTGGGACCACATCAAACTAAAATCTTCTGCATCGACAAAATGAAAAGGTAAACTACCGGATGGGAGAAAATATTTTCAAATCATTTATCTCAAATCATATATCCCCAAATATATACGGAAATCCTACACCTCAATAGACACCTGGAGTCACCTGGAGACACCTGAATAGACACCTTTCCAAAGAGGACATACAGGTGGCCAACAGGTATATGAAAAGGTGCTCAACATCACTAATAACCAGGGAGCTGCAAATCAAAACCACAATGAGCTGTCACCTCTCCCCCCGTTAGAATCGCCATCATCCAAAAGATGAGATATCAAGCGTTGGCGAGGCTGTGGAGAAACGGGAACCCTCGTGCACTGTTGGTGGGAATGCAGACTGGTGCAGCCGTGGTGGAAACCAGGATGGAGGGTCCTCAAGAAGTTAGAAATAAAACTACCATAGGCTTTCTGAAGGGAATGACATCATTATCAGCACCCACCGTATTCACTGCAGCATTTTCACAACAGCCAAGACATGGAAACAACCTAAGTGTCCCTTGACAAATGAATGGGTGAAGAATATGTAGTGTCTAATATATATACAATAGAATATTATTTATTCAGCCATGAATAAAGAAGGAGGTCTTACCATTTATGACAACATGGGTGGACCCTGAGGGCATTATGCTAAGTGAAAAAAGTCAGAGAAAGACAAATACCGTATGCCCTCACTTAGGTGTAGAATGTTAAACAAGCAAACAGACCAACAAACCCAAATCACCGAGAGTAGATTGGTGGTTGCCGGAGCAGGCAGGGGTGGGGTGTGTTGGGGTAAATGGGGTAAGGTGGTCAAAGAACACACACTTCTGGTTATAAGAGGAGTGAATGCTGAGGATCTGATGTTCAGCATGGCGACTACAGTTAATAGTACTGTATTGTGTACTTGAAAGATGCTAAGAGAGTAGATCTTGAAACTTGTCACCACACACATAAACAGGTAACCGTGTGAGGTGATGGACCCTGTTCATTCGCCTTGTTGTGTTGATCATGTTGCAATACTCATGTCACATTGTACTTCTTAAGCTTACACAATGTTGTATGTCAACTGTACCCCGATAAAGCTGGGAGAAAAGAAGAGAGAACGTATGAGCATTAGCGATGCTGCTAACAGTACTGAATCTGAACTTGGAAGTTCAGATTTACTTTCAAGGACTCTTAATTAGACTCATTGAAATGGGGACCAAGGCTACGAAAGAAAGTCAGCATCACTCTATTTAAAACACTAGTGAATTAGAAAAATAGGAAGAATTAAAAAGGTTGGCAATTTTACAAAGCCCAACATATGCATCCTTTTTATTATGATTCCAATGGTGGCAATTACTAAATTCAGACCTTGTAGGTGGGCTTTCACCTGGTTTGGAACCTACACCATTTCTCACACTTGAGTTGGGAAATTGTCATGTTAAAGTTAAATGAAAAGGATTTGGTACGTTGAGGAGGAAGACTTTCATCAGCAAACAGCAAAAAAAGAATTTCGCTTTTTGCTAAAAGGATTTTATAAATTATCCATAGCACATCGCTAGAGACACGTAGAAAGTCAACTACTAGAAATGAGCGTTCTGGGGTTATTTTCAAACCTTGCGCCTGTAACACGCTGGGTAGTGCTGTGCTCTCCCGCTATTCTCATTGAGGACGGACGGTGGGGTTGAACAGGACCTTGTCTCTGCCTTTGAGAAACTCGAAGGATCGAGACAAGGTGGTAAGTGCAACAGGAGAGGTATGTCCGGGATGAGATGGGACAATGGCAGGGTACAGGAAGTGGAGAAGCCTGGAGGGGTCGGGGAGGTTCCCAAACTGTTGTTGCTATTGCTGTTTTGCTAACTTTTAGTTTTTCAAATTACACGTTAACACCACCGTCTAGCGTCACCACCAGTTGGGCCGGGTCGAGGGGGAGGAGTGTATTGAGGCTTTACTTGGAATAAGGAAGCTGAAATTGTATGAACATCCCAGATAGGAACGTCCGTGCCCAGACTCCTGGAACCCGGTCTGAGAAGGCTGTGTTGGGTCTAAGGACTGGTGCATCTTGTCTGCGGTCTTCCTGGTTGGCACAGGGCAGCTCGCCCGGTGCTGGCTTCTCTCAGAGCCTGCTCAGGTCCTCTCTGGATTCATGGCTTCCTCACAAGCCACATGCGGTTTCCCTGGCATGTCCTTCACCCCTGTGGCCCATTCTTTCCTTCATAACCTCTCCGCCTCCTTTCCACTGCGACTCGTCTGGGTCTGTATCTCCTCACTCATATATTCTTTCTTTTCTCTTTCTTTTGAAAGAGAGGGAGAGTGCAAGTGGAGAAAGGACAGAGTGAGAGAGAGAGACAGAGACAGAGAGAGACAGAGACAGAGAGAGAATCCCAAGCAGGTTCCACACCCAGCACTGAGCCAAATGCAGGGCTCGATCCCACGACCCTGGGATCATGACCTGAGCCAAAATCAAGTGTCAGACGTTCAACCGACTGAGCCACCCGGGTGCCCCTTCACTCATATGTTCTTGTCTGAGCATCTGGTCAGCACAGCTTGCCCCTGTTAGGACAGAGTTTCGTCTTTGCTGGCCGTATCTCAGGCTACCCGTGGGCCGAAGTATTAGCTGCTCTTGGCCCACGTGAAGAGCTCACCGTTGATTCAGTCACCAGAGGTTGGAGGAATGGGCTCACCTAGTACAAAGCCCAGCAGTCCCTTTAGGAGGGACTATTGCTATGGCCAGGCCACATAGATAGCGCTGGGGAAGTGGGCCTAGTCAAAGGCAACACAGAAGAGCTAAACCCTCAGTTATTTTTCCTGAAGCCTGCGGTGCCCCAAAAGTTTACTTTCCCTCTCCCGGAAGGGTCCTCTCCAACACTGAAATGAAGATCCCTGGAGGCTGTCTTCTGTGAGCAAATCAACATAATTTCAGGACCTGACTTTCCTTTGCTTAGGCGGGATGCTATTGCCCACCTGTCGGTTGTTGGTACCTGAGGACTCGGCCAATGCAGGAGCAACGCCGGCTTTCCCGGTGAACAGCAGCTGGGAACCTTCTGATGTCTGCTCCGTGAGGGTTTGCTCAGTATGCTGCTTTCCCCACTTGGACTTTGAGAAGTAGAGACAGATAAATCCGACACTCACACGTTTCCCTCAGTAAGTTACTATTGTCTATCCACGAGCCTTTAACAATATGGCTTGCTCAAGAAGGCATTAGAGCTAAATTATCATTTATGTTTGTCACAGGGGTTGCAAATGTGTAATGAGATTCCAGAGTTAATGTTTTGTACAAAGCACTTAAGAGAGCCGAGATGAAATTGGTTCAGAATTCTGATGTGGTGTTTTAATTAAAGATAGTTTCTAATCAAGGGTGGAGCAAAGGCTGGTTAGAAAACGTCAGCTTATTGTCCAACTACTGGTGCAGTGAGGGTCAGGCAGTCTGTGTGGATTTCCTCCTGGAGAGAGAGACAGAGACAGAGACAGAGACAGAGACAGAGAAAGAGAGAGAGAGAGAGAGTAGATACGCATGTAAGACATAGGAGGGAGGGAGTCTGGGTGGCTCAGTCGGTTAAGCGTCCAACTCTTGGATTCGGCTCAGGCCATGACTTCGCAGTTTGTGGGATCGAGCCCTGTATCGGGCTCCACACTGACAGCATGGAGTCTGCTTGGGATTCCCTCTCCCCCCTCTCTGTCCCTTCCCCTCCCCTGCTCATGCTTTCTCTCTCAAAATAAACAAACGAAATAAACTTAAAAAAATAAATAAAAGGGCATAGGAGGGAGACGTTCTGCCCGAAGGTGCTGCTGACACCTTGGACCCCGGACATGTAGTTGTGCACTGCTGTGACGTCAAAGGCTCAACCCTGAGATCTAGACAATGCTGGTGGATCAGCACTGGACAGCAACCCCAGGGGTACCACCCCAGGCCAGAACAGAGGCGCTGGGAGCATCTCTGCGTCTGGGCAGCCCACTGCTCAATATTACCTTGTCCAAAATGGAAGGAGCCAGGACAAGAGCAAGGGCCTTCCCAGTCGTTGTTCTCTTCATATCCTTGGCTCTTGCGTCCCCCGGGGCCCTGTAGATCCTTTCTCTGGGCAAGTTGTCTTGTGGTATAGAGGCTCTTGACAGAGACTAGCATAGAGAATAATACCGAGACGCAAGGGAACTCTAGGAGCCTGAGGGACTGGCCACGATTTGGGGCTTTTGATAAGGAAGAACCATTTGTTTGCTCATATTCTGCTGAATTGTTTCCTATTTCGTGTCGGTCAGTCGTTCAGAGAACAGAAAGTGTCTGCTTTCTCATCCTACTTATTAACTCTCCCAATTCATGAAAGCAAGGGGTCCCCTCTGAGCCTCAGTGGGAGAGAGTTTCTAAGGACCTTGGGGCTGCCCCTTCACTCGTTGCCGTTACTCTTCCCTCCTGTCCTAGAGTCTGTGGGCGTCACCTGTTTGTGAAACAACGAAGTCTTAGATGTGTTTGGCTCAGAGCTGCATGTGAACAGGCAAGGTCTCCCGTCCATACTTGGAGGCAGTGTGGTGAGTGAGGCAGGGAAGGTGGCCGGGACTTGGGACGTGGTGTTCTAGCCTGGCTTCTGTCTGAATGCTCCTCACCTCTAACCGAACCCCCTGCCTGCACTCTTACTAACGTGACCTATTCCCACACAGCAGCTAGAAGGATCTTTAAAAAAAAGAGAGAGGGGCGCCTGGGTGGCGCAGTCGGTTAAGCGTCCGACTTCAGCCAGGTCACGATCTCGCGGTCCGTGAGTTCGAGCCCCGCGTCAGGCTCTGGGCTGATGGCTCGGAGCCTGGAGCCTGTTTCCGATTCTGTGTCTCCCTCTCTCTCTGCCCCTCCCCCGTTCATGCTCTGTCTCTCTCTGTCCCAAAAATAAATAAAAAACGTTGAAAAAAAAAAATTTAAAAAAAAAAGAGAGAGGGACTAGGTGAATCTCTTACTTTCAGCCCACTACTGTCTTCTCATGGCACCTAGAATAATCAGGACGAGGGTCCTCCCTGCCCACCTGACATCCTACTTGTACTCACCTGGAGCCCCGCCTGGATGCCACCTGCGTCCCCACCTGGACCCACCTGGAGCCCCCCTAGGACCACTGTCCCTCTTGCTTGCTGGCTTTACATCCCCTAGGTATCACTATGACTCCATGGTGCCATGCTGACTCCCACCTGGGGACTTTTGCCACCAAGGGCCTTGGCCTGGAGCTTTCTCCCAACACTCTGGTGACTCCCACCTTGCCATTTAGGTCTCAGATCCACATCTCCTTCCTGGTGTCTAAGGTAGTCTTTACAGCAAAAACCCTGCCTCATTATTCATCTGTCAGAGCACTTACTTCTAGTTGAAATGATCTCATTACTCATTTTCTAGTTCATTGCCTGCTTCCTCTAGAATATCAGCATCATGAGAGCAGGGACCTTGCCTGGCCATGTCACTGTGTCCTCAGATCGAAGAACTATGGTGGGCGGGATGGGTTCAACATGGCCTCCATGAAAGGCTGGAATGGGACAAAGGGAAGTTCCATTATTGTGGACGCTAGTTCTGTAACCTGTCCAAGGCGATGGATCCCTCCCTGCTGGGTGGCTGGGACACATGGGAAAGAGTAAAGCCTTTGTCACTTCGGGAGATCATCTTCAGACGTCTCCCGACGGTTTATCCTTAGCATTTGCCCCTCCCCAGAGACATTCTATTATTGCTGATGTTGGAACAGTAAGACCGCAGCCCCTGGCTTCCGCCGCCTTCTGCGAGAGCCACGTTTCAGTGGAGTCTCATCCTATGGAGGAGGTTTAGAGATTTTATTTCACTGACAGGCCAGGGTCACGGAGGTGGGCCGACAGGTGTAACCTGCAGTAAATCTACTTAAATCCCACGCAACCACGAGCTTCAACACACGGGCGTCTCTGTCACTTTGTGGATCGTGGGCGAAGCCCAGCACCAACCGCGCTGGTAGCTTGTTCCCTGTTCCAGTGGGAGCCACCAACACGGTTTCTCGCTTTGTTCACTGCGGACTGGCTGGCCGTGACTCTGCCCTTGCAGGGACTTGGTATGCTGACAGGTGACCTGGGCTCCCGGCACTTCCTGCAGCATTTACTTAAAGCAAAAACATTAGTAGGGATTTCGTGTCAGCGTTTGAAGAGTGACTACCCCCCACCTCCGAAAAGGGTTGATGCAAAACTATAACGTGTGGGCAGGAAGCAGCCCGTTGATATCTGGGCACAAGCTCTCATTTCATTAATGCTGTTGCCACGAAGCCAAACTAAAGCTTATGAAGTTAATTGAGTAAAACACTGAGAAACAAGCACCTTATCTTAAGGTCAGAGTGACTGGTGGATCTCGTGGGAATCACTAATACCTCTATTTGATGAAAATGATTTATAGGGATTTCCTGGAATATTTAAAAATACAAATTAAAGTTCTAGATGGCCTGTAGTGTTGTTCTGGAACTGCCCGAGGACAAAGTATAGCCTGATAAGTTTTAAAACTCTTTTTTTTTTAATAACACAGGAGAGTAAAATATCCATTAGTTTATTTGTTATTTTTAAAATTATTATCATTTTTTTAATGTTTGTTTAGTTTTGAGAGAGTGACGGAGTGTGAGTAGGGGAGGGCCGAGAGAGAGGGAGACACAGAATCCGAAGCAGGCTCCAGGCTCCGAGCTGTCAGCCCAGAGCCCTACACGGGGCTCAAACCCACAAACTGTGAGATCATGACCTGAGCCGAAGTCGGTCACTTAACCGACTGACCCACCCAGGCGCCCCATCAATTAGTTTTCTTTTTTTAAATCCAGGTCTCAGCATTCCTGTTTTGTGGGTAAATAGCCTCTACTCACGTAAATGGGTTAGAAAAAAGCTTAGGGTGGAAAGCTGCCAATACGGGCGAAAAAGCCCAAGGTTAGCTAGCGGGATATTGTAATGGGATCACAAGTAACCTGTTACATCACCTGCAGGAAATTACTTTCCGTCGGCCACTAATATACAATTGTGCTTAGATCACGAACTCCATCCACTTACCCCCCAGACCCTTTGCTTCTTATACACCCAAGTTAATGATTACTGTCTGATTGTTTTCTCCACGTTCATGTGGGTAAGATCTTGTTTTCTTCACGTTCACCACGTGTGTAATATCTTGCGCGCTCAATAAATGCGGAGATGAAACCCCTGTTCGGGGCTCTTGTCTCCTCCCGGACATTAGCCTCTCTCGTATTAATTCTTCGTCCGCTCTTTTGCTGGACGAGAGCTCCGGACTCATAGTCTGCGACACTGTTTATGTTATCCTTATTGCACTATTAATTTAAAGTAATTAGCATCGGTGCAGGCAAAATTTTTTGTGTGTGACTCAAACCCGTAGGTGAGAATGCGGTCGAAGTAAAACAATCGACTCTCTTCCCTCCCCTGTCCTCCCCCCCGGTGCAGGGAAGGTGATGGTTAGCCAGCCGCTGCAGGGCAGCAGAAATCCTGGATGGGTCACATTGGACAAGGCTCTGTCTGCTTCCCTCCTCTCCGCCCCACGTCCAACCCGCAAACAGCTCACTTCTGTGGCTCCTAAAATTCTCTCGTTCTAGGACACCTTCCTGTGGGGTAAAGTCTGTCTTTCACCAAAGTGCAAATTCCCCTGGGAGGGGACACGCGGTTTGTTGCGTGTGGTTGGTGGGTTTGTTTGTCTGTTTTTATCCTTACGGCTCAGGATATCTTGCACGTGGCTCTCATCTTTCCTGTGAGCGGAGCTTGGATGTGGAGGCAGGAAGAGGCCGGGGTGGGGGGGCCAGGGAGGAGAGGCTTGGCCACGCCTGGCGCCACGGACCATCTCCACAGCCACGCACCTCTGGCCACCTTCACGTGCACCTGTGTGCACGTCCCGGGCCTGAGGCCTCGGCTCCGACGTGCCGCTCATAGGGTAACGTCGCTTTGCAACTGCATATTAGGTTTTAATGGGCTGATTTACATCATCTTGTCATTTTGTCTCATTTGTATTGTTTTCATATAAAGAGTCAAATGATTTTTCCATTTTCATGCATGATAGTCACTGAGATTATTTAGCTGCTGAAGTTAATAACAGTCTGTCATCCGGAAAACTAGTTTGCGTTTCATTTGGCGAAGAGATTTCAATAATTAAATGTAATCAATAGCGGAATTTTCATTCTCGCAAATATCCGAATTGGAGAAAGATGCTGTCGATTTGCACTTAGTGCCCATGCTATTTATTCCATTAACAGCTCTTACTTTAACAAGCTTAATCATCTTTATAGGTTTCTCTGATTCCATCTCCTGTCCCTCTTTTATTGCTTTGCTCTTATAAATGCTTCCGTAATTTAGTTAATACGAGGCAGGAGAGATATGTATTTTTCTTACTTGATAATAACATTAGGTAAGCTCATCTGGTGACCTCTTCATCATTTGTACAGTGTGTGGGCTATACTTTTTTTTTTTTTTTTAAAGCACATTTGATTGAGGGAAAAGGGGTAAATTTCAGGGTCTTAATTTCTGGACCCAAGGAACCGTGTTTAGTTTGTGTTTAGTTTGTGTTTAGCTAAGCGCTCCCTTCCTTCTCTTCCTTTGCTTCTCTGATGAAGGCCACATGGAAGGGTGTTGGCGAGGACGGTGCCAGCAAGCTTGTTTGGGCTGAGTTGGGCCTGCGGTGTGGCCCTGTACAAACGGCTCCGGGCCATCTTGGATAGGAATCCAGATAGGAATCCTGCATAAGCCCCACGGGACTCTATGATGCACACGAACGAAAGGACATGTTGTCTGCTTCCAGGTTCCACCGACTCCCCCCGGGCAATGCCTTTCTTTTTCCAGGGGTGGCTGTCCTTAACATCACAGGAGTTAGAGGTGGGAGAACAGGAACATGGGCCCCAGGGTGACTTATTGCCGAGGACATGTGACTTGTGCCTCCCCCACACGGAGGGAGGATGGGGCCTTGAGGCCTGTTGTAGGGACTGATTTACAAGGTGAGGCTGGAGGCCAAGTGCAGTGCACTAATGGCTGCTGGGAGAGTGCGGTGGCCAATTGGGAGGTCGGACCATTCATCCCGACGAGGCTTGTGCGGGGATTGTGTCATGGAATCTTCCACGGCCCCGTGAGCCATGGTGACCTCTGCGTCCTGCCGAAGCAGCCATCCAGGCATTGAATTTCCGGGGCCAAGGACGATGAAGGTGGCATCTGGGACTCTGCCTGGAGACCCAGCCTTTCTGGGACTGATCTGCACTGGAGACAATCACAAGGAGAGAATGTAGCTGGGTATGGACCTTTGCAAATACAGGAAAACCTTGGTTTGCGAGCATAATTCATTCCGGAAACATGCTTGTCATCCGAAGCACCCGTACATCGAAGTCAATTTCAAGAACCATTGGCTCAGTTGTGATCATGTGACATTTGGCCTCACGTATGACCCGTATTGCAAGACACTGGTGGTTTGTCAAGTTCAAATGTTTAGAAATGTTCGTTCGTCTTGCAGAACACTCCCAAAGCAAGTTACTTGCAATCCAAGGTTTTACTGTCGTTTCTTCTTGTTTCTACTTACAACCAAAGCAAAAACTACTTTTGCCTATGGCATCAGTACTACTTTTGCAAATGGCATATACACTTAATAGCTGAAGTTTACTGAGATTAAATCCGTTTCTAGGGAGCGTGGATAGTCCTTACCTCTCACGGCCACGCCTCCCGCGTTCTGCAAAGAGGCTGCAGCACAGGTGCAGGCAGACGACAGGTGCAGGCAGACCACAGGTGCAGGCAGACCACAGGTGCAGGTGGACTCAGGTTGGAGCCTCGTAGCTCCCACCCCTGCCTTGCAAGGCTCTTTCCCCGAGGGAAGGCAGGCGAGCAGGGTGGTGGCTTTTCTTGCTGCATTTCGTGTACTTTGTTTTTGAAAATCTGTAATGAACAGAATGTCATGCAACGATGACAAACAGAAACAAGCCTCCCTGCAAACCTTGCTGCTGCTGCAGGCCTGCTCTGCCAGAGTGTCGGTGATCCGCAGGACCCAGTCCAGACAGCACGTGGCCGCGGGCTTTGCTAAGCCCAGTGCTCTCTGTCTGCCTGGCGCCTCCAGGCCGCCCCGCCGACTTTCCAGGGAGGCTGTGGGGCTGGAGGCGACCGGAGAGCCGAAGGAAGAGGCACAGAAATTGCGCAGAAATTAAGAAGAAGACAACAAAAAGAAGGCAGTTTCTCTTTCGTTTATAGGTCAGTGGGGCGGAGGGTGGGACCGCCTCACCTGGGAGCGCACCCAGGACACCTGCTCATCCCCTCTGTGGCCGCCTGCACAGGAGCCTGGGGGCGGGGGGCGGGGGGCAGTGTCCTGTGTATGGGGCCTGCCGCTGAGGGGGGGGGTTGGCAAGGACTCCATCAATCTTGTCCATAGAATCTTCTGCCCGAGGTGGGGAGGGGGCAGGGGAAGAGCAAGAGAAAAGGAGTGTCTACACATGGATTCAAATGCATTGATGGAAGATGTTCCTTCGTCCTCACTCGGGGGAAGAGTTGTCTGACCTGCAATGAGGTTCATCTTAACTTTCAAGCTGCGGGATGAACACACATCACGGTTTCCGGCGGTGAATCTGCCCAGCTTGTGTGTTTGTAAGCGGCTCCTTTTGCAGACCCGCTGGTGGGAGGGTTAGCCGGCTCAGTCCGTTAAGCCGGGACCCCTGGTTTCCTTGAGGTCACGATCTCATGGTTTGTGAGTTCGGGTCTGCGTAGGGATCTGCGCTGACAGCACAGAGCCTGCTTGAGATTCTCTCCCTCTTACTCCGCCTCTCTCTCTCAAAAGAAACAAACTTTAAAAACAAGCAAACAAACAAACAGAAAAATGTGAACAGGCTCCAGGCTTTCCGCTTCTCCTTCTCCAGACTGTGTTGGCCGCCGTGTGAGAGCAATAATCATGATGATGAGAAATACGGTAACATTTAACAGCAAATACAACAAGAGCTGTCCGGACAGAGGAAGTATTTCTCCCCCGTACGGGGAGCTGCGTACTTACCGGGCGTCGAGCACAGAGCGTCACCCACCCCAGTGTCTCAGAGTCTGGCTGCATCCGAGTCCCCTGCAGGCACGTGAGATGCGGTGCGGACTCCACCGGGTTTGCTGACCCAGCGGGTCGGGGGTACGGCCCGAGGACCTGGGTTTGTGCACCGCCCCAGGTCGGGCTGATGTTGCTGACTCAGGACGACTTTTTGAGAACCACTGGTCTCCACGAGCTAATTGAATCCGAACAAGCCCTTCAGCCTGCGGTCCCCTCTCATCTCCGCCTTACCTTCGAGAGGGGGGCGGTGCGGAGGGTCTGACTAATGTCCCAGCCCGTGCCCCAAACCACTGTGGTCGATACCACACAAACAGCACAACTGCCCAGCCAACATGGCGGGGTGTCATCTTAGAGCCTCAGACATGTCGGGGGTGGGGGCTGGGGGGGCAGCGAGAGACTGGGCAAAGCGAGCCCTTGACCTTGGCCTCTGCAAACCGCCTGGGTGTTTCCCACACTCACCCCTCCTTCCTCATGCTGAGCATGCACAGGCACTGAGGCAGAATCATGGACTCACAGCTCTTTACGACCTAGCAATACACATGAGTGCTTCCCACTGAGCGGGTGTCAGTGGTCCCACTGCTATTTTGAGCACCAGGGTTCGGAGAGGGATCCCCTCTGCCGAGAGACAAGAAAAGCACCTGATTTTATTGCTACTCTGTTTTGCCCCCCTAAAAGCAAATATCTACCTCCCTACCCTCACACAAAGCAAGTTTTAAAAATGTATATTTATTTATTTTTGAGAGAGAGACGGGGTGGTGGGGGGAGACAGAGGGAAAGGGAGAGAGAGAGAATCCCGAGCAGACTCTGCACTGTCAGCACAGAGCCTGATGCAGGGCTTGAACTCATGAACCGTGAGATCATGACCTGAGCAGAAACCAAGAGAAGCCAGGAACTCAGGCACCCCTCACACAAAGCAGTTTTTAAAGGCACAACAGTTAACCATCGCTAATGTATTTAAACATTGTTTTTTCTCAGATGTGTAGCTTTGAGTCTGTGTCACATTTTAATTTAAAAAACTCTTGAATCTTAACATCACTCAAAACTGGAAGGACACTCAAAACTTTAAAAGCCAGGAAGCTGGGGCGCCTGGGTGACTCAGTCAGTTAAGCATCCGACTTTGGCTCAGGTCATGATCTCAGGGTTCATGGGTTTGAGCCCCATGTCGGGCTCAGTGCTGACAGCTCAGAGTCTGGAGTCTGCTTCGGATTCTGTGTCTCTCTCTCTCTCTCTGCCCCTCCTCCCTTCCCCCACTAGCATTCTGGCTCTCTCTCTCTCTCTCTCTCTCTCTCTCAAAAATAAAGAAACATTTTAAAAAGTCAGTAAACTGAATGGACTCCTTATAACTTGAATCTACTAGAGCTTGTCAGGGCCCCAAGACTATCCCTCATCAATTATAAATCTGTACTGGGTGTTTACCAAGGGCTCTTGTTTATCATGAAACATTTATTTCCAGGCTCTGAATCTGGCTTTCAGGTAGATGACAATCTCTCCTGTTTCTTTGAAGGAAAGCAACTGAAATAACCCAGGTGTTAGAGCCCAGAATTTCTACATGGCTCACCTCAGGAGCAATGGCATTATTTCAGCTGGGACAACTTTTCTCTTCTGATCTGCAAAAGAGGCACCAAGAAGAACTTGTTAGGGGCGCCTGGGTGGCTCAGTCGGTTAAGTGACCGACTTGGGCTCAGGTCATGATCTCACAGCTTGTGGGTTCGAGGCCCGTGTCGGGCTCTGTGCTGACCGCTCAGAGCCTGGAGCCTGCTTTGGATTCTGTGTCTCCCTCTCTCTCTCCCTCCCCCACTCATGCTCTGTTTGTGTCTCTCTCTCAAAAATAAACATTAAAAGAAATTAAAGAAAAAAAGACTTTGATAGTTTCAGTCATAATAAAGAGACATAAGAAGGGTCCCCAAACTCTGCTGCTTCCAGAAGCCCCCATTTAATGCCACATGCTCCTGGTGGCCAGGCCAGGCTGGGCAGTGGTGGCCCCTGGGGTCCTGCTCTTCTCAGGGGGGATCAGTAGAGCACAAGAGGTCAGCCACACAGACAGCATGTGGAGGGACCTCTGCTTGTGTCAGTCCTCCAAAGCCACCGGGCAAAGCCGTCACATGGTCGCGTGCCCCACAAAGGGCCAGGGCACCGCTCTGTCCCACAGCGGAATGAGGAGGGAACGGGAGGCTCCCAGAAGGGTGACTCATACCATCAAATTTTCTGTGTCTTGTAGTTCCATTAGAAAAAAAAAAATCAATCCGTTCAACGAGAACTAAATTGAACTGGTCATTGTGTGTAGTCTTAACTTTCTTAATAGTTGTTTTCTTATTGCAGAAATGTAGGTCTAGGTTGATGATGTTGCCAAATGTTGGCAATTTCAATATATTTCCATAATTTAATATATTTCCATTAGATTCAGTTAGTAGTGAGCAAATTCACTGAAGGGACAGCCGTGTCTGTTCATCTACTTTAGTTGTACTGTAATTAGGATACACAGGTTTTGGCTACAAGATTCCAAAGCTGAGAATTGTTTCTGGCAAAAATAGCTATGATATTATTGAAAAGAACAATCATACTACCTGTTTGAAAGGAGCTAGAGGACACCATTTATGTTGAACTAATTTTTTTTACAATTAAAAAAATTTGTTTTAATGTTTATTTATTCTTGAGAGACAGAGCACGAGAAGGGGAGGGGCAGAGAGGGAGACACAGAATCCGAAGAAGGCTCCAGGCTCCGAGCTGTAAGCGCAGAACCTGACGCGGGGCTTGAACCTATGAACCGCAGGATCATGACCTGAGCCAAAGTCGGACGCTCAACTGACTGAGCCACCCAGGTACCCGAACTATTTATTTATTTTTTTGATTTTTAGCTACTTTTAGGGCTTAGACTCAGGTTGCAGTCAGGTGGATTAACATAAGCCATTATTTTTCTTTGTCTCAGGTGTGGGGTGTTAAGCGAGCGCCATGGAGGGGACTGTCTCTGACTGTTTAGCTCAGTGTCTGCTCCTTCAGCTCGGTGACCCTGAGTCCAGACACCCCCAGGGGACAAGTGTGTGGAATATCTTCTGGGTCTAGGGCGGCTCTGAGAAATCTGGCCATGTCCCTTGTGGTGCCTTCCCTGAGAGCCACTGGACAATGGTTTTTCACTTTCTTTCGGGCTCATTGACCCCTTTGTGTGTCTGATGGAAGGTGTTGGTTTCCTCTTCAGAAAAATACACACATGCGAATACACCAACGTTTTAATGTTTAACCTCTTTAATATTCCTTTGAAATGCAAGCCTCAAATCCCATATTCTGTTCCAGAATTTTAGATCCAAATTGATGTAGACACTGAGAGTTTTTTTAATATATATCATGTTAAGCCCCTATTTGATTAAATTTACCGACATGGTCTATCGATTTCTTTCACCCGCTATTTGGACTGATCTTTTTCTTCTTGAGGTATATTCTTTGGTATTTCCATTAGTAAAGGTCTCTTTGCGGTCATTCTGATCTGCCCATGTTTGCAAAGATCTTAATTTCACCCTCATTCTTGAACGCTAAATTAGGTGGGCCTAGCATTCTAAGGTCACAGTTATTTTTCCTGAGCACTTTGAAGGTATTATTCTTCTCTCTTCCGGCAGGTAGCCTCTCATCTATTGGGTCTTTTCCAAGTTGGTTTTCTTTCATCGGCTGGATTTCCTTGTACTGTTGCAGCTTTGGTTTGAGAGCTTGTGTTTTATAGGGTTTTCTCCTGCATGTACCTCTCTCAGGTTTCTTTGGGGGCTGTGTCGTGGGGTTTGAATCATATATTAGTCAAGCTCTTCCAGAGAGGCGGAGCCAATAGATTTATTATTAGGAATTGAATCGTGCCATTCTGCAGGCTGAGTCCCATGACCCGCTGTCCACAACCTGGAGACCCCGGAGAGCCCGGGGCACAGTGTGAAGGCCTGAGGAGCTGGAGAGTCAATGGTTTGAACTCCAGTCTGTGTCTGAGGGGCTCAGAACCAGGGGCAGTGATGGTGTCAATCCCAGTTCGAGGCGAGAGAAAATTGATGCCCCCATTTAGCAGTCAGGAGGCGGGGGCGGGGGGAGGGGA
The DNA here is from genome assembly GCF_018350215.1 of Panthera leo. Taxonomy (NCBI): domain Eukaryota; kingdom Metazoa; phylum Chordata; class Mammalia; order Carnivora; family Felidae; genus Panthera; species Panthera leo. The sequence continues at coordinate 146,103,760 of NC_056683.1, forward strand.
GTGGGTAGCGAGGGGGGCGGAGGGCAAAAGAAAGAGAGTTCTCTCTTCTTTTTATTCTATTCCGGCCCTCTACATATTGGATGAGGCCCACTCACACTGGGGCGGGCAGGGGGGGCATCCACTTGACTCAGTCTGCTGATTCAAGTACTCATTTCATCCAGGAGCACCCTCATAGACAAATCGAGACAAATACCTGACCAAGTGTGTGGGCACCTGAGGCTTAGTCAAGGTGACGCACAAAATCAGCCATCACAGAATGGTGGGGCTATTTTAGTTGCTTTCGGGAGTGAGGGCCGCTTGACTCAGTCTCAGTGCGCAGCTAGTGTGGCCTTGAACCCGGCTCATCCTCTGTCTGGGCTCATGGACAGCTTCCTCTGGTTTCGAGGGCGGCTGTATATTTTAAATGAGTGTGTGTTGTCCATCTGTGCGTGCACGATAATGCACTTGGGTGCATGTGGCCACGTGGCCATTGATCGCTGGTTTCAGTGCGTTTGGAGAGCGGCAGAGGAGGTGAGATTTGAGATATGCTTCCATTGTGATCTCAACCCAGCAACCCCATGTCAAGGGACGGTGACCAGTGACCCGTCAGGGTATGTGGCAGGCGTCAGTGGACCTTCTGAGAGCCTCAGCACATGACGGTGCTGGTGAGTGGCGGTGAAGGATTCCAGTTCAGAAATGAGCCGGCGAACGTTGCCGACTTCCCCGAGCCCTCCCTGCCGTGCAGGTGTCCGGGGCAGAGCTGTGGTCCCAAATTCCACTTTCTGGGGCCCCGCCCTGTATCTTCAGCTCCACTAGTCCTGTGTAGATCGCCAGAATCACTGCCTTTTATCAAAGCTGCTTGAGCCTCGTTAACTTGAAACCAGACAGTCTAGTTGCAAGAACAAAAAATTGCTCTATTTCAGTTTCTAAACGCTTTGATTTTTCTGCAACTATGGCTTCTGCGTGGGAAATGAAGAGTATCGCGGGAGCGATCTGAGCTCATTGATAGGAAGCACGGCAGATTTCACGGCCTTGCCTTCCTGACTCTGTGTGTTTAGGTCGGCTTTTTCACGGACCTGTTTTGAATGCCGGAGGAAGAAAAACATGAAGTCACAAGGGCAGCGGCTGCCAAGTGTTTTCCAATGGTCTCCTGAGATGCACCTGTAAAACTGGGCTGATTCTGCGGCCTCTCTTCCATAAGGATGTGGCTTCGGTCATGGACCCAAAGTCCTGGCTGGCTGGCCAAGCTTTCCTTTCACAGGACTTTGCCTATCATGTTAGATTTTACATGGAAGTCACTGGTAAGCAATTAGTGAGAAAGCCTCAGGGCTAATGCCTATTAGTGTTCATGCAGAACTTCCAATAAAGCTACTTTCTATAATAAAGAGGACTTCAAAATTCCATCATGTTGCCATTCATAATAGCAATAAAGTCATAAAACTCTTGGGAGTAAGTTAGTGATAAATACAAGGTATAGAAATACAACTAGATACTTTATGAAGGGCCGCAAAACATTACCGCAATAAACAAAAAAAGCGTGTATATATTTTGCTTAATGGCAACAGAATATTCTAAAAACTGCCTATTTACCTCAACTTAGTTTCCAAATTCCATGCAATTTTTAATTACGATGGGTTCTTTGGCAACTTGACAAAATGATTTCAAAATAACTCCAAGAGAGAGAAATATCCAAATAAATTCTGCAAAAGAAGAGTAACAATGAGGTCTTTCTTTAAAAAAATAGTTGCTAAAATAAATTAGAAAATGACTGTAATCAAAGGTATGGCACTAGATTGCATAAAGAGGTATATATAAGAGAACATTCAAATCCCATCAGCATACGAATTTAACACTTTAATTTTTTAAGTTGATTTATTTACTTTGAGAGAGAGAGGGAGGGGCAGAAAGTGAGGGAGAGGGAGAGAGACAGAATCCCAAGAAGACTCTGTCAGCACGGAGAAGCCCAAAGTGGGGCTCGAACTCACGAACCATGAGATCATGGCCTGAGTCAAAATCAAGAGTTGGACACTTAACTGACTGAGCCACCCAGGCACCCCAAGAATTTAACACTTTAAAGGATGTTAAAGAGGTGCCTGGGATTCTCTCCCTCTCTCTGCCCCTTCCTGCTCCCTCTCTCAAAATAAATGAATAAACGTTTAAAATAAAATAAAATAAAATAAAATAAAATAAAATAAAATAGAATAAAGTACAATCAAATAAAATGTTGGGATACATACTTGCCTTTCAGATCGTTTGACATTTCAGACCACCTGGGAAACATATTTAGTAAATACCCTGGCAAGTTTGTTAACTGTTGGAAAAAATAATATCAAATGCATACTTACTTCACACCATTCAGACCAAACCTTCTAATAAAGTCCATGGGGGCAAAATGGTCAACATTAAAAGAAAACATAATATAATTTTAAAAAGTGGGTAAATATTTACCTGAATCCAGAGTGGGAGGAAGGACTTTCTAATCTTTGAGGAGTTGTAGGCTTGACTGCATGTAGATAAAATCATCAAAAACGAAAGCAAGCAAAATAAAATCAAATGACAAATTGGGTAAGCAGATAAAAAGTTCATTCCTTGACATATAAAACTTCTAAAATCAATTTTATAGTGATGACAACACCAGCAGAAATTGGAGGGGCAGCAACAAATTCATAAAACAAAAAATGTAAATGGCTAATAGATCTTAACATTCAGAAACCCTGGCTTTTAAAGGAAATATAAATTAAAACATTGACATGAATTTTTCCCATGAAACTACCAATAATTCAGGCATGTCAGCAGCCAGTGCTGATGAAGGTGAAGGAACTGGAAAAGCTCATGTTTGATGGAAACTCAAAGAATAATCTTTCAGGGCATACTTTGTCAGAATTTGCCAAATGCCTTAATAATTTCCTTTGCCTGAGTAATTCCACTTTTCCATTAAGTTGAATCAAATGAAATAACCGTTATCGGTCATTTTGACTTATAAAAATGGCAATTTCACCTGGATAAACCTAGTAACTTACTCTAAGATAATTTTCTGAGGGGGTTGGGACTAAGACTTAAGGGCAGGAATATTCACGGTACCATTCCTTACAGAAAAGAAAAATTAGAAGTCAAATAGAAACATTCAACAATAAGGACTGATTAATAAAATACAGAAATCCATATGGTGGGATGCTAGGCATTTACTAACTTATCCATGCAATTTATGATCTTGGATTGGATTCTGGATTGTGAAAAGAGAAATAGCTCTAAATGCAATCTTAGAATAATCGAAGGAATTTGAAAATGGACTGTGGATTTGTATCAGTATTCATCTCCTGGATTTTCATAATGATACTGTGGTTTTTGTAAGAGAATGTTATTATTCTCAGGAAATAAACTTTGCAGTATTTGGGGATAAAGGAGCATATTTGCAATTTATTCTCAGATGGTTTGGGAAAAAAATGTGTGTGTGTGTGTGTGTGTGTGTGTGTGTGTATAATATGTCCTCTATATATCTCCATATATTCTACATATATTCTCTCTGTATAATTATATATTCTATATATATTATAAGTGTTCTGCTATTCTCTTTTTATATATTCTCTATATTATATAAGGAAGAATATATATACCACATTAGATAAAAAGTAAAAGTGATAACTAGATTCACAGTGTGATTTTGAAAGATGCTCTAGGACTCAAAGATATGGTGACCCTTAATGTTTAAACTAGTAAATTTCTAGTTGAGATTGTGTCATGCAGAAGTCCCAGGGTGTCTCCAAAGTGTGCTGGAATTATAGCGTGTGCTCTTACTGAAGACCAGGATATTGTCCCAGGAAGCTATCAGTGAGGATGTCAGTTACAGGGAGCAGAAGTCTTGTCATTTCCTTTATACGACTGGAGAGAGGGGACAGCAAACAGGGGAAGTCGGTCCTCAGGGAGCTTCATGAAAGAGAGGCCAGTGGTTAAGAATTAGAGTCCATCTGGTTCTGTTCAAAAGAATGACACCAGGAATTTGGTAAACTGTAAGTATTATGATATCTAGAGGGCCTAGTGACTCTTGTGATGTTCTCTCTAAAAGCAGCAGCAGCAGTGAATCTAAGAGGGCTCCCTCACATGCCATCATTATGTTCGAAAAGACTTCCCCATCCCTCTTCTGGCCCCTGCTCTTCCCCTTTATTTTCTTTTCATGGAGGCAGAATCAACCACAGGAGTGAATGAAAATGTTATTAAGAGTGGCTCTAGATTTTCTAGCTCATTAGGGGGTCAATTCAAACCCAAGTACCTAATAAGGGAGCAGGGAGAATCTACATGGTCCCTGGGTACCAGTGGTCTCCAGGTGGATAATCGTCCTTCTAAAATGACCAGTGCTGTTAAACATCCTATTGGAGCCAATAGTTTCCTGCTCACAGTCAGCTTTCCTCTTTCTGTGTCATAATATTGTTCGGATATTCTGTCTTCCACATAGCCGTTCAATTTAGAAGATGTTCAGCATATCCCCAAATCCAGGGTGCAGCCCAGAATTTATGTTATGTTAGCCAATGGGGCATAAAATTCTTCTGGGAACTATTCTGGTACCATGGGGACCCTAATCTAACTTGGCTAAATCAGACCTGTATCTGTGGTTTGGGGATAGGTTTTCTCTTGCTCTCTTCTGCTGGCCCTGAACTCGTACGAACACATGTTGCCCTGGTGGCGACAGTGGGCGTCTTGCAACAAGCTTTGAGAAGAAGCTGATATTCAAACAGGATAGTGGAGAGAAGAAGACACCTGGATCTGTGATTCCTTCTCCTCTTGTCTGGACCATACCTGGGTTCTCTGTATCTCCTTAGTGAGCTAATAAACTTCCTTGTTGTCTAAGCTATTTTGAGCTGTAATTTCTGTTTGCAGCCAAAATTATCATATCGAAGCAACCACCGATCATCTATACCTGGGGTGGGAGGTCTCCAAAAAGATATGTCCATGTCCTAACTCCCAGAACCTGTGAAGGTGACCTGATTTGGAAAAAGGGTCTTTGCACATGTAATTAAGTTAAGGATCTTAAGGTGAGAGTATCCTATACGCGAGCAAGAAAATAATCTAATTGAAAATGGGCAGAAGAGGGGTGCCTGGGTGGCTCAGTCGGTTAAGCGTCTGACTTCAGCTCAGGTCACGATCTCGCGGTCCGTGAGTTCGAGCCCCGCGTCAGGCTCTGGGCTAATGGCTCAGAGCCTGGAGCCTGCTTCCGATTCTGTGTCTTCCTCTCTCTCTGCCCCTCCCCCGTTCATGCTCTGCCTCTCTCTGTCCCAAAAATAAATAAACGTTAAAAAAAAATTAAAAAAAAAAAAAGAAAATGGGCAGAAGAACTGAATAGACATTTGTCCAAGGAATACATACAAATGGTGAGCAGACACATGAAAAGGTGCTCAGCATCATAATCATCAGGGAAATGCAAACCACAACTATAACTAGATACAACCTCACACTTGTTAGAGTAGCTGTTACCAAAAAGACAAGAGATAATAAGTGTTGGTGAGGAGGTGGAGAAGATTGTGCCCTGTTGGTGGGAATGTAAACTGGGGTAGTCACTATGGAAAACAGTATGGACATTCCTCAAAAAATTAAAAATAGAACTACCATAGGATATCTGAAGGAAATAAAATTAGTGTGTGTACCACCCCCCCCCCAACACACTGCAGCATTATTTACAATAGTCAAGATATGGAAGCCACATAAATGTCCCTTGACAGATGAGTGGATAGAGAAGATGCTGTATATATGTCCATGAGAAAGAAGATCTCGCCATTTCTGACAACATGGATGGACCTTAAGGCATTATGCAAGCGAAATAAGTCAGAAAGAGGAAAACAGATACTGTATGATATCATTTATATGTGGAATCAAAAAAAACCCGTTAACTCATAAACAAAGATTAGAGTCATCATTATCAGGGGCTGGTGGGTTGGGGGAAAGAGATGTTGGTCAAAGAATACAAGCTTCTAGTTATAAGACGAATCAGGTCTGGGAATAACGTAGAGCATGGTGCTTATAGTTAACACTGTGCTATACACATGAAAGTTTCTAAGAGGGTAGATCTTAAAGGTTGTCACTACAACAAAGAAATGGAATTATGTGACGGGAAGGAGGTGTTAGCTAACGCTATGGTGGTAAGCATTTTGTAATATTTAAGCGTATCAGGTCAACACCTTATAAATCAAAGAAACATTTGAAACACTCTAAACTCACACAATGTTATATGTCAATTATATCTCAAAAAAGCTGGGAAAGAGAAAGAGCCCATCCTGAATTATCTAGGTGGGCCCTTAATCCAATGGCAAGTGTCCTTATGAGAGACAGAAGAGGAGAGGACCCACACACAGGGGAGGAGGCCGTTGGGTGATGGAGACAGAAGTTGGGGTGATGTGGCCAGTAGCCAAGGAACACCTAGAGCCACCAGAAGCTAGAAGAGGCAGAGGAGGGTTCTCCTCTAGAGCCTCTGGAGGGAGCGTGGCCCTGCTGACACCTTAATTTTAGATTTCTGGCCTCCAGAACTGTGAGAGGAAACACGTCTGTTTCAGAAGCCACCATGTTCGTGGCAATCTGTTACAGCAGGCCCCAGGAAATGACCACGACCTGGGGGAGAGATCAGCTTTAATGAGCATTTAAATGAACAGAGCGGAGGTCTATGATTTTTGGTCCTTCCTCCTTTGCAGACACACCGCTGTCCTCTGGTGTGAACACCTACACTGGCCCCAAGCACCAGCAGAGGGGTGCACTCTGCCTTTCCTTTCTGGCAACTCTTCCAATTACCATCTTGAGTGTTGCATATCTGTCTGGTGTTCTGCCTTTCTCCAAATGTCCCTGTGGACTTTTGAGGTTTTGGAGACACACACTCTAAAACCTCATGTTTTGAGGTTTGTGGTTACAACTTTGGCAACAGATCTGCAGGAAGAAGGTATGAGCTGATCCAAAATGGTGGTGGTGGGGGGCGGGGGAGGGAAGCTGCAAAATCTATGGCATTATTATTCAGAGGAGACTTTATGGTAGTTATGTTGAATTTTTTTCAATAAATTAATTTTGCAGACTTTTAAGGGATAGCTTTTAGTTGAATGGAAATATTACTTGAATTTAAATTCCGCCCATTAAGTCGTCAATTATATTGCCGTTGCAGTATCATGTGTTTAATGTTAATGACACACACAGATAAAAAAGAAACGACACAAGAAAGCTATTTGCTTTACTGGTTTGGGTGATCTGAGCCAAATGCTTAATAAGATTTACCCTTCGTACTTAAAACAGAGCTGAGGCTGTCAGAAAGGAGAATGAACAGTAGAAGCCAGCCCTACGCTATCAGAGGTGTTCTGCAGGTGACATGATGGAGAACGCATGGTCACCAAGCGAGTACGAACATGGCTTTCTTATGTGTGTCTCTTTTCTATCTTCCACCATCCTTCTTTTCTCCTGTTTCCCTAATGTATTAATCAGGCCTCTGGTTCTTATTCCTTGTCCTTTGTTCCTAATTTTATTTCCTTCCCTGCTTCCCTCTTCAAATCCCCTCCAATTACGTTGAGTTTGCTCTACCCACCAAATCTCGAAGGGTGACATTCTCCCGGGTCACAAGCCCCTATTCTTTTTCTCAGGGAATCTTTGCTCTTTACCGTGACCTTCAGCTTAACCTATAGAATGATTTAGTGCCAATTAGAAAAAGACGTCTTCTTTGAACAGGCAAATTGTTAAAATGGTTCCCCTTCTGAAGAGTCACAGGCTGACGTGCTCAGTGCTTGGCTAAGATGACAGGGTAGATTGCCATCCCTCTCATTTCTTTGGGTGGACTTCTTTATGGAGGGCAAACATGGCAGTTGTCTTGGTATTCCTGTTCCAGCTGCCTTGCTGTCCCTTGTCTCAACCCATTAGGCTGCATTCACCCCTGCTAGCCTACCACCAGATCTTTGGTCGACTTTTCAAATATGGCCTCCATGGTGTTTCTGATTCCTCTTTTTCCTTGTCCTTTCCTGGCTGAATTATACCCATGAGTGTAGAGAATTTGTATATCTGGTGTGCCACTGGGTCTTCAGCCTGGCATGTGTATAGCTGGTAGGACGATATTACCATTTATAGGAGCCCTTTTCTGACAGCTCGATAAATATTGTTGAATGGATGAATGCATTGTTTCCTCCAACAATCCACTGATCAATCTCACATCACTTTCTCTCTCTGCCACTGCATTTTGCAGAGCAAATTGGACATCTAGGAAGTCTGACATCCATCCAAATTCATGCAGTAGAGCTCTGTCACCTGGTGCTGGTGAACACCACAGAATGTATTAGTCAAACCCCCATCCTTCTCAAACTCTCACTTGACTGTCCCCTGTCTTACCTTCTATGTGACTAAATCACCATATGAAAACCCGAGGCCATCTGAATTCTTTGAACTTCTGTGTGCTCCATTTTCTTTCCATCCCCATGCAGGCTCCCCTCCTCCTCCATACCTCAGAAAAATATGAGTCCTTTCTTCTATTCTAGCCTAAATCCTCCACTCTCAAATCATTGGCCATCTCTTCTGAAAACTTATTTGATCAATTTCTCCTTTGCCATGTCCTAGAGATGTAATTTCTTCTGTCTTCTCCTTTGCCTCACTTTTCCATGCTGGTGTCCCAGGTCTGGTCCCAACTACCTCTGACCTGGCTGTGTCAGCACCTTCCCATCATGGTATCCCTCATCTGGGTGCCCCACTCTCAACCCTTACACAGGTTCTGGATTAGTCCTTCACAAGTTCAATTTTGTAGTTGAAGCTGTGGAACTTCCCCTTCAAATGAAACCGTCAAAGGCTTACTGGTTGTTGATACAAAATAAAGTCCAATTCCTGCATTCCGTCATTCAAGGACTTATTTTTTTATTTTTTTGAATATAATTTATTGTGAATTTGGCTTCCATACAACACCCAGTGCTCATCCCAACAAGTGCCCTCCTCAATGCCCCTCACCCGCTTTCCCCTCTCCCCCACCCCCCATCAACTCTCTGTTTGTTCTCTGTATTTGAGAGTCTCTTATGGTTTACCTCCCTCCCTCTCTGTTTGTAACTTATGTTCCCCTTCCTTCCCACCCCCCCGCCCCCCTGCCGCCATGGTCTTCTGTTAAGTTTCTCAAGATCCACATATGAGTGAAAACATGGTATCTGTCTTTCTCTGCCTGGCTTATTTCACTTAGCACAATACCCTCCAGTTCCATCCACGTTGCTGCAAAAGGCAGGATTTCATTCTTTCTTATTGCCAAGTAGTATTCCATTGTATATATAAACCACATCTTCTTTATCCATTCATCAGCTGAAGGACGTTTAGGCTTTTTCTCTAACTTGGCTATTGCTGAAAGTGCTGCTATAAACATTGGGGTACAAGTGTCCCTATGCATCAGCACTCCTGTATCCCTTGGGTAAATTCCTAGCAGTGCTATTGCTGGGTCATAGGGTAGATCTATTTTTAATTTTTTGAGGAACCTCCACACTGTTTTCCAGAGTGGCTACACCAGTTGGCATTCCCACCAACAGTGCAAGAGGGTTCCCATTTCTCCATATCCTCTCTAGCATCTATAGTCTCCCAATTTGTTCATTTTAGCCACTCTGACTGGTGGGATGTGGTATCTCACTATAGCTTTGATTTGTATTTTCCATGACGATGAGTGACGTTAAGCATCATTTCATGTGTCTGTTGGCCATTTGGATGTCTTCAAGGGTTTAAATATTTTGGGTTCAATGGAAAACCCATTTCCATTGAACTTTATTTAGAAAAATGTTTTTATTTATTTATTTAGAGAGGGGGAGAGAGAGAGTGAGTGTGGGATGGGCAGAGAGAGAGAGAATCCCAAACAGGCTCCAGCACTGTCAGCACAAAGCCCAACATGGGTCTCAATTTCACGAACCGTGAGATCATGACCTGAGCTGAAATCAAGAGTCAGGCGTTTAACAAACTGAGCTACCCAGGTGCCCCTTGCAGCCTTTTTTTTTTTTTTTTTTTTATGTGTATTTATGTAGTTTGAAAAAGAGAAAGAGAGTGAGAGAGCATAAGCAGGGGAGGTGCAGAGAGAGAGGGAGAGAGAGAATCCCAAGCAGGCTCTGCATTGTCAGCACAGAACCTGATGCGGGGCTCGATCGAACCCATGAGCTATGAGATCATGACCTGAGCCGAGATCAAGAGTCGGAAGCTTAAACTGACCAAGCCACCCAGGCACCCTAGAAAACTGCAGCCTTGATTTACATAATTCACTTTCCCTATTTCTACAACAGGCAAATGGAAATATTCTCTCTTCTTTTGTCAGACCCCATGGTTTGAGCCTCTGGTTTTATTCATGTGTATGTGCTGTAGGAAGCGCCTTTTTTCTCAGTATCCACATATCAGAATTGTATTCATTCTCCACAGCAAAGACTAACTGCGACCTTCTCCTCCTAGCCCTTGCTTTATCCCCCCAGTGAAAGGTGGTCTCTGCCTTCTCTGAATTTATACAGAGGTTATTATCTCTTGCTTGCGACCTTTCTCTCTTTCTTCTTGTGATTTAGTTTGTACGTGCATATGCTGTCTCCCCTTCTGGACCGCGTGCTTTCTCCACGACATGGCCCCACTCAGGTCATCTTCGTGGCCTCCAAAGCCCCACCACAGCCCCTCATACACCACAGTTTTTCAAGAAATGTTTATTTAATGACACTATTTTTCCTTATTTCCTTATTGTTCATATACTGCCTGCTTCTTAAAAGAGCGGCTTACAGTAAAGGCCAAGTACACAATGGGACTGACAAAATAAATGTAAGGTCGGCACATGGAGAAGGGAAAAGTGGGCAGAACATATGAACAGGCAGGTCACATACACACAGGTTATTGAGCGGCCAGCAGGTGTGAAGGCCTTTCTATTTCACGAACAATCTAAGTAATAAAACTAAAACAGCAACAAGTTACTGTTTTTCAAATAGAGTGTTCGAAACCAGTAGAAAGGTATAATTGCACCGGTGTCAAAGAGGCTGTAAGAAGTGACCATTCTGGGGACACCTGGGTGGCTCAGTCGGTTAAGCGTCCGACTTCGGCTCAGGTCATGATCTCACGGGTTTGTGAGTTCGAGCCCCGCGTCGGGCTTTGTGCTGACAGCTCAGAGCCTGGAGCCTGTTTCTGATTATGTCTCCCTCTCTCTCTGCCCCTCCCCTGCTCGTGCTCTGTCTCTCTCTGTCTCAAAAATAAATAAAAACATTAAAAAAAACAGAAGTGACCATTTTTAGGTCCTATTACTGGTATTGAAATATATTGCAAATTTCCTGCAGGTTACTTTGCCAATATGTTTTTAAAAACCTAAATATTGTGTATATAGTAATTTTGCTTCTAGAAAATTATTCTAAGGATTCTAAGGAAATAAGTGTGGATAAACACAAAATTTAGGTAACACTTTAAATACACGTGTATCTTTTTTGCTTCTACTGAAAACCTTTTTCCTGAGGTTGTTCATCTAATTATTATTTGCTTTTATCCCGTGTGTGTGTGTGTGTGTGTGTGTGTGTGTGTGTACTTTATAACAATAGTGATATTATCACTAACAAGATAGAGACAGCAATTTTGAATTACTTGAAGATGTTTTTGGCCTTAGGTGATAACACATTAAGGATACAATATCAAGACGTTGTGTTTGGGTGTTACTATACTATAAGAATTCTTCTCTGGGTGCATAGGATACAAGCTGGATGTTTTTTTGGTTTCCTTTCAGTTTTTTGAGAGATGTTTTTATTTGAAAATAAATTCTGCTTTTTAAAATTTGTACGACATTATATAGATGTGGAGCCAAAACTCGTTGGCCGGGTGTGTTGGGTGAGATCCAGGCTCTGTCCCGGCCCCTCCCAGGGTTTCCTTTGTTCCCTGTCTCCTTTCAGTCCTACAGGGTAGCATACTGGTAACGTTGTTCTGCAGCTTGTGATGGTTGTTTGTTTGCATAGCGATCTATCCTGTAGATCACTTCATGGCCATAGAGAGAGATTCCCCACTCCTTTCACAGCTACATGGCATTCTGATGTATCCAAGTTTAATCAACCCCTCTCCCTATTGATGGACATTTAGCTTGTGAACTGTCTTTGCCGGTATACCAGTACTCAGTAAATGATCTTGTGAATGTGTCATTTTGTGTTTTTGCTACAGGCTCCTAAATATGGAATTGATGATTCAAAGACGTAATGCATATGCAATATTTTCAACTCCTGCCAAGTCTCTGTCTGTAGGGACTATATCATTTTCCTTCCCACCAGCAATGCCTGAGAGTGCCTATTCCCTGGGCATTGTCAAATTTTTCTATTTTTGCTAATCTGATTGATGAGAAATGGCACCTCAGGGTAGTTTCAATGATTACTGGCTTCTCTGATTACTAGCAAGGTAGAGCATCTTTTTCTAAGTGTGTCCTTTGTGTTTCTTTCCAGTGAACTGGATCTTTCTATCTTTTACCCATCTTTCCACCAGGGCACACTCTTATTTTTAAGGATGGAACCTGTTTCCATTCCCTTTGATCTTTTCTTCTCTTTGTGAAGAAATGGTGGGGCCCAGAGATTAACATAATCTATCAAATATAATCATTACATTTACATAGTTACCATTTTTCTTTCAAGCTAGGATTCTACTACTGTCAATTAGACCTATGGACTAATATTTCATGGTGTTAATGCCCCTCAGCCAAGACCACCAGGAACACACATCTGCGTTGGAACTAGGTGGGTTTGTTACCTGCTGGGATGAGGGAGAACGCACGCTGTTGGGAATTGTGGGTGTTGCAGTAACAAGGTGCTAGACAGGAATTATAGAATTTGGGATTTGGTTGGGTGATTTTGCGAATCAGGTAAGCTTTGTCTGGATTGGATGTTGCCAGAGAGTGGTGGTAATTCTATGACTGAGTATTTTAATGAATTTTATCCGAAAGAGAGATTAGACCAAGGCTAGACCATAGCTGGTAAAGAATCTCAGTCACTCTTGTCAGCCAGGATGGGGGGATGTCTGGTGTTTTGTGTCCCGTACAATGTGCATGCTTTTCTGTGTTCAGACATGATTATGAGTGGTCTTATTCTTGTCTTTATTCATTGTACTCACAGAGTAGCCTTGTCTGATGTGATGTTTGTGAAGGTGTGTGTGCTCATCAGGAGAACACCAAAGCCTGCAGAGCTGGCTTGTACCAGCTCTGTACCAGCTTGTACCACAGTCTGGCGACCATGCCAGACCAGCTCCTAGGTGCCAAGCCAGCTCTTCTCTGTCTCAGCTGTCGCCAGAGCAGAGTCTCAAGCCCTGTCACTGTAGTGATAGGTGATCTATCTGTAATTAGTGATTGCAGTTCTGAGGAATTGAAGATACCATACTTAGGCATTTGTTCTACAAACACTGTGTAATATCTCATTGCATCAGTCTGTGATCATGTTCCACCCAAGAGAGGGCCAGCGTCCAGGATCGAGGTCTCTTTATGGCTTAGCTTTTCAATATCCAGAAGGTCTTGTTAAAAGTGATTTAGGCTGGAGTAGGGGGGATCTAGCTCTCAGAAAAGGAAATGGGACTCCATAGGAAGAAAAGGAGAGGGTGAGAAGGGACGGTTAATTAACCCTGGGCTGAGTGTGGTCAACTTCAGGGTTAGGAACTGAGAAGGCTTGGAGTCTCCCCCCTTTTCCCCCAGTTTTCCTTAAAATTCCCACTTCTCAATCCCCTCAACACAAAGAGGGGACTTCTAAAAGTGGATAGCTCTGGGGTAAATGTAAGTGAATAATAAACAAGAGAAAAGAGGCTTGGCCACTTTTGCAATCTGGGATATTGGAACTAAATCATTAAGATATCTCAGAAGAGTCTAACAAGGAGAGTATAGTTATAATGCTTTCTAAAGTATGCTTTGGTTTGATTAGAAATTTTAATGCAACATCTAGGTCTCTTGAACATCTCAAGATATAAATGATTCACACTTCAGGTTTAAAAATAACATATTAGACCAACAAGAAAATAGATATTTCGGCAATTAGAAATAGCACTACATATCCGAATATTGAAAATAGGCATTGCAACCACCTGGAAAGTTGTATCACTTTTCTGAACTTCACAACTTCATTTTCAAGAAATTCTTCTCTTAAGTGTTAGGATAATCATTAAACGTGGTGATGTGTCTTTACAGCCTCTGGTACGCTTTCTGTCATGTAGTGAATATCCAGTAAACCATAGTCAATTATAATAATAATGAATCTGAATGTTATGACTTAATAAAAATATTTTGTGCAACTCTAATGAATTGATATTACCATATTTCCCTTCTTAAAACAATTTTAAGTTAAAATAAAATGTAAAGGTCATATATGGGCTTATATACTTTGCCTAGATGCTAAAAGTTAAAAGTAACTGGGATTCAAGGATACCTGGAATCACAGGGAGGCTACACATCATCTCCTTCTTTCAAAAGAAGTGCAATCTGCCCAGATGCCCACAGACCTCCGTGGGTGGTGTGCACAGCAACTCTCTGATCTGCTAGGAAGACATGGGGCAGAATCTTCTTGGTGTGGGAGACTCATCTGAGCGTGGGCCCACCCTGGGTTAAGGCAAGTCTGAAGGAAAAGCCCACCCCTTGTGTCTAACCTCAATCATTGGAGGTGGCTGTTTTGCCTTAAAGGTGCCTGAGAGGCAGGATAGCCTCAGAGGCCCCAAGGAGAGGGCTCACCCAGCCCACATGGTGCTGAAATGGACAGCGCTGCTCTGACCAACAGGATCCTCCAGCTCCAGGGAGGTAGCATTGCCATCAGCTCTGTAAGACCCCCAGGAGCAAGAGAAGATTGGTGTCTGGCAGGAAGAAATGCCACTTTGCCAGGAGAGGTAGGATGCTGTGGAGACTTGGAACTTAGCTGATTGGATCTAGATTTCCACTAGAGAAATAACTTTAAAAAAGTCTTCTCTCCAGGTCCATCAAGAGCTCTGAGCCTACTCCTCCATTTAAGCCTTATCCCCTGCCCACCATGTTTGTCATGTATTTGAAGGGAGTTTCCAGGGTTTACTGAGCGTACCAAACAAAATCAGAATTAAAAAAAAAAAAAAAAAACAACTTCTGTTTTCTTCCATTAAGTGGCATCCAAGAAGAATCTAATCAATAATGTTTTCTGCCACATTTCCCTGGACTAGACAATACTGTGCCCTTAGTCTAAGGCATTGACCATTTGGTTATGGATGGTAAAGTTAATCAGCCAATCATGTTCTGAGTATGGCTGAAAGTTGTCAATCTTTACTTTGAGAGTGATACAGAAATGGACAAAATTTGAGGTGGATTTTTCTGTTTTTAAATTTAATTAAAAAATTAAAAAAATTATTTTATTGTATTTTGGCGGGGGAGGGCAGAGAGAGAGAATCTTAAGCAGCCTCCATATTCAGCATGGAGCTTGACACAAGGCTTGATTCCATGACCCTGGGATTATGACCTGAGCTGAAATCAAGAATAGGATGCTTAACCAACTGAGTCAACCAGGTGCCCCTGGATTTTTCTTTCTTAAATATAAAATGCTGTGAGTATGGAATGGTTATCTTGTGGCCATGTGATTGTCTTAAATAATTGAGAGTTGTTAGTTGACTTATTAACTGACTTGGTATGCAAAATAATGGGCCCCCAAAGAGGTCCACTTCCTAATACACAAAACCTGTGAATATGTTAAGCTACATGACAAAGGGGGGATTAAGGTTGTTGATGGAATTAAGGTTGGTAGTTAGCTGACTTTAAAATAGGAAGATAATCCTAGATTATTTGGGTGGCATGATGTAATCAAACACTTCCTTAAAAGTAGAAGAGGGAGAGGTGCCTGGGTAGCTCAGTCAGCTGAGCTTCCAACTCTTGATTCCAGCTCAGGTCATGATCTTACGGTTTGTGGGATTGAGCCCTGCATCAGGCTCCACGTTGACAGCATGGAGCCTGCTTGGAATTCTCTCTCTTCCTCTTCTTCCCTGTCTGCTTCTCTCTCTCTCTCTCTCTCTCTCTCAAAATAAATAAATAAATAAACTTAAAAAGTTGAAGAGGGGGCTTGAAGAGCCAGGGTCTGAGTTCAAGATGGTTTTGAAGTTTGAGGAAAGGGCTGTAAGCCAAGACATGTGGATAGCTTCTAAAAACCAAAAAACAAAGCAAACCCCAAGGGAAACTTGATTCTTCGCTGGAAATTTCCAAAGGAACCAGCCTTGCCAGTATCTTGATTTTACTTTAGGGTTATGTGTAACACGCTTCTGACTTCCGGAGCTATGAATAACAAACTGTGCTTTTTAAAGCCACTACATTTGTGGCATTTTGTTATAGCAGCCAGGAGAAACTAATGGAGGCTTCTTCCACATTTCAGGCTCTGCCCTGGGAGCTGCAGATAAAAAGGATGGCCTAGATGTGGTCCTGAAACAATATACTCATGATCTCATGTGAGTGGTGGCAGGACAGCTGCAAGGAGTCCAAATCCTCTCCTTCACTGCGGGTCCTGTCATCTGTGACAGTCCATCAATGAAATAGGGAGGGAATGGCCTGGAAAAGTACCGAGGTCAGTGGAAAAGTGATTGTTTGAAATTACCTAACTCTCCCTTTTTCCTTAAGTAAATTGCATTACACATTACATTTTTTTCCCAATTGTTTTCACATTATTTAGCTACAATTTAACTTTGTTCCAATCAATTATTTCTTCTTCCAACCAACTTAATTGACTTTTGATCAATATAATCAGTTGTGATGTTATCCAGAGGGGCCAGTCACCTAGGACAGGGAGGGCAGATGTGTTCTTTGACATCATGGGCTTGTTGTCTCTTGGAGGCTGGGGAGCTATTTCTTGCTGGTTGTAGGCGCTCTTGCTCTAAATTGTCTGGACTTGGTTTTGTCATCATGGTATTGGTGGGAGGAAGAGAAAGAATCAGCTTGGAATTGGGACGAGGGGCTGAGGCAGGAAATGCTAGTGATAAGAAAAATGGACAAGCAGAAGGTCAGGGTAAAGTCCTGCATAAGAAACTAAACCAGAAGGCCAAGGGAAATCCCAGGCTTCACTTTGCCTGGGCCCAACTTGAGCCAAGCTGGGCAGAGTTGAGTGCTGCACGTTTCTATTGCACAGGGGTTTTGCCCCAAGGAGGGAAGATGATGGCATTTTACTTTATTAGACTGCAGCCATGTTCCAGGCCAAGACCAGGAAGGGCCATCCATCTGTTCTCTCCCTATATATGAGCTGGACTACTTCTGCAGGAGTAGGAAGCAGTGAGAATACCTCACTGTTAGAGGGGTCCGCGTGCGGCATCAGAGCATGAGCATGCTGTTCCTGAACGAGGTGTGCTTCCCAGCCACTTCACTGCAATTGCCATTTAGGCTCAATTACAGCAGTGGCTTCTCATCATCTGTCGGTTCTCAGGTTGCCACTGCCTTGTGGTACACTGAATATGCATTTTTCACCGGCCACACAGGGTGCGTTTGTCTTGGGTCTTCATGGTCATTCCTTTTACGTGTTTACATGAGGAGAGGTTGACACAGAGCTGGGCTGGTGGTCGCCCCAGCTGATGGCTCCATTCATCACACTTGAGCTGTGTGAGAGGCTGTCACACAAGTGGCTGAGCTATAGACCCCCTGACAATCAGTTACTGCTCCTTAAAAATAACCCACGAATGTTTCCTCTAAAGCCTTGTATCATAGGATGAGCTTATTCTTTCTTTCTATATCATATATATATATATATATATATATATATATTTAAATTTTATTTAAATACAAGTTATTTAACATATAGTGTAATAAAGGTTTCAGGAGTAGAATTACGTGATTCATTACTTACATACAACACCCAGGGCTCATCCCAACAAGTGCCCTCCTTAATACCCATCACTCATTTAGCCCAGCCCCCCATCCACCTCACCTCGATCAACCTTCAGTTTGTTCTCTGTATTTAAGAGTCTCTTATGGTTTGCCTCCCCACTCTGTTTTTATCTTATTTTTCCTTCCCTTGTCCTATGTTTATTATCCTATATTTCTTAAAAGCTTCCTTATTTTATATTCTCATAATTCAGTTACTTGGGCTGCAGCACATTGTGTGTCCTTTTTGTCCTTCCCCCCACCCAGATGCTTATCTTCTTCCCCCTTAGCAATCTGATTAAATTCATCCATTCATTTATTCAATTATTATTGCTACTTGATTTTGACATAGTCCCTGTCCTCTTAGAGTGTACATTCCAGTAGGAGAAATAACATGCACATGAACCAGTAAATGCATAATTTCAGAAAGTGATTGGTGCTTGGAGGAAAACAAATCAGGACAAGGGGATAGAGAATCCAGGAATTTACATAGGGGTCAGGGAGTCCCCTTCAGACTGGAAGTGAAAGACAAGCCAGATGAGGAGCTGGGCAAAGAGCATCATGGTCGGAAGTAAAATCAGAGACTCTCCATGGAGCCGAGGAAAGTCATACTAATTAAGTGTGCCAATAAGATCCGGACAGAAGCATCTCATCCCTCACCTCTACAGAGAAAAGGGTCCAGCCTTGCCAGCAAGGGGATGCTTAGCTAATGAGAGCCTCCTTCTTTAATATTTTTGTATGAATGAACAAGATATTTCTATCAAAAATGGATTTTGATGGAGAACTATCCAGATGGTTGCTTCAGTTTTCCACATTGTTTTGTATATGGACACAAAGACTGATTCAAAGACTTCTTTTATGAACACAGCTTAAAATTTATCTTCTATTTGCAAAAAGCACCCACAACAGATGGTTAATATTAAAAATGCTGCTTAGAGCAAGTCTTGACCTAGGGCTGAAATCAGTTGAGATGTTTGGTGATGCTTGATGTAGCCGCCCCATGGGGCAGGATGAGAAAAAAATGTCATGATCTCATAATACACCCATAGTAATGGAAACATGCATGCATTTACTAAATAATGGCTTTTCTATTCTGCACAGACATTGTACTGTTAGAAAAGCTAGTGCATAAGACACGAAAAGGAACAATCTTTCCAGGTAATGTACAGAAATATGCAATTTTGCAACTCTTGATAGAGCAAGAGGCTAGACATTGAGATTGAGGGAGAATGCTGTTCTCTGTTTAAAGAGCATGAACAGTGTAGGCAGAAAAAATACCTCCAGCTCTTCTTATTCTTACATTTTTAAGAATTAAACATGTGAAAACTTAAAATGTAAGGAGAATGTAGTGAAGTCTTGTCATAAGTAGGGTAGAAAATGGAAAAGGTGATTTAGATGATAGAAGCTAAATGTGGCTTTGCTGTTCATGAGCAGCTTAGAAAATTTCTTAATGACTAATGAATGAAGAATTAGAAGACAACTCTTCAACAACTGAGGAAAAATCTGAAATAATTTTTTTAAATTTTATTTATTTATTTTTGAGGGGGTGGGGAAGATTTATTTATTTTTGAGGGGGAGAGAGAGAGAGAGAGAGAGAGAGAGAGAGAGAGAGAAATAAAGAATCTTAAGCAGCTCCACACTGCCAGGGCAGAGCCTGATGCTGGGCTTGAACTCATGAACCTTGAGATCATGACTTGAGCCGAAATCAAAAGTTGGATGCTCAACTGACTGAGCCCCCCAGGAGCCCCAAATCTGAAATTATTTTTAAAGAAAATAGTACCTGGGCAATGTCTTAGTTATCTGTTATTGTAAAACAAATTACTCCAAATGTAATGGGCTTGAATAACAAACATTTGTTACCTCAGGGTGTCTGTAGGTTAGGAGTCTGAGTGCTTAGCTGGCTATCTGTCCCGAGTCTCCCACACGGCTCCCATCCAGCTGTTGTCTATCTGAAGGCTCTACCAAGGATGCTTTTCCAAGCTCATGGACATGGTGACTGGCAGATTCAGTTCCTCTCTGGCTATCGGCTGGAGGCTGCCCTCAGTTCTTTGGGCCTGCTTATAACATGGCAGCTGGTGTCCCTTGGAGTGAGCTTCAAAGAGCAAGGGGCAGCGTGTGGAAGCCGGATCCCAGTCTCTTTGTAACCGAGCCTCAGAAATGACATCCCACCCATTCTGCTGATTAGAACTTTCCAAAATCTCAGTCCATAAGTGTTGCCTAAGCAGATAAATTTGAAGTGGGTCCATATTATTGTACGGGATGACTAAAAGTATGTTTTGGGCAAAAATAGCTTTTTGATAGTTAAGAAAGAAGAAAGGAGGGGTGAGGTCTTTGAGGGGTTCTAGCTGAGCATTGGGTCTAAAGATACTTGAGCACCCTGTGAGAGGCTACCATATTTCCAAGCTTAGTTGTCAGCACAGCCTGTTGCCTTCACTGCCTTCTCTACTCCTTATCCTCCACTTCTGTTGTTTTCACAGGAGGAAGTGACCAAGGAGTAGAGGTAGGAGTTTTGAATTTCAGATTGCAAGTTCAGGTGACAGGAATGACAAGCTATTTAATTTTTCTAAATCTCACTTCATTTCTATTTCCCTAAATCAGCCAGTCCGGTCCTCCTCAGTGCTTTCTACCAGGGTGCACCTGGGTTCCAGGGGAGGGTGGGAATGAGCTTTCCTGGTGGTTAGAGAGCAGCATTGTCCTGGGCTCTCCAGTTCTATCTGAAGCTTGATGATGGTAAATGGGGCCAGGATTATTAAGAGTTTAGGGAATGTCAAGAGCTGGAGGCTAAATATAGGAAAAACGCCTGGGAACTTGGGAATAATCCCCCTTTGCTGGAGCAAAGTGAGAGACCCATTCTCCTTTGTGTGAGCAGATGTTGGTGGGGAGGAAGATGTACTTTGAGACGTGAAAATGTAGAAATGCTGCCTGGGGTAGTCAAGGTGGAGAAGACTCCCCTGGTATTGCAAGGCCTCTGTGCAGTTTGACAGACGCCTCCCTGAACATGTCCCTGTTCTTGACTGAGAGTTTGATTCTGGGGGCTGGGTTGGGAGCCTCAAAACCCAGCTGTGGGCATACAGATAAGCCAAGGTTAAGCTTGCTGCCATTTTGAAAGGCCTTGACTGGGGAGAAACCACCTATTCATAATCATACACAATGAAAAATGGCCACCTCAGATTTACAGATAAAATGTCACAACTACATTTTAACCTGAATATTAAAATAAGAATTCATATGTTGATTCTGGTAGAAGAATTAAAGGATATTACATTGATGGTGACTCTTTTATTTTTTATTTATTTATTTTTAATTTTTTTTGATGTTTATTTATTTATTTGAGAGAGAGAGAGAAAAAGAGACAGAGACACAGAGACACAGAGAGACAGAAAGACAGAGTGTGAGTGGGGGAGGGGCAGAGAGAGAGGGAGACACAGAATCCGAAGCACCCTCCAGGCTCTGAGCTGTTAGTACAGAGCCTGATGCAGGGCTTGAACTCACAAGCTGTGAGATTATGGCCTGAGCCGAAGTCAAGACGCTTAACTGACTGAGCCACCCAGGTGCCCCTTGATGGTGACTCTTTTAGATTGAGTGTGCTTTATGATTTTCCATCCTACTTTAAATTGCCATTGTTTTTCATCCACTGGGATTCTTGAGGTGTCCATCTGTAGACTCAGTTGAGTGAGGCACGTTCAGTGCAATACCACATGGAGCCTTTATCACTGTCAGCCCTGCAGTCTAGGCATCCTCATTACTACTGAACAAAGAGGGCATTAAAGCCTAGGGAGAGCAGCAGCCTGCCCAAGGTCTTTCTGCAAGAAAGGTGGAGACCTGGGATTTGACATTGCAGGTGGCCTGACCCGAACATCTGTTTTTTTCTTAGACAGAATTCCATTTCTCCTGTTATGCTAACCCTTGGATGACAACCATTTGCACACTCTTTATATTTCCTTACCAGGATATAGACCTTCTGAAGGTAGCGACTTGGATACAGTAGCAAACAATAGATAAATTTTGCATTGGATAAACAGATAAACATGAAGGAATTAAGTAATGTGAGTGATTAAATATAAAACACAATTGGTTTTATGTCGAGGCACAAAGTCATTTTTGTTTTTTTTTAATGCAAGTGCTATAAGAATGGACATGTGCAAAGAAATAATAGAAGTCTTAGTTGCTAAGAATGCAAATTTGTGACCTATCACAGACAGCACTGTATTTCTGACAGGTAACGTTTGTTCAAACAACAGTGGCTCAGTGTTATGAATTATTTAATTTTTCCTTCAACATGGGAAATAATTCAGATACGATCACATTTTTGGCAAGTGTCAAGTGTGGTATTGAACCATTTCTTAGCATCTCTGTTGGTGGGAAGCTGGAATCCCTAGAAACACACTTCCTGATCGGTCCATTCCAAACTGGCCCATAGGGCTCATGACCCTTTCAAGCCATCTCAAGGATGTTTCTGGGAAGTAACTAAGAGATGAAGTGGAGGCAGAGCGAGAAGTTTACTGTGCCCAATATCTGGATATTTAGAAACACCAGTCAAATTGAATAAATTGGCTGCAACAAAGTCCCCACTGTGGTCAGGAGCATTAAGGGCAGGGGAGATGCAGAGGAGAGGAGTTGTGTGTGGGAGTGGGGAGTGGGGGGCAGATGATTTAATCATTACACCAACCCTGTGAGGTGCTATTATGAAGCCCCTTATAGCTTAGGAAGCCAACTCTCAGAGAGGTGACAACTTCCTCGAGGCTCTGCACAAGTAAAGTAGAACACACACCCAGATATTCCAATTTTAGGATGTGTGTGTTAGGATGTGGTTTTTCTTTGAAGTCTGGTGATTGATCTGAAAAGTTACATAAATTTTGCATTCTACTTCACAGCAGATGTGCATTTTAAATAGCACACGCGTGTTATTCATTTATCTTCAAAATCTTGACACAATTTTGTGCTTCAGAAAGAAGTCCCATACTGGCTTCACGTACTCGCCATCACTGTCTCTTTCGGGGGAGAATCGGGTCTAGAACGTGGGGCCTGTGGGAAAATGCTAATCCTCCAGCTTCTACCTCGGTGGCATTGAGCAGAGAGAAGTACCCTTGATTATCTTGATTCCCCACAGAAATGACTGCCTCGACCAAGGTTCGATATGATATCCAGAGATAAAATACACAATGTCCTTTATGTCGGGATGAGTCTGATTTACTTCTTGAGATATGGTGCCAGGAGGAATTTATATTCCCTGCAGAAAGGCTCTGTAACATTCCTGCTTGGCCCACAACGAAGCTCCAGGCCCAACTCAATGCTTCAGTCAGCCCTAGTCTGAAATTTCATCACACACAATTTGTGCATATGTGGGAAAAACACCTGATCGGTCGTGTGTTTTCCTACTTTCCCTGAGTGGTTTCAGATCGCTTCAGACACCTTTGTTCATTTCCAAATGAGGACTTACTGTAAGCCCTTCTAAATCTTTTCTTGGAAGTATGTGGGTGTTGAAATATAAATGTAAGTACATAAATATTTCACTCAATACGTAGACCTAATCATACACTCCGATTTGTAACATTCTGTCTGTGTGCACCAAATAAAGCATGTGGGCCAAATCTGGTCTAACTCGCAGTTTTGCAAATAAAGTTTTGTTTGAAAGATGGCCACCCACACACAGTGTTTATTATTATCTGTGGTTGCTTTCGGGTTAAAATGGCGGAGTTGAGCAGTGGCAACAGAGACCTTATATGTAACTTGCATGGTCCAAAATACTACATGGCCTGCTTACAGAAAAAGTTTGCTGACCTTTGAAATAAAACGTAAGAGGAAGGTAGTAGAAATTTGTGTATAAAGAGAATTTCAGCCGACCTAGCCAGATAATAAGGGCACACTTTTTGTGGGTGGTGAGAACATGTGAGGGATAGTTGACATCTCTACTGGGAACCCCTTTACTCTGCTTCACACATAGTCGTGTAGTGAGGAGTCCTGGGTCCAGAAAACAAGGATGGGTCCCAGGACAAGCTGTGTCACTGGATGTGTGCCTTTGGGAAGCTGCTTTACCTCCCCAAGTGTCCCAGCAGCTTCACCTACCTCGCAGCATGGTTGAGGGTCAGGGAAACTAGTCGGGGTGAATTTCTCTAGAAAGTGCTATTCTGTGGGAGGTATGAGTAAGAGCTCTGTTGAGCCCTCCACTGTGATACCTTCAGCAGCAGTTTTCACAGGGATCCCTTGAAACTAACAACCATATTCCACCTTCCCCACCCTAACCTCATATAGATTTTGGGAGTAGTTTGGTAAACTACAGATTTATTATAATTTTCAATCCACGTTATGAGTGTAGAAGAGAATTAGAAGCCATTCATTCTGCAGCTTGAGGGAGAGGAGTTGACAATATAGATACTGAAGCCACCAAAGGAAAAAATAGTGAAGAATGGAGACAGTTCTATATGTAATTAGGATAAATCTATTTTTAAATACTGGCGTTAGTCAAATAGTTTTCTTCCTTTGCTCTCTCTCCACGTCGACATAGCCTTAGTTAACTAAACTCATAAAGAGTTACCAGGAAGAGAAAACTCTGTACTCAAATTTCAATGAATTTTCAGTATGGATGGCATACAAGAACCCATAAAGATTTATTGTTATTATTTCAAACATCATTGAAATTAGACTTAATTATCTGTGCAATTTGCTGGAAATAGCGTTTTAGCATTTGGATCAAGTATATGCCATTAATTTTAAAATAGAAATGTACCAGGCTGCTTTTTAAAAATTTCCCCCAAAACATAATCGCTAAATTGCCTGTTGGCAAAAGTCTCTCTTCTTCCTTTACTCACCCCTGAGAATTTTGGCCCCTCTACCTCCTAAATTGGTAAATAAGTTCTTTGTGTTTTCTTGCTTCTTTTTTCAACCATGACAATTTCGAGTGGCCAGGTGGGTTCACGTGAACGCCCAGGAGATTCCTGAGGGGAGCCAGGAAATAGATTCTCTTCAAGAAGCTTTAGACTTTGAAAGGACATAGGTTAATGGCTTTTTATTACCGGGCTTTTCCTTGGGGAAAAGTAATCTTGTATTTTCTCCGAGTATGCCTATGTCTACACAGCACGGAGAAAAGCTGAAATTTATCAAGTTAATTAACTTGGCTATTTCAGCTGAGTAATCAGGCTCTGCAGTATACTTTTTTAATGGCTCATTTTCATCAAGGTGACAATGTTAAGTGTATGTGGCTTACCCTTGAGGCTATGATTTGTTTTTTCATACTCTGCTTCTTCACGCAACGCTCTATCACCCAGGTGAAATGCATTGGTGTTCTAGCAGGTGGTGTGTCCAGAAGGGTTTCCTTTCCTGAACTACGCGATACGGGTTTGTTGCTAGCCCGCTTGTGCTGTCAGACTAGCGTCTTCACTGCTTGCTCCAGAATCATCTCCAAGAGTGCCCAGACAGCTCCTGAAGACAGTGGATCTGCCTCTGTCCTACTGGACCGCTGCCCGGCACCTGGGTCCTTGTCCTCCTGGGACCCGCTCTCCACTTGCCTCTTGTTACTACTGTCCATGCAACCAAATCTGGTCACCAAGTGTATGCCACCTCCCTGCCTTCGGAGCCTGACTGGTCCCCAACTCTTGCTGGTCTCCCATATCGGTGATGTCCAGTCCCCAGGGACCTCAGTTTCCGGGAGACAACAGCGTAGTCTCAGTTTGTACTGACCCTTTTCACAGGGCGTTTGTGGGGAGAATCTCCATGTGGGAGGCCAGGGGTGGCCCAAGTGTGGGACAAAATAGGCCCTGCTTCTTGGGTTCAGATGTATCTATGCAGGAACGTCTGGGTTACAGGTAGTTTCCAGACCCTGAGGACGTTATAGGTGATAGTGAAGTTGTTGGTGGGGAGGCTAATTGTTTCGTCAGCCAACAAGGCTGAGTGGGCAGGGGAGGTGTGATTAACAGGCATCCCACGGAGGCCAGAGTAGAGTGCAAGGAGAACCAGGAGGTGGGATGAGGGGTTGGGTGCAGCGTGGGGAGGGGCCCAACACACTAGCACCTGGGCATCTTTGTTCATATGAGAGAGGCAGCTCTGGAGGGACCAGAACCAACCAGAGGTGGAGGCCATGAGGGACGACTGAGAGCCGCTACAAAGAGAAGAGCCAGAAAATGCAGGCATCCTGTGGGGGTGGCTGCAATTCTCTACTTGACGTTAGCAAGAACTGGGGAATCCGAGGCAGGTGCATAAAGGAGAGAGCAGAAATGCGGAAGACGCCCAGGGTGTGTCACTTGGCTCAGGTGCCTGGCGGGTGGAGGGGAGAGGGGACACTGTTTATCTTTCATTTCTAGGTGAGGACTTAGGGAGACTTCTGCCAACTCAGCTGAACAAAGCAGGTTCAAGTTAACTTTCAGTTTGTAGAGAATTGTCCTCCAATTAAATAACCACTTACAGACATTCTTCTGAAAATCGTATGCATCTGTACTAGTTTTCTATTGCTGTAGAACTCGTGACCACATATTTAACAGCTTACAATGACACAGATTGATCACGTCCTCGTGTCTGGGGCCAGGAAGTGGGGGTGGGGATTGCCCGGATCCTCTGCTCAGGCTGAAATCAAGGTGTTGGCTGAGGCTGGGGCCTCACCCAAGACTCGGTCCCCTTCCAAGCTCGCTTGTCCTTGACAGAATTTATCCTTTGTTACTGCTGACCTGGGCTGCTCTCGAGCCTGGTGGCCACAGTTCCTGCCTCATGGGTGGGAGGACCCTTCACAGCAGGGATGTGTGCCAGCATCTAGTTGTCTGTTATGTGACTTCACCTTCTTTCAAAGGCTCTTCGATTAGGTCAGGCCCGCAGGGAGTAATCTTTTGATTACCAAAGACAGATGATTAATCACCCGATCACAGAGTGATATTCCTGACATCCGCTGGCCCCACCACACTCAGAGGCGGGCCATGCAGGCATGCCTATGAGAGGGGGAGCTCGGTGACCATCCCACGGTCCCACTGCTGTAGTATCTATATGTAAGCAACTCTCTCTCGGTTTCTGGAAGGGCATTAGTAGAGGCTGCCTTCTACTTCCTAGAAGGGATCTTGGGATCTTCCCCTGAGGGGTCTTGGAAGGACCTACCACTCCCGTGTGCCCAGTGACCTCTGACGTCGCCCTCCCTTTGCGCATTTTGATTTGCACCTGCAGCAAAGCTAACATGTCTGCTTCTCTGGTGTCGGTGCCGAAGGTCTGGAGCTTAAAAGGGGGAAAATAGTGAAGATTTCCTTTCTTGGTATTGGAAAATCTGCCTTTAATTCCATTGAGTTGAAAAGGAAGAGCTGGAGTAAACCAGGAGGAGCAGGAAATGTCAGCTATCGGTGCTCTGTACTCAGAAGTCATATTTTACGTGGCAGGAAAAGACGATCCATCATTGAGAGTTTTCACAGAGACCATATTCACCAGTGCCCGTCTTTTGTGCCAGCCTGGCTTCATGGGAGACTTAGTTTGGTGCTATTACTGTGTGACAATCCTAGGAAATGTCACCTGGAAACCAAGTGATCAGTGGCTTTGCATCTCGTTAGAGTCTCCCAAGGTCTCAGATGACAGTTTTATCCCTTCCCCCTTTGTTCTTAAGTGTGCTCTGCTCATTTAGAGCACAGCCAATTCAAAATCAACCTCTGCCGTATTTCCGCAGTCCCTGCTCTGCACTCGGAGGTGATTCAATGAGGTAATTAACGCCAACACGAAACAATCAGCATGTGTGGGTGATCAAGTCTAAATAATTCACAGAGCAATACCTGATGTGTTTGGCATGTTTAGATACAGACTTTCACCTTATTTGCCTTTACAACAGTCTCGGAATTCCAGTTAGGTTTGTAGATTATGAATAATGCGCGTATTACTCAGGCCCCGAAAGCATGGCATTTACAAATCACATCAGTGTTTTATTCTTAAGAAAGCGCTGCATTATTCTCTTTTGACATATTTTTGTTCTCAGGAACGAGAGCGCTGTCTATACAGGCTTACCTCAAAGCACCTACAACGGGGGGAGCATTATCATATTACATGCATAATTTAAACGTGAGAGTCATTGCAGGTGTATATCAAAAGGACAACTTATCCTTCCAGATTTGCCCGTGTTTGTAAATGTCTGTTGTGGTTGCTAAGCACGCAGCCTGCGGAACTACTCAGGTGGCGTCAACCTCACTAGCTGTAGGAGCTCCCCAGCAAAACCAAGCAGCTGTGGTTACACTGGCTGGTGTGAAAAAGGCCTGCTGTTCGCTGTGGAGGTGGCTGTTTTATCAGCCGGTTGCGTTCTAGAAGAGCGCTTCTCTAGCATCACCCGGCGGACTTGTGAAGACACGGACGGCTGGGCCCCACGCCCAGAGTTTCTGACTCACCGCATGTCTGATAAGGTCCCGGGTGGTGCCGACCTCACTTTAAGAACCACTGTGCCAGAAGAACAGAGGCTTCCTTGTGGAAGGGAAGCG
This sequence comes from Panthera leo, assembly GCF_018350215.1. Classification (NCBI taxonomy): domain Eukaryota; kingdom Metazoa; phylum Chordata; class Mammalia; order Carnivora; family Felidae; genus Panthera; species Panthera leo. Next base: position 146,131,933 of record NC_056683.1, read on the forward strand.
AGACTTCTCTTTAGGAAAACACGTTGACGGTAACTTTCAGTTGACAGTCGGCTGGTTCCGATTCAAAAGGAGTAAGCGAAGTGGAGGAAGGCAAAGGGAAATTGGAAACTGGCCTGCGTGTGAACAGGGGACTTGTTGTTGAATGGTAGCTGGAGAGCACGCTTGGGGTTGTGGGTGACCGGGAAGGGCTGAGGAGCAGGGACACGGCCTATGGTGCGTCGGTGGCAGCCCTAGAGTAGACAAGGCTATGGGGAAATATCTTGAGATAGGAGGCACCAATGAATCCCTAGAAATGCGGGAGTCTGTTCCGAAGTCTGATGGTCGAACTGACCGGGCTGGAATCTTCCTACCACCCAGATCCCACCCTTGCTGCTGTCCCCACATTGCCTCTAGATCTGATGGGCTCAGTAGCCTGGTTTGGTCCTTCCGGGTCTTGCTACTCAGGCACGTGGACCTGGGGCAGGCTGGCTTCCCTGAGCGCCACTGAATTGAAATCTGGAACTTAGGTAAATGGCCGGGTGATGTGCTGTCCAAAGAAGGCATCCAGGTGGCTCACAGACACATGAAAAGATGCTTAACATCGCTCATCGTCAGAGGAATACAAATCAAAACCACACTGAGATGCCACCTCCACCTGTCAGAGTGGCTAAAATGAACAACTCAGGAAACAACGGATGCTCGTGAGGATGTAGAGAAATGGGAACCCTCTTGCATGGCTGGTGGGAATGCAAACTGGTGCAGCCACTCTGGAAAACAGTGTGGAGGGTCCTCAACAAATTAAAAAATAGACCTACCCTATGACCCAACAATTGTTCTACTAGGTATTTATCCAAGAGATACAGGCGTGCTGTTTCGAAGGGGCAGATGCACCCCCATGCTGATAACAGCCCTATTGACAATAGCCTAAGGATGGAAAGAGCCCAAATGTCCATCGATGGATGAATAGATAAAGAAGATGTGGTATGTACACACACACACACACACACACACACACACACACACAATGGAATATTACTTGGCTATAAAAAAGAAGGAAATCTTGCCATTTGCAACAACGTGGATGGAACTAGAGGGTATTACGCTAACTGAAATCAGTCAGCCAGAGAAATATATCATATGATTTCACTCATATGTGGAATCTGAGAAACATAACAGATGAACATAGGGGAAGGGGAGCAAAAGTAAGATAAAAACAGAGAAGGAGGCAAACCATAAGAGACTCTTAAATGCAGAGAACAAATTGAGGGTGGCTGGAGGGGAGGTGGGTGGGGGGATGGGTGACGGGCATCGAGGAGGGCTCTGGTTGGGATGAGCACTGGGTGTTGTTTGTAAGGGATGAATCACTGGGTTCTTTTCCTGAAGCCAAGACTACACTGTACGTTAATGAATTTGAATTTAAATTAAACCAACCAACCAACCAACCAACCAACCAACCAACAACCCGTGCCTCCCCAAAAGAAAATAAAGCTTGAGAAGCACTGTCTAAGGCAGATTTTCCCAGACTTTTATGATATCAGTATCGCCTGGAACCCTTTTAATGTACAGATTCCAGGGCCCTACGGCAGCCCTCTGAGTCAGCATAGCCAGGGAGGAGCCCGAGAATTTGTGTTTAACGAGAGGGTCGGCTGATTCTTGCCATGAAGAAAGTTGGGGCAAACTGCTTGGAGGGAATGAGCGGTTTCTGGACTGGGAGTAAATCCAGCTGGGGGCAGGGAGCAGCCCCAGGGGGGACAGTGCAGGTAGGGATAAGAAGTGAAGAGGTAGGAATTTGCCAAACAAGATGTTGGAAACAGTAACCCCACTGCCAGGCACCCTCAGGCAGCCTTGATAATCAGGAAGGTCTCTGGGTTCCCTAGACCAGTTGTTCCCAGGTGAGCGGCGTGGGGAGAAACTTCCGCCCCACAGGAGACATTTAGCGATGTTCTGGAGATGTTTTTGGTTGTCACAAGTTGGGGGTGCTGCTGGACATCCTGCAATGCTTGGGGCAGACCCCCCCACCACAAAGAATCGTCCAGCCCAGAGTCTCCGTGTGCCGAGAGGGAGAACCCTGGTCAAGAGCAGCGGTTCTCACAGTGATCTTGGACCAGCAGCACCAACATCACCTGGGAACTTGGGCACTTGTTAGCCGTGCAAATTTGGAGGTGTCCTATCAGACCCACTGAACCAGACGCTCTGGGGTTGCGGTCCAGCACTCCGTTTCAGCAAACACTTGGGGTGATTCTGTCGGGTGCTGCAGTCTGAGGACAACCGTCACGGGGGGTGTGCGATCCCCAGTGGTGTGCACACGAACGGTCTATCAAAGGGCAGGGTAGCCCTAGAACGTTCTAGCCCTTGAGGATATCTTTGTCAGTGTCTGTGAACGAGGGGTCCACGCAAGGAGTTTCAACTGCAGCTGTCTGGCCCCGCTTTAGACCCAGAGATGTGCAGCTTCCCCGGATGGATTCTAATATTCTTTCAGTTTGAGAAGCATCGCCCTGCACATTTCAACTCAAATGAAGGTCACATTTTCCTCTTTTTCCTTCTCTGGCTGCAAATGCTTTTATTTTTTATTTTTTTTCCCCCATTTTAAAGCGATACTTGATATTCAATTTCACCCGATTTCATGGATATAGAATGGTGCATATACATACCCTCAGGGCCCCAACTTTACCATTTTTTTGCACACAGCCCACAGCGTTCCGGAGAGGAGCCCGAGGGCCCTTGCTGCCAGCGGCTGGACATACTGGCTTTGAAGTTGGGCCAGTTCCTGCTCTTCTCTCTCCCCCCACCAGAGAAGCCCTGTTTTTAACCGTGTGCGACCTGGGCTTCTGCTCTGTTCTGCTGCAAAAGAGTTTTCTCACACTCAGAGAACGTGGTTATTTCTGCGGCCCAGCGATGAGCACTAGGGACCTTGGAGTGCTGGCCAAGCCACACAGAGGCCAGAAGGCACAGGAGGGGGCCACCCGCACACCCCAGTGCTGGCTGGATCGTGAGTCCTGGTGTAACCGTGTGCCCCAGCACACGGGGTAGGAAGCCCCGCCCTTGGGGCAGCCGTCAGCCCTGTTCTGACTCCTGCCACAGCCCCACATGTATGATGTATCGATGTCACTGGGGACACTCATCTGCAGATTAGGTCATTTGGGATTTCCCTACTAGTGCTGGCAGATTTGGGCGAGTGCCTTGCCTCGCTTTTCTGTCTTTTTAAATTTTTTTTAAATGTTTACTTATTTTTGAGAGGGGGGGGAGGGGCAGGGAGAGAGGGAGACACAGAATCCGAAGCAGGCTCCAGGCTGCGAGCCATCAGCACAGAGCCCGACGCGGGCTCGAACTCACAGACCGTGAGATCATGACTTGGGCTGAATTCGGAGGCTTAACTGACTGAGTCCCCCAGGCGCCCCTTGCCTGTCTATTAGCAGCTGTGTACTGAGCATTTTCTACACACTGGACACTGGCACGGGTCTGTTGACGTCATGTGGCCCTGTAGCTGAGCTGCAAACCATGCCTCACGCATCTCCATCCTCCTGATGAGAGACTGAAACTTGGAAGGATGAAGGCACTTGCCCAAAGCACAGTGGGGTGTCTGACCTAGACCTGCCTTGTGGTCCTCCCGCACCCCATCGTCTGCCTAACGGGGGATGTGCAGCCCGGGACAGAGGACAGAATCTCTTGCCCCACCCCCTCAGGGGGTGTCAACCCTCAGGGCTAATTAATCTATTTCAGCAAACATCACTGAATACTGATTATACCAGGAATAATGAACACTGAGTAGCAGTTGGGCATTTTATCAGGCAGAAGCTTTGGTCGGTCCGTGCTCTCCTGGTTTTAACCTTAAAATTTCAAAAATTGAAAAATGGCGTTGAAGTCCCACTGCAAAAGGGATATGTTTCCGACCCCAGCAAGGACGGTGTTGGAACATATGTGCCATTTTCACAGAAGTGTCTTCCAGAACAGGGAGAAGATCCCCAGACCTATTTGCCCCCTTCGGTAAGTACGTGGCTAGACATTTACCAGCTTCCCTTGCAATTAATTGGGTGCTGTCACCACGTTACTAAATTCTTGCCAGCTGAACGTAAGAGGGGGTGATGTGTGCCGCTCCCGTAAAATGTCCCCACTGGTGACCCCGGCTTATCCTCCCTCCTCCGTGGGCAGGACCAGATGATTTGGAAAGCTTGGGTTGAAGATGGCAGAACCACAAGAGGGAAGAACTGGGGAGAGCTGCCCGCCCATCCTGAGAGCCGCTAGCGTCTTTCGGCAGAGCCAGTAGTTGTGAAAGCGAACAGTAGGCTTGGTCTGAGTCCTGGCTCTGCTCTGCTAGCTGTGAGGTCTCTGGCCAGTCATTAGCCATCGTCAACTCTGTTTACTCTTCTGCGAAGGGAGACAGTCTCTCTGCCTTGTCAACGGTGACGCTGTTCCAAGGGTCAGTTGAGAAGAGCCGTTGCTCGATTCGTGTTCAGGTTTGTGTTCCCAGGGCCAGAGTGGTTGTTAGATTTGTGTTTGGAGCTGCTCAAGGTTTTAAACCTCTTTGGATTAGTTGCCCACACTTAAAAGCCAGGAGGTTTCACATATGAATTCTGGCTTTTCACTTTTCTTAAAGAGTCAGGGGATCTGGCAATACCTAGCCAATATTCCTGCATGGCAGCGGCTGGCGGGAGCGGGGTATCAGCGCTTCCTTTTGACTCCAACGGTCCCCGCTGTTTGCAACTGGTCCGCCGCGTTTGGCTTACTAGCTAGCCCTTACAGCATTTGAATTTTCAACCCTTGTACTGTACACACAGATGCTTTTAGTATTAATATAGTAGCTTAGAATTTATAAAATAATATCCATAAAAGCTAGCGATCTAGGCAGCACACGAATCGGTGAATTGAGCTCAGTAATATGCCCCAGACTGTGTTGTGACCTGGTGGTTGGACATCTCTCAGTCACAGCCAAAAGTGAGAAGAGAGTTTGATTATAGGGCTGGCTAACAGGGAGGTCCCCAACTGTTTTGCATTCTTTGGCTCTGAGTCCTTGGCTTTAGGGTACTTTGTTGACCAAAGCCCTTCATATGAGCCTTAGACCTGTTGGAAAGGATGTCATCTTACTCAGTGCTTGGGAGGTTGGGAAACCCACTTAGATGCTCGGTTCTCATCTATTTCCTCTGAGCTGGAGCCCCCTCCAGTTTCTGCCAAACCAAAGAACAAGGAGTCATCACTGACATTCCAAATGCACACTGTGACTGGGTGAGGACATACCAGTCTTCCAGGAGGGTCAGCACACAGGAGGTGCCCGTTATCTCCATGAGAACCACCACCCTACAAACACCAAGACCCCCCCCCCCCCACACACCTCCCAGTGTACGTTAGAGTCGTTGTGGCTTCCCCGAAAGTGTTAATGTGACTTCTGAAGCACAAAACTCACCATCCAGGACTGGCTTTGGCAGTCCCATAGGGGAAAACAGCTTGCAAAGCAGTTAAAAGCCTGAGAGGCAAGAGAAGAACAGAATTTGAGAAATGGATCGGTGGGAACAAGTTATGTTTAATTCAGAGCCGAGCCAGAACTGCCCTGGTACTGACTGCATTACCGAAGCTAGAAGAATCAACTTGCCACTTAGAATATAGTTAGAGGCTTGATTTTGCGAAAATGAAGACCTTCCTATGCAAGCAAAGAAAATAAGATGGAAACATTGGCGTATGGGGAGTCAACTAATGGATTCCAAGCAATTTATTTCAGTGCAATTCGATTCAAGAGATCACTACTCATTTTTTATTCTACCTTGTTTGGAAATAGTATGTGTTTCATATTTTTCATTATGGTTATGAATAAAATGAGTGCCTGAGTAGGAAAATATGCAAACATTCTTTTCGTTGCAGGAAAACAGTTAGCGGTGTGTGCGTGTCATCATCAGGTCTTGTGCGCAAGGTGGAGAAGGATGTTCCGTGGAAGAAGGATGTTGTGTGATGTGACCAAGGGTCATGGTGGATGAAAGCTGACCATGAATCATCGACAGTGTGGAAGGTAAAGCAGGCGCAGCATGAAGGGATATTCAAAGCAGGCTGACGCAGTGAAACTGCAAAGTAATCCTTTTATGCTTTGTGCTGGACGGTCTGTGGAAAGAATGCTTTGCAAATGGGGCTTTTCATCGAAGAGTCCAGGATAGAGGTCAGAAGAAGGTCACAAAGGTGGTCTAAATTTGGAACAAGAAGAGGCGTGAAGATGTTTGTTGGAGTGTGGTCCCCAAAGCGGAGGCATCAGCACCCCTGGAACTGGTTAGGAATGCAAATTCACCCCCAGAGTTCCTGAATCAGGGTGGGGCCCAGCAGTCTGTGTTTTAACAAGCTCTCCAGGTCGTTCTGATGCGGGGCTAGAGTTTGAGGACGCTGAGCCACGTAGGGGGACAGAGCTCATTAGCATGGGGAGGGGAAGACTGAGCCAAGATGTGATCCATCGTTAGCCTGACCTCAGCAGCCAGCAGCTTGCTTCCTTCCATTTCTGCCCATTTCTTCTGGGGGCAGAACAGCAGACAACGGGGCAGTGAGAGGGGAGTGGCAGGAGATTCCAGACCCGGCTGCTGTTTTACTCCCCCTCCGGGGAACTGTCATAACAGCACACATTGTTGAGCGTTCTGATTTAATTGGCTGATCCGTTGATTGATGCTCTCCAAGCAGAGCTAGCACGCAGCCATGGTTGGGAGCCACCAGTGTCCAGCAGAGGAGCTGATGGGAGTAAATGTGCTGGAGTCACACAGGAGGGGTGGAAGAACATGCCCTGATAGGGAAGCACCCTGTTGAGGGTCCTTTCAGGGTCACCAGCCCCAGGAGGGGGGCCCTGCTATCTCAGGTCTCTTGAAAAGCTTCCCTTACTCCAGACTCCTCCTCCTGCACCTGGTTGATCTTTTCTCAAGTGATTTTGTCCTGGGAGCGGTTCCTGCCTTGTCTTTCCATTTTTCTTCCTGCCCCAAAGAAAACATCTGTGTCTCTCCTCCCCCACTGGGCCACACGCTCGGTCAACGTCACTTCCACACCAACAGCATTGAGCTGGAATGAGATATCGGAGTTGCCCCACTTGCTTTTGAAGGCCAGTGTTTTCTTTAGAATGTTCATCCATTCGGCTTTAGATGCGAGGGATTTATTTATCTATTTTAAACTCTGCCCTAGATTTTGGCAAAAGACAAAAAGGAGCTTTGTGTAAATTATTCATCTCTTAATTTTTCTAAGCAGCCAGTGAACAATAGATAATAAGGGGTAATGTCTGTTTGGGGGGGGGGTAAATGTCTGTTTGGGGGAGGGGTAAAATGAAACCTGAACATGTTTTGAGATAGAAGGCACTGATGTTCTCTACTGTCACAACTGAGTGCCTTCTTACTTATCATCCTGCCTCTGAAGGGACGAGGGGATGGCATGAGTGAGGCGGGGTGACCAAGTCATGGTTCCTTGTCCCATTTGCCCTAGTGCCCTAGTGTTGGGACTAAGGTTTCTTTTGTATTTGGGGTTATCATTGCTTGATTTGTTTCCAGAACGTCCCTCTGCTGTGTCCAGGAATTCAGTGATGGCATGGTCACTTATCTTTCTGCTTCTTGGTTTCTGGATTCATGAATTCCTAATGGGGATACAATGTCAGGCCAAGGACTCTGATTCAATGCATATGCTGCATCCTGGAGGATGGCAGTGGTTTATCCTTAGAGAATTTCACCTGTGCCTCCAACAGACTGTTCCAATGCTTGATTTGGCCAGCAACTTCTTGCTAGTATCATACATTTTACCAAAAGTAGATCTGGGGATAATGAGCCCACTTCTACACCACCTTTTTTGTAAGGTGAGGTTGGTGTTCTAAGGCAATGGTATATGGGGTCTTGAACCAGTGGGACAAAGGCTTTTGTTAGCCCTTAACTAGTGGTTCTGCTGAAACCCTACAAGCAGAAAAAGGCAACTGTGAATACTTACTTATTTCTGTGACACGTAACCACTGGCCCTTGCAGGATGGAAGGGACTCGATGTAGTTAACTTGCCCCCAGGTAGAGAGCTGGTTTCCTTGAAGGATGGTGCCATTCTGGTGGCTCAGTATTGATCCCTGCTCCTCAAAGGTAGAAATTCAGTGGCAATAGTCCCAGAGAGTCCAGACAGTTAGGTCCACAGGTAGTCATCGTTGCTTCCACTGTGACCGATACATCCATGTGCTCATCATGCCATAGATGTAGCCAGTGACAGAGGTTGGTGGATGTCAACTGGCCTAACCATTTGGACTACCTGCTTATTTGTGCCCCTTCAATGTGGATGATTTCTGGCAGGCATTAACAAATATCTTTACCCTCGGCATCCGCTCCCAAGTGTAATGTCTCTAGCTCAGATTTCTTTGTCCCCCATCTTTCAATATTTTTCCCTTCCAGGTCCATAGCTAACTAGCCAAGATATTTACATCTGCCCATAAGTTCATTTATAGTCTAATATCAGGGCACTTCTCTTGCTACTTAAAATGAATGATCAGGTGCCTTGCCCAAAGTTCTACCCAGTGGAAGGGTTTTCCATCAAGAATATCTTTCAAAAGTACCTTTGATTATTGTTACACATCCACATACCTAAGTGACTTATGCATCAGCAAAGCTCCTCTTCCTGGTTGAACAGAATCACTCCCTATGGCTGTCCGCATGAACTGAGAAACAGGTGCGGGTGTGACAATAGTGGATGCCGTTGAGGTCTGAGCTCCTTACTGATGCAACTTGCTTGTCTCTCTGGGCCTGGTGTTGTAGGCCTAGGTATACCTAGGTAGCCACTTACATCTTACAACGGAATGTTGCTGGGCCTGCTTAGACTTATTACTCGGTAGGTCTGCAAGGCCCCAGCTCATCATTGGTAGTCTGGCCACATGGTCACTTGGTACCTATGGTTGGGCAATCTCTTTCCACCAAGACTCCACAGAACATCAAGAGTTGTTTTTCAAAAGATGTATGAGTCTCTGCTGTAGGTGGCATGCCTTCACTCCAGAACGCCAGAGGACTGCACTGGGACTTTCCCATTGGGTTTGCCCCAAACTCTACATGGTCCTTTTCCCTCCATTGACACCTTCAGCTCTCTAGGGTCTGCCAGACCATATGGCTCAAGTGGCAGGGGTGCCTGTATCACAGCCATGACCTGAGCCCTTTCTTCCTCCAGGTCCCATTCAAAACTGGCAGATCTTCATATGATCCAGATTATGGGCTGGGACAGTATCCCGGTTTTTGCCATGGTAAGACGAGGAAAGAAAATACCTCTTCGAATTGATGATATATGGCGTGACGGTTAGTTTTACGTTAACTTGACTAGGCAATGATGCCCAGTTGCTCAGTCGGTCAAGCACTAGTCTAGATGTTGCTGTGAAGGTATTTTGTAGATGTGATTAACACTTTCAATCCGTTGACTTTGTTAACGTGAGTGGGCCTCATGCAATCAGTGGAAGGCTTTGGGAGCAGACTGAGGTTTTCAATCTGCCTGTCTACCCTACAGATTTCAGATTCACTAGGTCTTACAATTGCATTGATTCCTTAAAATCAATCTCCTTATAAATACATATTTTTATTGGTTCTATTTCTCTGGAGAACCCTGACTAGTACATATGGCATGTATATCTTTATGATAAAGACTTAAAAAAAACCTGGATAAAATGGATGACTTTCTAGAAAAACAAAAATTAAAAACAATAATGACTTGATAAAATAATAAAATTAGAATATCTAAATAGTGTGAAAAGCCAAGTAATAATGGAAAACATGACTAAAACAACACAAGGATTTTGCTTTTTGAAATGCTTACATAATTTAATGGGCTGAATACTATGACAAGTTCATATAGGTAATTGCTAGCCTATTAAAGTGTTTCAGAGCATGGAGTGGGATGGAAAATTTTCCAATTTATTTTATGAAGGGAGCATAATCTTGATACTAAAATCTCCCCAAAATGGCATATCAATAATAACAATAACAGCAACAACAACTACAGGTGAATCTTACTTATGAATAGAAATATATTGAGTCATTTCAATAAGACCTCTTTAAAACATAATCATAATGAGATAAGGTTTATACATAATGGTTTCACATTAGGAGATCTAATAGTATATTTTATGACATGAAAAGGAATCACCGTATCATTATTTGTAAGAACATTAAAAACATTTTTTTTTAACATTTATTTATCTTTGAGACAGAGCGTGAGTGGGGAAGGGTCAGAGAGAGAGGGAGACACAGAATCTGAAGCAGGCTCCAGGTTCCGAGCTGTCAGCACAGAGCCCGACGCGGGGCTCGAACTCACGAGCTGAAGTCAGAGCCGAAGTCCTGAGCCGAAGTCAGACGCTCAAGTGACTGAGCCACACAAGCACCCCTGTAAGAACATTTTTAAACATTCAAAAGCCATTCTTGAATTTTTCTTTAAACACTTCTTGTAAATTAGGAGTTACTATTTAATTTAATTATCAACTTGAACTCAAGGCCTGTTTGATAGTTCTCAAAGATGGCACTGTCATCACTAAGGTAATAACGGAGTTAGTACATGTCTACCTGAGCTTGAGTATGTGAACAGGACAGCATCTCTTCTTTCTCTTAAATGTTATTGCCTACTCAAGAGTCGTGATTATTGGCCCCAGAATGCCTCTCAATGGCCGTCCTTCCCTTGTTTATTGGTGGCTGTCAGTGCTACCTCTGCTGATGCATTTAGTCCATTGTGATTTACAGCTTCTGATGCAGTGAATTATGACCCTTTCCAGCTGAGAGTGTTAAAGGGGAAACATATAATTTTAAGAATTAATTGCTGTCACCTGTACAGATGCATAGCAATGAAAAAAATCTCATTGAATCCTTTGTCTCATTTACTTTATTTATTTATTTAGTTTAATTTTTATAATGTTTATTTAATTTTGAGAGAGAGAGATAGACTGTGACTGGGGGAGGAGCAAAGAGAGAGGGAGACACAGAATTCGAAGCAGGCTCCAGGCTCCGAACTGACAGCAGAGAGCCCGATGCGGGGCTTGAACCCACAAACTGTGAGATCATGACCTGAGCTGAAGTCGGATGTTTAACCAACTGAGCCACCCAAGCACCACTTGTTTACTTTAGATACATCTTCTCAAAGCTTATTCTCTTAAGTCACAAGGTGGTTCTGTCACAGCAGAAGAATAGAATAGAATCTTAGCTTTCACACTTGAAAAATTATAAAGTTTATTAAATAAAAATGAACGAACTGTTACAAAGCAGATGTTACTTTAAAGAATGGAGTTTCTGGTAATTTTCCTTTGAATATAAAAGTAGTCCCCTCTCCAATCCAACTTTTGAGCATTTAATATGTTATTAATTAAAATCATGGTACACTAACCAGTAACATATTTTCTTCATTTGCAGAAAAATTTTCTTTCTTATTCCCCTAAAGGAACTTGGAAATGAATGAAAACAGGGCCAAGATAGAATCTTCCTAATTCACTCACTCTTCATTGGAAATCTCAGTAACTCCCAGGAGTATGTGTTTGAATATGTGTTCATGTTCATTCCATTGTTTTTTAAGTGAACTGATTACCTTTGAGGCCGAAGCAACAAGCTATGAAAATGAAGTCTTCATAAGCAGGTGGTGTACCGGGAACCAAACGTAAATCTGGAAGCTATTCTGAGATGTTTGACTTCCTCCAAGCTTTTATCTGATGACATCCTTGTTTACAAGCCGAGTTGGCCTCTTGGACTGGCCCCCTCCACTCACCAACCTGGATGCCAATTTCCCACCTCATGCACCCACTGGTCCCCCACCTGCCCCACCCACGCCCGCTAGGCTCACAAGCATCCTTGCACGCTGTGGAGTCGGAAGTCTGCTGCCAGTCTTGTGGGGATGGCTGCAGGATTGATGTACCTGGCTTGGCTTTTCCACCTCTCTGCTGTGGCTGATCCTGCTTTTTCTCTTCTTCTCTTTCTTTTCCTGCTCTCTTTGTCTTTCTCTTTCCTCCTTTCCCTTTCTCCTTCCCTCCTTCTCTTTTTCTTCTTTTCTTTTCTGTGTTTAAAAAAAGATCAGAATTCTACATATGCAGAGTCACACAGAACCAGTTCCTCCTCATTTTCCTTTCCCCAGAAACTACCACTTTCAATTCTCTTATCTGATTCTTTTGGCATTGACTTGCTTTTCTTGAAAAATGCTTACATGATTAGTTGCCATTTTATTCTATTTTATTTATTTTAAAAATGAAATTTATGGTCAACTTGGTTTCCACACAACACCCAGTGCTCATCCCACCAGGTGCCTTCCTCAATGCCCCTCCCCCACCCCCCATCAACCCTCAGTTTGCTCTCAGTTTTTAAGAGTCTCTTATGCTTTGACTCCCTCCCTCTCTAACCTTTTTTTTTTCCTTCCCCTCCCCCATGGTCTTCTGTTAAGTTTCTCAGAATCCACCCAAGACTGAAAACATATGGTATCTGTCCTTCTCTGTAAGTTGTCATTTTATTTTAGTGTTAGGCATTATTTATTGACTTTCTGCTCTGGAGAACGCACACTCCCCCAGTCCAAGCCCACCACACATGCACGTATCCTCAGGCTCTGGTTCTTGCATTTGCTTCCTATTCTGTGTCCTTGCTGCCAACGAAGCCCACGCTCTCCCCCACTTGTATCAATCTTTCACTCACCTCAAACATATCAGTAGTTTGTTCATCCTCTTCGTCTTCAGCAGAGTTGGGAGACTTCTGAGCCTTTCCAACCGAGGCCAATGTCCTCCACTTCAGCCACAAAGGTGTCATTTTTGTCTTGCTCTTTGTAATCTTTTGGAGATCACCCTGTCTCTTTTTTGTTTGGGATCCGTGGTTTCATACAACCTAGCTCTTTCTTCTGCTTTGTCACTTTCATCCTTATTTGATGGAGAACATCTTCCTGTTCCTTCCTAAGAATAAGTAGTAAGAGGTACATTCTCAGAGAACTGGCTTGTCTGAAGACCTCTGTTCTACCCTCCAACTTGATTACTACTCTGGCTGGCTACCAAATTCTAGGTGAGAAATTATTTTCCATTAAAATTGTGCAGGAATTGCTTCAGCTTACAATATTGCTTGTGGCAAGTTTGATGACATTTTGGTTTTTTGATCCTTCATGTGATACCTATTTTTTGTGTTCTTACTGAAAGGTTATAGGAATTTTCTTTGTCTCTAGAGATGTAATTTTATGCTGATGTGCCTTTAGGTGAATCTATTTTCACCACGGTGTTGGGCATTTCATGGTCCTTTTATTTTGTAAACACGTGTCCATGTTTCAAAAAAATTTTCCTGAATTATCTTGTTGATGATTTCCTCTCCTCTTCTCTGTTCTGTCTTTTCTGTAACATTTATTATGTGGATGTTGGATCTTGCACCTCCACTCTTTCCCTTCCCTTCCCTTCCCTTCCCTTCCCTTCCCTTCCCTTCCCTTCCCTCCCTTCCTTTCCCTCTTTTTCTCTTGGGAGGTGTAGTCAATTTTCTTTTTCATACTCTATTGGATGGAATGAGTTCGGCTGCTGGAGGAAGAGAGGTAGCACACACAGTTGTTTCCTTCCCATACAAGAGCCCAGGAGAAATGGTCCTGGGCTATTGCCATAGCTCTGAGGTGTCAGGCTCCTGGCTCCTGGTTCCTTCTACCCCACAGCTCTGTCCCTAAAGTGTTGCTGTCTTTGCCAGGTCCAGATTGTCCCACCATATTCCACCACAAGTGTCTGTACTCTGGCTCTTGGGGAGGATGCGATGAGGAAAGAGAAGACACAGGTTGTGTGTTTCGTATGTCATTTGTGTTTACAGACTCTTGGCCACAACTACAGGGGCTGGGAAGTATGGTGTTTGTTCTTGGGTCATGCACTCAAGAACTGCGGGTAATATTTCTGAAGAAGAAAGAGAAAACAGATATGAAGTGGTATCTAAGGGTCCCTGTCACAGTCCTTACTGCCAGAAGCCTGAACATCCATGTGCTTCCTTTTGCCTCAACCCAGAGAGCATTTGCACCTCCTTAGGAAAGGGAACTCTTGTCTCCTGTCCACTTACTGCATCCATCTTGAAGTTCCTGCTTGTCCTGCCATTGAATGCCCTTGTCCATGGGACTCATGGCAGGTTCATCCCTGCATATCATCCTTCATGGGCACCTGTATAGTGGACACCACACACCTCACACTTTTCCGGGACTAATGGCTTTCAAGCCCAATTCCTGCAGGTTTGAAGAATCAAGGATTTGAAACTGGTTTTAGTTTCGCATTTGAATGGTCACAGGTTGTTCAGGTGAGTGTGTGTCTCTTTGGCAACGTAATTCACTCAAAGACTTGCAAGTCCATTTGTATTGCCCAGTTTCACACATAAGACGACACCAGGGATCTCTTCCTGACGGCATCCAGGTTGGCATTTCCGCTCATCCTCCCTGTTGCCCTGGAGGGCATCTGAACACAATGGGCGTGGTTGGAAGGCAGCGGGCTTCTGATTTTGCCTGCTGGGCTGACTGCCCTGCTCTGCCCAAGGACGCTCAGGGAAAGGTAGTTGAAAGAGGGTTGGGACCACAGTTTTTTCTCCCACCGAGGCTGTCCTTTCTGTAGAGCCACCTAGTATTACTATTGGGTCACAGATGCATTGGTCACAGTATTATTGGGTCACAGAAGCATTTAGTGTTTTTGACTCTGCAATGCTGAGATTGCAGGGCTGCAGAGAGGGAGCTATTTCCCTCCCATCTCTGGTTCTTGTGTCTTGTGGGGCTTTGCTGAAAGGGGAGTGAGCAGACGTGTCTCAGGGTCATACCCTGGTGACAGGGAGGCACTGGGAAGATGGGTCGGTGGGTGCTTCAGTGGGGGCTTACTTTGAAACTGTGTTCTCATTTAGGGGCAGGGCCGAATGAGGGGCTTTGGGAGGAGTCATTAGAGATTAAGTGTCATTTAAGCCCTCCCTGTGGCTTCACTGGCACTTCCTCTCTGGGTTGCAACAAGGGCATGGGAAGACTCCTCAGAGAAGAAGCTGAATCTGAAGCCCAGGATCGGCTTTGATTGTAACGGGGCTCAGGCCAAGAGAAGCTGGGTGCAGATCTGTTTTTGTCCTTGAAGGTGAGTGAAGCTTAGCAGTAAAATTAGCTCCTTTCCATATCTCTGAATCTTCCCCCCATTGCTAATGCCTGTTGTAACTGGAGCAAGCCAGTGTGGGTCAGGCTGATTCATGATTTTATGGCGAATGAGCTGGAACAGATATGGCCCTGCTGGCAGGAATTCAAAGCTCATATACTCTCCTTAGACCTCTGACTTGAGTAATGAAAATTCAGCTGCTCAATCCAATTGGGACCCAGGTAAACAAGAGAGAGAAGGGTGAATAGGAAAAGGTAAATTAAATCATGAAGCAAATGTCAAGTAGAGGTCAAAGGAGAAGTCAGGCCCGAGGTGGGGATGATCTTTGATTCACAATCCCTATTTCTTGCTATCTTTCTGATGGGATCACATTAAATTTGGTAAGTGGAGGTAATTGGTAAAATTGTTGAAATCAGTTGCAGGAAACCGCCCCCCCCCCCCCCCCCCCCGCGACGTGCTAACAGAGGGACTGTGTCTCTTCCCTGTGGACTCACTGTGTGTGTCCTACCCAGCTGGTCTCTTGTGTTCACAACCCCATGTACTGACTGTGATTCCCCTTCCATCTTGTGTGGACAACCACGATTCTGCTCATTTCTGCTCAGGGACCAGGCCCCGGCACCAATAACACAACTGTGTGCATCCTCAGCCCTGAGAGATGTAGGGACACAGGATTTTCACTGCTTACCCCCAGCTTCAGCCCTGGGCTGCAAATGGGTTGGCGGGCTGCAGTGTGGTTGTGGCTGGGTCTCTATTCTTGTGCAGACTGGCTTTCCTTTCAGAACAGAACTGTCTCCCAACCCAGAAATTCTTTGGTCTGCTCGGGGTGGAAAGCCTGTCAGCCAGGAAGAGAATATATGGGAAAAGGGTTGAAACCCACAGCCCACTAGTGGCACGCACTGTCTCCTTGCTACAGAGACACAGATTCCATGACCCTGAGCCATTTCACTGCTTACCCCTGGCCTCAAGAGTGACGTGTTTGAGGAAACCATAAACAGAAATATCGGTCGTGCCGTGGAGTTAAAGCAAAACAGAGACAGCTTAAGCAGGGTTCTCCCAAGGCAGGAGAGCACTGATTGTCCATTCTGTGAAGTCTGAGTCATGGTCGCTGCCCTCATGGGACTGGCAGTCTGTGGGAGTGATGTTGTGGGCACATAGAGCAACCAAGAGCCGATGTAAAGCTGTGCTGGCTGGGTGTCCACTGAAAAAGAAACAAGAGAGCAATCCCGGAAGGCGGTGCCAGGTGGGGATACAGAACGCCCACTCGAGGGCCAGTGTGCTGGGGTCTGATCCCAGCTTGGCTACTTATTAGTAGTGATCTTGGGCGTGATAACTGTCCTGTTTGTGCCTCAGTTTCCTCAACTGTGAACAGAGGGGACTAACAGTACTGACAATGAGGATTAAATTCGTTCTACTGCAAGGCACTTAGAAGAACACCCAACTCGCAGTAGGGGCTCTGGCATTACTGGCTAAGCTGACGGTTCCCTTTTCCTGATCAGTAGGGCCTGCGGGGATTCATGGGAATGAGCAATCCCATCTGGTTGGGCTGAGCAGGGAAGGCTTCACGGAGGAGGTGGGATCTTAGCTGGAACTTGGAAGGTGGTAAGATTTTGTTTGGTGGAGAAAAGAAGGAAGGGTGTTCCTGGCAGTTAAAACAGCAAGAACAAAGGCAAGGAGGCTTATTTGGGGGGGGGTGTAAGTGTTGGGGTGGCAGCACTCAGTACCGTTTGGTCACCCACCTCTTATGGTTCATCCCTCTTGGGTGAAAAGCCGGTCTGGATGGGTCTCGAAGACGAATCACAAAAGGCTGCAGCAGCTGTCATGCCAAACCCTGCAGACTCATGGGAGTGTGAGCTGGGTTCATCTGTCAGAAAGAAGCAGCCAGTTCTGGCTGGAGCAGAGGGTTTATTTTGGAGAGAAGTGAGGGACACTGAGTGCAAGACTAAAGCAAGGAATGGTTGGAGGAGAGGATGGGGGTTTTGTCAGAATGCCACCATGGGGTAGGGTGACAGCTGAGTGCCAGTTGGATTTGGATCAACATAAGGATATTTTGAGGGCATCATGAAAAGCCTTTGAAGGCTCAATAGTCTCTCTCACCAGGACATTTTCCTTCCATCTGCCCTCACTCCTTTGAGCTCTCTCCCTTTGCTGGGCTATCATCATGTAAGTCATCTCAATCCCTTTGTATCCCGAGACCCCTACCACTGATTTGAGATAGCCCCTGTCTCTCCTACTTCACTAATGTCTCATCTGTAGTAGAAACAAACATTCTCGCCCATACATATGGCCCCCACACAATGGCCTCTGTCTCTCATTGTTCTTGGCCACCTTCACCAGCTTAGACCCACGTTCCCTCTTGGTAACGGAATGGCTCCTTTCCAGTGACAAGAAAAAAGCTGAGAGCCCCGAGGAAGTGGGCCATTCAGCGTTTGCCCAGTGTTCAGGGAGGCTGTAGGTGCTAAGTGGTCAGGAGTATTGGCCTGGCCAATCCAGGACTGGCCCTGGATTGTACCCTGGAGAATAAGAGATCTTAAAAATTTGATCCCAGAACTTGGTTTTTGGTTGAAAGTACAAAATCCAACATGAAACCCTGTGGTGGTTGCTCTAGCCCTTGGTTGGTCACAGATATCTGGGAGTCACAGAGGTTTCCTGTAAATTTCAGAGAGAAGACAGAGAACTTATTAAGATGTCCTGGAGAGATTTGAACCTATGGGAGGTGAGAACCTGGTCTGATGAGAATGTTCTCTCAGTGGCAGCAAATACAGACATTCTGGAGGGCTGAGGCCACATTTTGGATCATGAGTAAGCAGTCATATTTGTGCCCTACTGGCCTCTGCGGGTGACAGTTTCCTGTTGAAGCAAGTGGGGCTGTCCCTTAGGTAGATGAATGTATTTGGATGAAATGTGATTTTTCACAAACTTTAAGTACAAGAAATTAAAGACTGACCAGGCCAGTTTGCATTGGCTTAGATAAGCCGACTGGACCCCTTGCCAATGACTGAACCCTGAGAGCATCACACACTCAGGGGGTGATGGTCTGGGGCATTTCTGACGTGGGACCTTAGGAGTCAGTTGTGTAAGGCAAGCGGGAGCCTTTATTAGTCTTGATTTTTCTTGGGATTAAAAACAAATTAAGCAGTGGATTTTGAGTAGATGGTCTCTAATGCCCTGACTAATTTGTCTTGAAGGGATAGAAACTATCCAACAGAAATGGAAATTGACAAAAAGCCTGCATTGAATCCATCAGTTAATCAACAGGGATATATTGACAAGGTGATTAACTCTACTAGAAGATCATGGCTCTAGACAATTCTATTTAAAACCCAAGTCAGGGTGGTAGAAAAAGGATGTTTTTCTATCTGGCCTAGCATGTGCACATTTCATGGATTGGTGAAAAAGGAAGGTGTCTGGGGAGAGGGGAATTTGGGTTGTTTATTTTTTCCTTGAAAAACTGAGTGCTCTGTTCAGGACACACCTCTGAGCATTTTGGAGCACATACACTCCAGACGGCCATGCACACGCATGGACCCACACTCATAGAAGCACACGTTTATATTCTGCACTTAAGAAATTTTACATAGAGGCTTCTTTGATCTTTCAAAGGAATATATAACATCAATTTAAAACAATACAGTTTGGGACACAAAAGCGATCTGTCTTGGGGAGACTGGCAAAGGCAAGAAGAAAATCGGTACTAAGACCATCTATTAACATCTAGCGGAGCTCATGTTTGATACTCATTCAAGTTAATCACCACTGCTCCTCTCCAAACCCCGCCCCACGGTCCTATTGGATTATATAATAGACCTCAATAACTCTAAATGAGCTATTATACTCTGCCATATAATTATATATTTAGGACACATGTATGGTTAAAAAAAGCAATCCACAGAAAAACACTGAAACAAATTGCAGAGCAATTTCAGCGACTGATTATATTTAAGCTGTAGTGTGTCAGCTGTTCTCAAATTTTTTTTTTCAGAGTTCCCAAATCCATTAGACAATATTCCAGAGCTATCATCAGTCTTTACTTCTGCGTCAAAGTCATTCTACAAACGTGAAAAGCCTGCTTCTCTGATCTTTTCTTTTTGAGACTCCTAAAATGCAAAAAGTTGCTCTTCATTTATTTTTTCTTGGACAAGTCTTTTAGCTGCTTGTCCTACTCAAATAATAATGATAACAACAACAATAATAACAATAAAAGCATTTGTCATTTACTGAGCTCTTACTTTTTGCCAATATCGTTGTGTGTATTTTGTATCACCTCATCTGATGAGATGACAATGTGCCATGAGTTGGGCAAAGATGCTCAGGTATTAAGTATCTTCTTTAAGAACACGGGGCTTATTTAAGAGCAGCAAAGCCATGGTTAGAACCGGGTTGGTTAGTCCGTCCTCGCTATTTCTAGTACTCACGATAGCTAGTATGTTTTCATTTTGTAAGGTATTTTCATGTATGTTATGTCACTGATCCTCACAATTATCCTGTGAGTATAGCTTTTGGTACTGTTCCCATTTTACAGATGGGGAAAATGACAGTCAGAGAGGTTGTATCACTTCCCACAAGGGCTGCTGGGGTCACAATGCATGGAGCAAAATTGGCATGAAAACTGGGCCATTTGGCTTCAAATCTGGCGCCTGTTCACGATTCTACACTGAAGAAATGAAACAAACAAACAAACAATATGAGACGGAAGCAAACATACAACCAATTAGGGCATCAAGAGAGTCTTTGCCCCCAAGTATCAGCAGTGCTACAAAGGGAATCTTTGCTAAGACCAACGTGATGATGAACACACAGCACAAAGCTTTGTAGCCCACTCCACCAGTGCGCCTGCCCTGGGGGGAGGCAAAAGAGCTGTTCGTGGAGCTGCCCAGCCTCAGAACCACGGGGCACCAGAGGAGCTGGGCGACATGCAAGTATTTGAGCTCACTTTGACTTCTCACAGGCTAGGCAGTGAGGAAGGAGGAACCGGGCAAAGCCAAGAGATAAGAAACAGTGTGGGGGGATGTCCCAGAGGCTGGAGGCCTCGCAGGGGGTCATGGCGAGAGCTGACATCATGGGCACAGCGTGTGCTGGGAAAACATCAGAGGAAGTCATTTTAATCTTCAGAATGAGCTCAGAGGTATACAGGGTGGATATATAACCTCTATTCATTCATTTAATATATGATTAGATGTCAGTGTTGTTGGAGTTACATTTTAGGAAATGACTATTCATAATGGAAGTCCTGGCAAGGTTTCTTTATAATCAGCAAAACAGGGTGGAGGGCTCAGCTGTGGCACCCTTGCAAGAGGCTCTTAATTTACGAGCGATGTTAAATTATACCGGCTGCCAGATAGTCAGATACGGGAAGTGATACAATAAGTCACTGGGGATATGCTAGTTTTTCTTTTTTCATTTGACAACCACAGGAAGTGGCCATTAGCCAAGCCATCTGAGGAGAGAGCATCTGATTGCTATGCTACGTGCACAGCGTCCTGAATATCTCCAAAGGCCTCATAGGAGAGCGTGCTGGGCATGGGGGTGGGAAGGCAGATGGAGGGGGACAGAGGACTGGCGTGCTTAGGGGTGTGTATTTAGACTCATCAGAAACAGGCACCGGAGGGGTTCCAGGGGCTTGTTTTTCTCGAGTTGCCCTGACCTTTCCAGGTTGAGCTGGCCCTACTCAGGTTTGTCATGAGCCTTATAAAAATAGCTTGGGGGGTATTTGGGGGGCAAATTGTGCATGAAGAATTTAAAAATATCTACTTTCTTACTTGTTTTTTTTTTTTTTTTCTATAAAGACAATTCAATACGGTGAGATTTCCCGTGTCATTTCTGCATGAGGGCAGAGGCAAATTGCAGATCGGGGCAGCTTTTTGTATTCAAGACCAACGGTTGACTGTGGGGTGTAGCCTGCTCTGCCCCTTTCTAAGGCCCAGACTGAGACCCGACACTGTGGGGAAACTACCAGGACTCTCAGATGATAACCCAGATGATAAAGCGCCCGGGGAGATCAATGGGGTGTGCAAGTGTGGGAAGCTCACTTATAAAAGTGATCCCAATGCTCACAGGCAATAATGTGAATCCTCGAGAAAGATGCTGTTGTATTTTGTTGAAAAGTTGACTCTTTGAGATGAAATTAGGTAATGGGAGCCGCACAGTGGGGTCCCTTTAAAGATGTACTAAGCTGGCATTGCAGGAATATGTGGGGAGGGGTCCTCTCCCTTTCTATCTGGACCAAATGGATCGACTGTGATTTGCCTTTCTAGAAAGATCTTTAGCTTGATAGCTTCCTTCTCAGTGACAGCCATTACTCTTTAACTTCCCTGAAATAAAGACTTGACGATCATCAAACAGTGCTATTTTTTTTAAATTAAGAAAACAGATTTTGATTGAAAGTTCCCCAACTTTCTTGCTCATTGGAATTACTTGGATATCTTTATAACATTCTGATGCTTGGTGCCCACCCTCAGCCATTCTGATTTAATTTGTACAAAGGTGTTGACCTGGGCGTCAGGATTATTACACGTTCCCTGAGAGAATGTACCATGCAGCAGAATTTGGGAACTACTGCTCTTGTCCCTCATTTCTCAAGACATTCCTTGGTGTGTCTGCTTAAAAATTCTTTAGCAAGAATTCAAGTCTTTTCATAGGTCCTTTTCTCTAACTTGATATTCTTACATTATCTAGAGCTTGTCTATTACCATGGATGGCAGTCCATCCCTGGGATAGGGTATGTTGCCGTAACAAACAACTCATTCCTCACTCAGGCTGCGCGTCCAGTGTGGGTCAGCAGGAGCCACTGCTCATGGTAGACCTTTGGGGACCCAGTTTCACAAGATGCTCCATTTTGAGCTGTGCTTCCCGTCACCTCAATTAGAGAAAGGGTACCTGACACAATGGTCTTGAAGCTTCAGCTGGAGAATGACCCTTCGTTTGGGTTCTCATTTCGTTGGCCAAAGAAAATCATATGGTTTTGCCTCATGTCCAAATGGGCACAGAAGCATAATCTTATCATATTCCCGGAAGGCGCAAAGCCAGAAATATTTGGAAGATAGTGATAACTATTACCCATGGATTTCCAATTTGGCATTCAACGTTCTTTCATCACTAATTCCTTTAAGACTCCCCCAGCCCCCTTGTAATTTTGAGAATGAAGAGATTAGATTTGCTGCTTCAAAATGGAAACACTTTCTTGGTCTGGACCCAGGAGGGAAGGTAATTCTGGTTTCCTCTGTTCACTTTGTGACTGTTTTCTTGGTATGATGACTCTGTTAGTTAGGAATGCTTTTTCCCCCAAATAATAGCAAATCTTGTTGGTGGGTCTGAAACAGCTTGTGACTTCTATGCCTCACATTTCAGAAATGTGAGCGCCAGCAGTCTAAGGCTGGCCCTGTGCCATTCACGACTCAGTTTCCTTCTGAATTTCTACTTGATCATCTTTAGCATTCATGCCTTTGTCCTCATGCTTAGTGATCCATGGTGACAAGACGGTGGCTACTCCTTCAGACTCCGAGTCCAAGAAACATGCAGAGGAAAGACAAGAGGAAAGGGATCAGAAGGGTCCAGTGATGTCTCTTTGTCAAACTTTGCCTTCTTTGGGAAGAGATTCCTTGCTGGGACTTGCATGTCCATCTTATTGGCCAGGGCTGTGGCCAGGACCGCCTGTTGCTGCAGAAGAACTTCTGTTGTAGAGGAGGCAAGGGCAATTAAACTGTGCGAATGGTTTTTATGGAGCCATTTTGCAGTGTAAACTACCAGGAGTGGGCTAGGTTTCGGATGGAAATGAGACCTTGGGCTGTCACTCTTCATAGGTCCATAAAACACCTCCATTAATTTCTAATAACTTTACGACTCTAGAAATGGATCCCAGGCTCTAAGTTATGAAAACAGCTAAAATACCTTCTATCATAGTGTCCATTTAGGTAAGCTGGTGGCTATTTCCAATTTACTTCCACCCAGAATTTTAGGGTATAGTGAGCCATGCAGAGTTGGACTGATGACGAATATCAAAAATGGAAAGCGTCTCTACCAACACAATACCTCTGATGAAATTGCAGTTTGAAGACTTCTTATCCTGGAGCTGTACACACTTGAGCTAGATGGGGAATAAGAAGTGGGGAAGTTAAAGCTGAGCATCCCCAGTTGAAGGGAGGCTGAGAATGAGGACGAGTACCTGGCACTTCAGGCAGAAATAGGAAGTGCTGGTGTTTCTGAGAAGTGACCGTTCAGAGTTCTATACTACAGCTTTCCTGAGGTCACCAAAGATGCATTGGGCTAGTCCCATATTTTCCCTGGACTACTGAGTTTTTTCATTTTGGAGGAAAATGGTTCTTGGGAGTTAATGGCAGTAAGATGTGGCCTGGGCTTCTGGCTGGTAGATCTTCAGTGAAAGCAGATGGCCACAGTGGTATTGAAAACTAAAGACGGCAGTAAAGCTTTTAATTGAAAACAATTGGACCCTGTTGGATGGTAATTACCTTGGCCGCTTACAAATAATATCCTGTCCTTGATATCCTGAAAGAAAAGCTGAAACTGAGCAAAGAGGATCTGCCTGATGTGCATCTAATAAGGATGGGGTTCCCCAAACTACTTTCTCGAGGGATCCTCAGGAAAAGAGAAACGAAGAGGAGAATTTGCTGTAGCAAGAATGATGAAGACAAAACATTCATCTATGAAGCAACCTAATGGGTCCATGTTTACTAGAAGATTGAAATTCTAGCCACCTTCAGGAGAAAAAAAAAATAATGATGCTTTACATGCTTCTTTTTTTTCTCGGTAAATGATAGATCCTAATGAGGAAGATGTCTCATTTGGATGATTTCCTTAAAGATGTTTGCCGTGTGAATCACTACCATGCGTGAGAAGTCATAGGCATTGGGGAGCCTCAGCTGTGGTACAACTATAAATATTCAGGAGGCAGTGATGTCATATTTGTCTAAGGGACTCAGCCCTAAGGGTTAGATCTATAAGCAAATTTTAGCCAGAAGGTCATTTTTAAATCCAAATAACAGGCAGTGTTAGAATGGAGGACGTGGGGGAGGTTGAATGGGAAAGTATCTTAGGAGGCCATTGGCTCAGTTGTTCCCCCAGAAACTACAACCTACGATTCAGTCAGGGGACCTCACTGGGGGCTGGGTGATTGCTGATCTTTAATGGACTCCAGGTGACCGTTGAAAAGCCCGGATCTAACTCCTGCCGCACCCAGGCCAGCATCAGGATTACATTCTTGGTGGCCATTCCTGGATACCCACATCTCACCTAGGAAGGGGCGCTTAGCTTCGCACAGATTTCAGGACCAGGTCAGAGTCTCTCTGTCTTGGAGGTGACCCTTGGGGCTGCTTGCAAAGACTGTTCCCTCTGCTTTGGGCCCCAGGAGGATCACTGTCTCCACCCCCTTGAAGTCAGGTGTGACCATGTGTGTCCCCGAGCGGAGTGAGCCCATAGCTGTTCTGTGTAGGGGGAGCACATACAGACATCTGTGGTAACTACAGCATTACCCCCAGGGCTCGTCCTGTCAAATCAGTGCTTAGCAGAGCTGGGTGCATGTCTGAGGGCGACGCCTACGTCACGGTTAGGCTCTGCTGGGGTAAGGATGGGGCAGAATAGAACACGTGCACGCAAATTATTGAATCATTGAAGATCTGGGGGCAAGTTCTGAGTAATTGCCACCACCTCCATAAAACTCCTTCAGGTGTACAATTTGGGGCTCTGAACCCCAAAAGACTTGTAAGTTTCACCTGCAGACTCTCCTTACCCTGCTCCCTGGAGTTGCTTTTCTAGGCAGTACTATAGGAGTCATGCTTTAGGCGTGGTGTGAAAACAAAACTTAAACAAAAACCGGTGAAATACTATGGCTGTGTTCACATGAAATTGTTATTTAATCATGGTAAAACATAAAACATCTAATTTAGTTTCAAATATAGTGTAATATTTTATAGAGCAAAAATGAAACACATAAAACAAAACCCAAACAAAAAAAAAAAAGGAGAATGCGTATCAAAAAAGCCTTAAAAAATCTCTCTCACCTTTACTATGGCAATTCTGGAATGGCTATTTCCTTCTTAGATTATTCTCAGCTGTTTTCAGCAGTCTTGAGTTCAGAGCCCTCCACTGAGTGGATATCACTTTGCTACCTCATTATGCCTAATAAGGCTGCCATTCCTTAGATTCCCCTGGCCTGATTTTTTCTTGGTTTTTAGAGCAGCTAGTTGCTGTTCAGTTCTGGAATGTTCTCCTTTTTAGAGTAGCCAGGATATTTTCTCAGTCAGATACTCTATTGCCTTTAATGCTCATGACACCTAATACCTGCTCATTGAATAGATATCTGGTCTTAGCTGTCTCTATTTTTCTTTCCTTTCTTTTTTTCTCTTTTTCTGTTCCTGTCTTTGACCATATAGGCTGTTGTTCAGGGACGGGTGCTGTGCCCAATGTTAAGGGGAGGTCAGGCTACACTGGGAATCTCTACCTATAGAAATTCTGGAAACTACAGAAAGCACAGGGTCAATAGTATATATAGTGGTAGTGAAAGAATGCTTTCCTGCCCTCTGTGCTAAAATAAAGCAGGGCGAAAGAAGGTCATAGGGTCCCAGGAAAGGGTACAATGATGTGAGCCTAGGAGTGTAGACCACTTCTTTGAGATGGGTATATTTCTTTCTGCAGCCTCAAGCAGGGTCCTACTTGGGACCAAGAGAAACTCATGCTTTGAGTACAATTTTTGAATCATTTCGTTAGTTTTATCCAGCACTGGAAATCTCAATTTTGGCGACAGTGACAGAATATGTGAATAATGGACTATAAATACACTTCTTGATATTGGATTTTGAGAAAGATGTAATGGAAAACAAGTTAGCATCAAACATCCCATCATTTTTCATGGGCAGTTAACTACTTGTTGTTGGTATTATGCTGTATAATTGTGCAGCATAATTGCTTCTTGTAGTCCCATAGTATCTGTTCTGTAGCATTCTATTTTATAGGTATTTTTAAGGTGTATTTTTTATTGATTTGGAATATACACAGCAATAAGAGGTTCTTGGATTGATTAGATACTACAGTGAAGCTGAAACGTTTAGTGCATTGATTCTTAATCTGTAAGGATATTTATTTGCAGCTCTGCATATATTTATTACTATGGTGTAAGTAATGCTAACATTAAAAAGAATATTTGGTGTGTATGTATTCCTAGTAATAAATTAAAAAAATTCATGTTTAACTCTTTCAGGCTACTGCCCTCTACTAGTCTAAGAAAATGGTACGAAGCGTAAAGTTAGGTACAATGGATCCCCTTCTAGACAGGGACTGTACATGTTCGGACCCTTATGCATAGCATGACACCACTAATGTTGGTTGATTGTATGAATCTAGAGATTATTGTTGAATCTTCCAGCAAATAAGACAGTCAAGTTATGCACTTCCTCCACTTTTATTTATCTTGAGCAAAAATGGGATACTTCTGGTTGCTTCTGTGAGAAGAAGCCCTGCTCACTACACAAAAGTGTTTATAGGCTACCTCTCTGGGTCCTTGCTAAAGATCTCCTATGGTTCTTTTTGTCTTCTTTGCATCTCATTGGTGATTTTCTAATGGCTGCTACAATTTATAAATGTAGATATTATCTGCCTTCAGATACTAATTTATTTTGACCAATCCTGCTCTTTCTTTTAATTTTGCTTCCATTTGTGCCCTATGGTAGTATGCAGGTATTAATTTGGGGTTGAATGACAAGAGGAGGTTTTTAAGATGGAACGGAAATGTTCCCTCATTCTTGGAAATGACATTAACATTTCAGAGTAACAGGAGACCATTTAGTGCATCGATTCTTATTTTTCTGTTTGCACATTTTGACCTGGTAAATAAAAATCAGAGTGAAGAGGAGAAAGATGGTTTGTGAATGGAGACAGAAAAGGCAGATGGAGGCATGGCATGGGGGAGTAGGTTTAGCCTCTCTGGGTCCCTGAAAGCTTACAGTTGATGTTGGCCTGTACCATGTTGGTTTTTGGCTGGAGGAACCTGATGTAGTTTTTTACTGCTAGAGATAGTTGACGGAAGTAGCTAGGAAACGTTATTCACAGCTCTCTGTAAAGTGAATAATTTACTCCCTTCCTTCTGATAGAATGAAATCTGTAAAGCCTTTGGGACTTTTTGGATAAAGTGCTCTACAAACATGTCAGATGAGTTTTGGTTTTATTACTGAGGAGCCTGATTAGGATGGAAAATGGAACTTAAGTTAAACATAAGGATTTATTACCTGAGGGAGCCTCCTGTAGCATAATTGTTTTAAGAAACAAACATGTGATAAAGGAGTTGAAATCATCTGCATGTTATAAATTTTATTTGATATGGTTACATTTGAATGCAGGTGCAACTCATTTTTTTGGTAAATAATTAATATTGTATCTGTAGCCTCACAAAATCTCATGTTGTCACTGACTCAGCTAAATCTCTAGTCACTGGAACTTACAGGTGCTCATGGCAAGCACACTGAGCCAGTCACTGAGTCCTACTGGAAACTGGAAAGGCGTGTGTGTGTGTGTGTGTGTGTGTGTGTGTGTGTATGTGTGCATGTGCCTGTGCATGCATATGTTTGATTGAGCACTACTGGGGAGGAGCAGGAGGGTTTATGGTGGAGAGGAAGTGGGGAAAGGAGTAGAGGAGAGGAAGTTGAGATCTACAGAGGAACTTGGTCTCCAAGTTTTGTATTTCCTCCCCAAATTGAACCTGGAGGTAAGAGTACAACTGTTGTTACAGGCAACCGTGCGTGATATTGAAGTGTGATTGTGTTGTTGAATGGAATGGGAATGTGATGCTGAGCTAACTGAACACTCTGCTCATTGGTGAATGGAGTTATGTTAATGCCATCCAAAATGGAAGTGGTCTTCAAATGCAGGGAATGAAGAAAACTTATAATGGTAGATGTCTTTGAATGAGTTTATAATCGATAGTCTGGGGGCATAATACCAAGTAGATGAGTAAGAGTTCTTTTCTTTCTTTCTTTTTAATTTATGTTTTCCCTATGGGTGCTACAACTTATCAGTTAACATAAGTGTTCAGAATATATTCCTAGGGTCCATGACTGTTGGTGTCGGCCTGAGAAAATGAAGGAACATTTTTTATCCAAAGAACAACAAATTTAGGTATTTAAATATTTAAACTTTCTCTGTTTTCTAACTTTCTTCTCCTCTAGCTTTCTTCTCCTCTCATCATATATCTCTATATATGATTTTCTTGTATTATTTTAGGTATAACATATTTTAGAATTTCTTATTTATAGGTTATTTGTTATATATAAAATCAGAAGGCTGGGCATAAAATGTGACACAGCTTTGAACCATTCATCCACCTGGCAGCTGATAGCTCTGATCCTTTGCCACCTCCCTATGGTAATGGAACACTTAGGTAAAATATAAACACACTACTTTCTTTTGAAGCAATAATTATTATCAAGCAATTTACTTTATTTACTCATAATGCATGCAAAGTTGAGCAGCACCAAATGATTGAGGTTATTTTTGGAAAACATTTCGATCACATTCCGTGCCCCATAACCTCCCCATGTTGTCTCATGGGAAAGCCAGACTCTGGGACCACTGAGCTGGTTTTGGATGCAGAGATCACACATACTGCTTCATGAGATATGTGTGGTGACTTGAGATTCAAATTCATTTACGTTGATTGAGAATTACTGGGCAAATGGCCATCCAGCTGAGCTTCTGAACCCCAGATGGTTAACTTCGGAAATGCCTTAAGTGCTCAGTGGATGCCTCAATATGGGTTACCAATCCAGAGTGGTGGTTTATCAGCCTTGCACAGTAGCTTTGGTTTAACACTGGGTAATAAAACTCACAATTTTTCCTGATGTGCTCACAAGCAGTTTTCTGTTGAAGCAGTTTTCTCTTATCCTTGATGAATTTTAGAAGAGAAAGGCTGTGAATCTTTGTTTGCATCGTTGGTTTGAAAGAGATCATTGTTCTTACAGATCATATAAGAATCAGGTTAAGATACCAAGGAATAAACCTAACTAAAGAGGTAAAATATCTGTACTCTGAAAACTATGAAAGATATTGAAGAGGATACTAAGAACTGGAAAGACATTCCATGCTCATGGATTGGAAAAACAAACGTTGTTAAAATGTCTACACTACCCAAAGCAATCCACATGTTCAATGCAATCCCTATCAAAATACCACCAGAATTCTTTGCAGAGATGGAACAAACAATCCTAAAATTTGTACGGAACCACATAAGATCCTGCATTGCCAAAGCAATCCTGAAAAAGAAAACCAAAACCGGAAGCAACACAACTTTGACTCCAAACTATATTACAAAGCTACAGTCATCAAGACAGTATGGTACTGACACAAAAACAGAAAAGAAAACCCAGAAATGGACCCACAACTATACAGTCAACTCATCTTCCACAAGTCAGGAAAGAATACCCAATGGAAAAAAGACAGTCTCTTTAACAAATGGTGTTGGGAAAACTGGATGACAACACGCAGAAGAACGAAGCTGGACCACTTTATTACACTGTACACAAAAATAAATTCAAAATAAGTGAAAGACCTAAACATAAGACAGGAAACTATCAAAATCCTAGAGTAGAACACAGACAACAACCTCTTTGATCTTGACTGGAACAACTTCTTACTAGAAACATTGAGGAAGGCAAGGGAAACAAGCACACACATGAACTACTGGGAATTCATCAAGATAAAAAGTCTTCTGTACAATGAAGGAAACAATCGGCAAAACTAAAAGGTAGCCTATGGAATGTGAGAATGTATTTGGAAATGACATATCTGATAAAGGGTAGGTATCCAAAAATCTATAAAGAACCTATCAAACTCAACACCACCCCCCCAAAAAAAACCAACCCAGTTAAGAAATGGGCAGAAGACACGAATAGACCCTTTTCCAAAGAAGACATCCAGATGGCCAACAGACACATGAAAGGATGCTTGACATCACTCATTGTCAGGGAAATACAAATCATAACCATAATGAGTTACCACCTCACACCTGTCAGAATGGCTAAAATTTAAAACGCAAGAAACAACATATGTTGGCAAGGTTACAGAGAAAGGGGAACCCTCTTGCACTGCTGATGGGAATGTATACTGGTGCAGCCACCCTGGAGAACAATACAGAGGTTCCTCAAAAAACTAAGAATAGAGTTACCCTATGATCCAGCAATTCCACTATTAGGTATTTACCCAAAGGATGCAAAAATACAGATTGGAAGGAGTACATATACCCCAATGTTTATAGTAGCATTATCAACAAAAGCCAAATTATGGAAAGAGCCTAAATGTCCATTGACTGATGAATGGATAAAGAAGATGTGATATACATACATACAATGGAATATTACTCAGCCATCAAAAAAGAGTGAAATCTTATCATTGGCAATGATGTGGATGGAGCTAGGATGTATTATGCTAAGTGAAATAAGTCAGTCAGAGAAGGACAAATATCATGTGATTTCACTTATATGTGGAATTGGAGAAACAAAACATATGAACATATGGGAAGGGATGGAAAAGAAGAGAGGGAAACAAACCACAAGAAACTCTTAATTATAGAGAACAAACTGAGTGTTGATGGAGGGAGGTGGGTGGAGATGGGGTGGATGGGTGATGGGTGTTAAGGTGGGCACTTGTTATGAGTACTGGGTCTGGTATGTAAGTGATGAATCCCTGAATTGTACTCCTGAAACCCATATTGTACACTGTATGTTAACTAAAATTTAAATTAAAAAATGTTCATAAAAAAAGAATCAGGGGTGCTTGGGTGACTCATTTGGTTGAGAGCCCAACTTCAGCTCAGGTCATGATCTGGTGGTTCATGAATTTGAACCCTGCACCAGGCTTGAGCCCGCTTTGGATCCTCTGTCCTCCTCTTTCTCTGCCCCTCCCCCGCTCATGTACCCTTCTCTCTCTTTAAAAAAAACATTAAAAAAAAGAATAAGGTTAAGAATGGTTTCCTGATCATCTTGTTTGGGGCATTGGCCTCGGGATCGACATTCATAGTCATGATATATTAGGTTTAGTGGCCACCTCTAGTCACGCTAGAGGAAGTTATTTTGTTTTTGTTTTTGTTTTATTTTTTCAGAAAAACATCAAGTAATGCATCAAAGCAATTGACTTATGGGGTGACAATAAACAACTTGTTGTGCAGCTGACAGGATAAAGTGGTTTTGGTTATGTGTTCTCATGGACAAGAATTGTTGCTAATTTTGTACACCAGTACTTAGCACAGTGGTTAGTATGCTGTAGCCAGGAGGAAAATGGTTTTTTTTTCTTTTAATTTTTTGGAATGCTTATTCATTCTTGAGAGATAGAGAGATAGAGCCTGAGTGGGGAAGGGGCAGAGAGAGAGAGAGGGAGACACAGAATCCAAAGCAGGCTCCAGGCTCTGAGCTGTCAGCACAGAGCCTGACATGGGGCTCGAACACATTGACTGCGAGATCATGACCTGAGCCAAAGTCGGATGCTTAACCAACTGAGCCACCCAGGTGCCCCAGGAGGAAAATGTGTTTTAAAAGAATAACTAAAAAAGGCCATAAGTTAGAACAACAATAAGCAATATTCCCCAAGAGACTGACACTTATTTCAACATTGCAATACAATGTTGACCATAAACCCATCATGGATAGCGTGCGGAGGCTTTCTTGCTATTTTTTCACCTACGGGTGTGGTGGGTGGAATTCTCTGCACCCTTGTGTAATTCCCTCCTCTTATGTGTGTCAAGGACATTTATTTAGCTTCTCACCAATACAATCTGGCAAAAGTGAAGGATTTTGCAGATGTACTTAAGATCCCTAATCAGTCATCTCTAAAGTAATCAAAAGGGACATTATTCTGTGGGTTGAACCTAATCAGCCAAACTTTTTAAAACAAATTCTGGAGGTCAGAGACTGAGGAAGTCAGAGGCTCTCTCCCCTGCTGGCCTTGAAGAAGCAAGCTAACATGAGTTCTACAGCTGCAGTGAAATGGAGTCTACTAGGGGTGCTTGGGTGGCTCAGTTGGTTAAGCATCTGACTTTGGGTCAGGTCATGATCTCATGGTTCGTGAGTTTGAGCCCCACGTCAGGCTCTGTGATGGCAGCTTGGAGCCTGGAGCCTCCTTGAGATTCTGTGTCTCCCTCTCTCTCTGCCCCACCCCTGCTTGCACTCTCTCTCAAAAATAAATAAAAATTTTTAAAAAATTTGAAAAAAAGGATTCTACCAACAACTAGGTAAGATCCTGAGCAGAGAATCCAGCTAAACTGTGCCTGGATTCTTGATCCACAGAAACTACAAGATGATAAGGGTATGTTTTATCCCATCACTAAATTTGTGGTTTCAACAGAAAACTAATACAAAGGGCAGCTGCAAATATTCGTGTCATGCTGTGTTGTATTTCAGTGCCGTGTGTCTGGTGTGTGATAGGAGACAGAGCAGCTCATGCTGATTATGATGTGCAATCTGCGTTCCCTTTCATGATGAAGTATCATTCTGTGGCTAGGACTTTGAACCAAATGAAGTTTTGGGGAAGAGGTTTGTTTTGCTTTTCTTGGATTTATATGAACTCCCGAGCAACTTTATTGACCTCTTGAGATGGATAAATTGGCACACACAGCAGACTTAAAAAGAGTTTCATAAAAATTCTATCACCTTTTTTTTTTTAATTAAAAAAAAATTTTTTATCGTTTATTTATTTTTGAGACAGAGAGAGACAGAACATGAATGGGGCAGGGGCAGAGAGAGAGGGAGACACAGAATCGGAAGCAGGCTCCAGGCTCTGAGCCATCAGCCCACGAACCGTGAGATCGTGACCTGAGCTGAAGTCGGACGCTCAACCGACTGAGCCACCCAGGCGCCCCATATCACCTTTCTAAAAAAAAATGTCCCTTGCCTGAAAAATGTTAATAATTCTTCATATTTATTCTTCACTTGCACTTTCAGTATTGTTCCAGCTGATGATAATGAAAATCATTCTTGTGCCGCTAGTTTTTTTTGACAGATGGACATATGAAGTTTAAACAAATTATTCTATCTTGAGTCTTATGAAGTTGGGGAAGTTCTCTCTTTTAATTTTAGGCATTGTCAGCGTTTGTGAGAAGCGATCCATAGCCCGATGGAAATAAACGCTAAAGAATGCACCAGTTGAGGGATTTGTGTGTAGATTGGCTCTCTCAACCCTTCTCCTTCTATTTAGAGAAACAAGTTAGTTTTCACTAATTAGACACAGTGGTGTGAAATTTGGAAGGTGTGAGTGAAACAGACAATTTTCCTTCCCACTTTTGGCTGTTTGAGTGCCTTGGTGCAGAGTGTTCCAGTGTCTATGCCCAAGCTGCTGGGTTACAGGAGCCGTGTGGCGGTGGTGGTGACATCAGCTTCCTGATCCTCTGATGACAGCTGTGGGAGTGCGTTCTGAACTTGTAAGCCCAGTGGTGGGTTTAGAAAGAGTGGCTTCCCCTTGGGGTATTTCTAAATTTTTATTGGAATCATATTCATAAGTTCAGCCTGGAAAGTCTCTTTCAGAACCTCTAGCAGCATTTAAGCTTCTAATTCCCTGTGTTCAAGCCTTCATATCTTAAAATACTTTAACCGAGTGCCACTGAATCTTGATGTCTGTGCTTGGGTTTGCCTAAGCACTGATTATTTCTTATTTATACAACTCCTCTTTTTGAACAATCTTGCAAGACAAATGTCCACATCTTAAGCCTTTGTGAAAAAAACAGCTTTTGGTTTCCTTAATTCTCTTTGTGTGTATCTTTGTTTTCTGATTCATTAATTTCTGGTCTTACCTTTATTGTTGTAGAAGGTCTTACCCTTCTACACTAAAAAAAAAGTTTTATTTTGTTGTTCTTTATAGAATTACTTAAGTTGTATACTTAATTCATTAACTTTCAGCCTTTTTAAGACTTTTTTTTCCCTAGTAGAACCCGGGTGACTTAGTCAGTTAAGCATCCTACCCTTGATTTCAGCTCAGGTCATGATCTCGTGGTTCATGAGATTGAACCCCAAGTGGGGCTCTGTGCTAACAGCCCAGAGCCTGCTTGGGATTCTCTCTACCTCTTTCTCTGCCCCTTCCCCTGCCCCCCCAATAAAATAAACTTAAAATAAAAGAATTTTTTTCCCTAAAATAAGCATTTAAGCCATAAATTTTTCTTTAAATGGTATATAGGTATAACACATAAGTTTTGAAATTTGATATAAAGGGGCACCGGGGTAGCTCAGTCATTTAAGTATAAAACTTTGGCTCAGGTCGTGATCTCATGGTTTATGAATTTGAATCCTGCATAGAACTCTGTGCTGACTGCTCAGAGCCTGCAACCTTCTTCAGATTCTGTGTCTCCCTCTGTCTCTACCCCTCCCCCACTCATGCTTTCTCAAAAATAAATAAACATTTAAAAAGTTTATAATAAAAAATGATATATGATATATATTAATGATGGTTTAGTTCACAGTATTTCTTATTCTTACTCATGTTTTATTTCTCTAAATTAAGGCTATTTAACAAGATTTTTTAAAACTTTATACATGTATGTCTAAAACATCTTTTTGGTATTGATTTCTAACTTATTTGTATTGGGCTATAGAACAGGTTTTGTGTATTAATGATTTTTAGACATGTGTTGGAACTTGGTTTATGGCATAAGATATGGTCAATTTATATAAATGTTGTATGTTTGCTTTAAAAGAATTTTGTAGTTTTAGGAAACACATCAGGATGGTTAATTGTATTGTTCAAATATTCTCCATTTTTTCAGACGTATTTTTTAGTGCTTTGTCTATCAGTTATTTACAAAGGAATGTTAAAAACGTTCCTCTATGTTAGTAGATTTGTCAACTTCACTTGGAGTGCTTCTATTCAAAAACATTTTGAAGTTATCTTAACACATACAAGTTTAGGATTTTTTTGTTCTCCTGAAAGAAATAACGATATCGATCATTTGATTGCAGTGTAGTGACTCCATTTATCTCTGCTAATATTTATTGCTTTAAAGACTATTTTTCCTATTATTAATGCCAACTCTCTTTTGGCTAGCATTTTGTATGTATATCTTTTAATTTTCAACTTTTTTTAGTCTTTCTGTCTTAAGTGAGTCTCCAGAATACTGTATATATTATTTTTTAAAAATTTTAATTCCAGTATAGTAAACATACTATGTAATTTTCTAAAAAAGATCCAGTCTGACAATCTGTGTCTCTTAAATGATTTTGATCCATTTACATTTATTACATTTATTGGTGTATTTTATTTATTTTTAACATCTTATTTTTGTGCTTTCTATTTGTTCTGCTTTTGCTTGCTATTTTTTTCTTCTTTATTGCTTACTTTTGGATTGACTAGAATTTCTTCCTTTTCTCTCATAATTTTCCCCTCTACCAGTTGGAGGTGGAATGTTCTATCTTATATAATTTCCCTAAAACAATGTAAATATATTTAATTTAACAAAGTCTAAAGTTAAATAATATATTTACTTTATTCCTAAATATTACAGGAAGCTTAGACTGCCTTAATTCTAATCATACCTCTACTAACTAGTATGCTATTGTTCTCTAGTACTTCAGTATTTATTTTCTTACTTGGAATTTCTTGAACTGAAGATTTATATCTGTCAATAATTTGGAAAAATTCTCAACCATAATCTCTTCAAATATTTCTTCCTCCCCATTGTATTTCCTCTTTCAGAAACACCAATTAGATGTATGGTAGACTCTAGTATTTCTAATTACTTGTTAATATCTTCTATATTTCTATAATACTTATTAATATCTTCTTTCCCTCTTTATGTCTCTATGATTCATGCTGAGATATTTCTTCAAATTTATCTTCCAGTTTCCTATTCTCTCTTCAAAGATGCCTAATCTTCATTTTTAATTATTTCTTGCATTCTAACTCTATTTTTAAAAATGTATTATATTATCTTATACAATTTCCAGTTTTAGAAGATTTATTTGGTTGTTTATCAAATTGTAATAATTTTTCAGTAGTTTTTCATCATGAATTCAATATCTTCTTTAATTTCTTCAAATGTACCAGACAGGTATATTTTGTGTTCATATTTGATAATTCTAGATTCCATTTCTTTGTGGGTTTGTTTTTGGGGTCTGTCGCTTTTGTTGGTGTTATTCACAGTGGCTTATATCATTGTATGCATCACCTGATTTTGAACTGTGAAACATATTACTGGGAAATTTGTGTTTAGAAAATCTTTGGGGTCTAGGTTTAAGGTTGTTGCACTGTGCCTGTGGAGAGAAACACTACGGGTCACAGTAGCTGCACAGGTAGTGTGATGCTGGCCTTAATGCCGTGAGGGCCAGAATGTGATTTGAAATCCTTGTGGTGGAATTTCCCCCCTCCATTCAAGACTAAACATTGAAGTAGCCTTCAGACTGTCTTCTTATTGCGGGTGTTGTGTTCCAAGTATTTTGGTGTTTATTATGTCATGGTCTTGATCTGACTTAATGCCTTGTACAGATCCTAGACTTGCTTTTCTGTTTCCCCTGTACAGGGATTAGCAGATTGCTGCATCTTTCAGCCTTATTCTTTGTTTACCAATTTCTATTCAGGATTTGTCATCATTTTTGGTATGTGAGAATTTCCTTCAAATTCTTTCCAGGTTAACTAGAAAAAGATTTTAAGATGAATATTATATATAACTTTTAATAGTTCTATATTCGGGTGCTTTTAAATTTTATTATTATTTTTAATTTTAGAGAGAGAGCACGAGTGGGGGAGAGGGACAGAAAAAGAGAGAAGGAAAATCTCAAGTAGGCACACTCATTATAGAGTCTGACCCGGGGTTCAATCCCATGACCCTGGGATCATGACCTGAGCCGAAATCAAGAGTCTGACACTCAATTGACTGAGCCACCCAGGTGTCTCAGTATTTGGGTACTTTTGAGTATATGCTCTTGGTTATCTTAATGGAAATGGAAGTTGCTAGAGAGCTATTGGAGGTAGGCTTAAGTGATCCAGGTACTTAGATTGTGACTTTCCTGGAGCTTCTCTATCACAGGTCTTCATGATGACAATAAAAAGGATCCCACAGGAAAGTGTCACAACAGGAGATCTCTATTGTCTGTTCTTATTAACTTGGTCTTCTCAGCTACGAGTCTACTTAGAGAAAATAAAAGTCATCATAACATAAAAATAGTCACTAAATCAACAGAGGAATGACCAGTCCTCATGAAAACCCCATTCCTTTCTTATCATTGTCTTTATTACATCAGACATTGCTATGCAAATGTATGCAATATATTTGCAGAGTCAATTGGTGAGTCTTGCAATAGAGGCAGAGTTATATGAAGGTGATGAAATTAATGTTGGAGAACTGTTCAAATCTTGGGCATAGCCCTTGAAAAATGAGCATCTGAAAGGGCTATTCCGGTTAACAAGTGAAGAGTGGAAAGTTGACAAAAATGGTGACATGATAAGTATTTTAAAAGATAATGAAGATACCTGGAAGTATTAGGGAGGGCTCTGATTTTTTTTTTTTTGAAAAATTGAACCTTTTTGACTGCACCAACAAAATTGAATATAAGATGTAGGATGTCATGTTGTGACATCTTCCCCCATTAATACTGGATGGGTTGTTTGTTTAATAAGAACCTAACATAAAGATAAGTATAAACAAAACATATTTGTTTTTATGATTTTCAGTTCAAAATAAACTCCAGTGAACTATTTTTTGTCACTGAAATATGTGTTTCTGTTTGTTTGTTTATTTACTTGTTTATTATTTTAATGTTTAAAATTTTTTTTAATGTTTATTTATTTTTGAGAGAGAGAGACAGAGAGACAGAGCGTGAGTGGGGAAGGGGCAGAGAGAGAGGGAGACAGAATCCGAAGCAGGCTCCAGGCTCTGAGCTGTCAGCACAGAGCCCAACACGGGGCTCAAACTCACGAGCCGCAAGATCATGACCTGAGCTGAAGTCGGACGCTCAACCAGGTGAGCCACCCAGGCACCCCTTTAATGCTTTTTAAAATGTATGTTTGAGAGAACAATGTATTGTAGAGAGAGGGTGGTACAGACGATCTGAAGCAGGCTCTACACTGACAGCAGCAAGCCCGATGCAGCGTTCAACCCCATGAATTGCAAGATTATGACCTGAGCTGAAGTCAGACACTCAACCAACTGAGCCACCCAGGTTCCTGGGGTTTCTGTTTTAAGTGGACTCATCAAGCCTGCTTTTCCTTTTGCACCAACGTAGTGATAACAAGGTCTGCTGTGTAACAAATCACATACCGTCTAAGTCTGGTGTAAATTTTTGAATCCTTCATAGCATGGAACCGGTGAAAGGCCCTAGCCAAGCTGAGTTAGAGCACATGACTTCTGGACTGGATTCCTCTTCCTTTCCTGGGTGGTCCAGACTAGAGTGATCCTGTATTCTGTGTTCCAGGCAGATCTGCACCTAGAGGGTCACGTTTTTGTCCAAGGACCTTTATGATCTGTTAGGGAAAATTCAGAATCCACAGGAACACTATTAAACATTTATTCAGAGTATTCAATATCTCTCAAGGTGTTCTTGAGATTGTTCCTCGAAGATGAGCTATAAATTGTCCCATTGCTTAATTTTAGCCCTAGGAATGCCTATTTTCTCTTCATGGGGATATAGATGTAATCAGATGTTTTGGTAGTGTCCTTTCTTATGTCTCATCGTTGCCATGCTGTGGTGATGGAGAACAGTTTCCTTTGTTTACAAGCGGATGAGAGAAATAACTGAGAATAGATTTTCCAAACTGGGCAGCCATCCTCCCAATGTCTTGACCCTTTCTGAGCATGTGGCAAAAAAGCTATACTACTGCTTGTATTCCTCTATTACTCTTTAGTGACCAATATGACAGGCAGCATGGTGGTTAAGAGTATAGACTCAAGGGCCAGACACCCTGCATCTGAATCCCAGTGCTGCCTCTCCTGGGGGTGTAGCATGGAGAAGTGACTCAACCACCTTGTGTTTTGTTCCTTCGTTTGCAAAAGGAGCATAATTAGGGTTTTTACCAAGTAGGTTTGTTATGAGGACAAAAAGGAGTTATTATTTGGGATGTCCTTGGTAAATGTCAATTAAATGTTTGTTAAAATAAATTGTATAGACTCCGTCATATTGAAAGTGAATGACTTCTGAGATTTCAGACTTGAAGTGACACAGAGCAGCTAAGAAGATCATGTGCATGTGCTTGGGGTTGAAGATGATCCTGAATTAAGAGCACTCAGCACCATTAAACCTTCAAATGTCAGAGCCCAATACTGGCACACAGAAAGTAAAGCAAATGTTTGCTGGGGACCCGAAGATTCTGAGTTATTCATAAAGGCTTTGCGATCTTGGATTCTTTAATTCTATCATGTCTCTAGTACCAAAGGCAAAGCCAAAGTTTTCTAGTTATAGATTTTGTAAAGTAAAATCCTTCAGCTGTGCCAACCTGGTGAAGCTATTTTTTAAAATATAAGATACCAGCTGCTGAATTTATTACTTCAATTAAAACCTACCACTGGAGAAAAATTAAAGGCAACCTAACTCCATGGGGGAAAAAAGTCATGAACAGAGGTGTTTTGAATTCCTGGGTGTGGTATTAAGCTTGTGGAACTGTGCTTTGGGATTTCTATAAAAAGACCCAAGATGGTAAATTAATTCTTTCCTAGGTGAAGCTGCATTATCTAGTATCTAGGGTTGAACATTTGGCATTTTGGGGGTTTCCTTGTTGACCAGATGCCATGATCAAGTTCCTGGCTTTTGAGCCTTTTGCCCATGCCACCGCCCGCTGCCACCCCCCCTCCACTTTGTTCTCTTTTCCACCTCTCCAGTCCTGCCAGTTCTTTAAGCCCCAGATTTCATGCCTCCTCAGGATGTCTTCCGCACACTGACTCAAGGAGAAGTGATCTCTCCCTGTTTGAGATCTTCAAGGGCCATTTCTAGTCCCTTCTTTTGACATGTGACGTATTGTTGGATACTGTCTCAGATTTTCATCTAGAATGTAATTTTAACAAAGATAGGCATTCTATTTACCCCTTTTTAAAATCCCCACTGCTAGGCATAACAGATGCTGACTAAGCAAGCTATCAAAGGATTGGGTTCTGGGACTCTCGATTCTAGACCCGGCTTTGCCATTAACTTGCTAAAGGAACTTTGGGCACATTAACCACATGCATTGTCACACATACATGCCTGTGACATGTGTGGACACCTAACGAGTGCTCATCATTCTTCAGTATTTTCCGAAGCACTTTCCATGTGTTAGCTCATACTTATAGCTTAGAACCTTATAGGTTTAATCCTTATGGTACATCTATAAGGTAAGTACTGTCCATCATTTCCTGTCATCGCAGGGAAGTGAGATGCCAAGCAGTTGAGTATCTGGCCCAAGGACACAACACTAGCAGTTGGTGACAGAGCCAGAGTTCAGACTCACACAGTCTGGTGACTCAATTTACTGATGCCAGCAGCAATCATAGTAGCCCCCCATGTGATGGCTTTCTGATGTGTTAACTTGGTGAGGGTGTAATCCCAGTGATTGAATCCAAACCAGTCTAGCTCTTGGTGTGAAGGGATTTTGAGATATAATTAAAATACCTACTCAGTTGACTTTAAATACAGGCTATCTTGGGGAATCCGTGTTGGCCTGTGTTGGTCACTTGGCTTCCAGTAAGGCTGAGACTCCCCAGAAAGAAGCGAAGCACTGTGGGTTTGTGCCCTGCAGCAACCTCTCGCCCGTGACCTTCTCTTACTAACTCCCTGCCCTTCGGGTTTCAGACTTGGCTCAGCCAGCCCTACAGTCCCACGAGCCAATTCCTTGTAACCAATGTCTTCTTGCACATGTCTTGGGCTGGTTCTGCTTCCCTGCTTGGACCTTGACCAAGACATATCATGACACCTACTTCATGCCCTCATTTATCTACAGCCCAGAACATACTGCTCACTTTAGAGGCTCCCTGGCATCTCTAGTGTCTGCTTGTGAAAAGCCTCCCTCCCCACAAGCTCTGGCTCTGGCCAAAGCCACAGCAGACAGAACCAACCAGCACTGTCCCTCCTGGGTCCCAGTGCCATTTGCCTACAGCCCATGCTTCCCAGCGCTTAGAATGTTCTTCTTTGTATTACAGGCAATTCCACACCCTCCCACAGTGGACAGGGAAACAGTTTGAGGGTAGTGGTCCTTCTCTCAGATCTATCATCAGAGCTGAGGGCAATCCTAGCTCAGGCAGAGCACTCCATTTCCGGAAGTGAAGGATTAACATTTCCTGGGGCCAAGTTGAAAGGGATTGCCTTGCAGGTCTGGTGGTCAGGAAGTCTGCTTTTTTTTTATAGTGGGCTGTTTGCTAAGTGCTTTTAAACCTAGTGACAACAGAAACATTAGGATTGTGGTAACTAACTGGTAATATTCATGTTAATGATTAACTTTAAACATTTTACTCCTTTAACTGCATTGGCTTCAATCTTCTTCATCTAAATTAAAACTTGCTGCCTGTCCACAAGTTTGAAAAAGAATGAGATGTGTTTGCGTGTGTATGTGTGTTACCAATGGACAGTTATCCACAAGTAATTTACATGTGCATGAATCCATATCCATTCACAGTAACCACAGATTATTGCGCATTTGTGGGAATATCTTCTCCAGAATACCCAGGCCCCAAATGAACTGAAATACCATTAAGGTAATGTTTTAATTCCCTCTCTCTGTCCCGTCCTTTTTCCCTTTTGTCAAACAAACAAACAAACAAGCAAGCAAACAAATAGAAATAACTTCCTGGAAACGACTGGAACAAACAGCAGAGCATATTAATATGCAGCAAGTTGGGAAATCCTGTTCTTTGAAGTAGCAGGTGGCAGCATGAGGAAACTCACAAAGCAGCAAGCTCAACCAACCAGGCAGGAGAGACATGGGACTGAAGATGGTTCCGCTTTGGTGGCCTTCCAGTGCTCGTGTCCCTGGCTCAGGGTACGGAAGGATGTGCCCTGGGTGGGACCAGGCTGCTCTCTCTGTATCTGTACACACGGCCGCTTTGTCAGGGCACTTTATTATACATATGAGCCAGTTAAGCCTCCCTGTAGAGGAGGGCGGATCTGGACGCTGCACAATTTTGCTGCAAATGCTTGTGTCAGCTGTGACTATTTGAAGACAATGCAGCTCCAGGCAGCGTCTGACATTTACTGTGTCCCGTGCATTCCACATGGAGAAAGCTCCTGTGGTCCTCCCGGAGCTAGTGATCCCTCCCGGAAGTGCTCCGGTGGGACTGAGCACCAGCGAGTTTGGAGTCCGAGGGAGAAGACGGTGTTGGTGAAATTCGATGTTAAGTTCTGTTCGGCGGTTTTGTTGTAAAGCAGAACAAATCAGATACTTCCTATTCTGTTTACTCTGCGTACGTTCACGTAGGATAGTTTGGTGTCCAATTCTTGTCATTTCTGAGGCTAGTTCATTTTCATCTTTCCTAGGGTCCACCTCTGAATTTTTTAATCATTGGAGAAAGAAAGGATCTTCCTTAATAATGTTCTAATAGTGTCCTAAATGCAGAGATAAAAGAAAGGAGCTTGTAATATGATCTCTCCACTTCTTTGTACTGCCTTTAAAATGTTCTGCTCAAAGCATTTTATACAAAAATGCCCTTGTGTGGTTTGAGGACCACTGGTATTTTAGAGACTGACTAAGCTTGAGCTCCACAAGGGCATGAAAACGCTGAGAATGAAAATTACTTCTTTTCCTGTTTGAGATTGATGGCACAGGGCGGGCAGGTGGAAGAAAGTTGGAGCAAAGCCCCCTTGCTTCTCTGTGTTTGCATTAGAACATCGTCCTGTTACGGGAGGGGATCTGAGATCCCAGGAGCTCACAGGACTCATCGGAAGTGCACCCTCCCTCCTGGGTGAGGGCAGACCAGCCTGATGAATGGAATGAATCAAAGGCCTGGTTGTTTCCTGCTAGTTCTCCCA
The DNA here is from genome assembly GCF_018350215.1 of Panthera leo. NCBI lineage: Eukaryota > Metazoa > Chordata > Mammalia > Carnivora > Felidae > Panthera > Panthera leo. Next base: position 146,174,830 of record NC_056683.1, read on the forward strand.
TTGGAACTTACCTTTAAAAACCCTGTTGCCGGTTTTTGGATGGGAAGACAGCACGGGGCCCAGGAAATGTGTCCTTGGCAGTGGGGATGGAAAGGAAAGGAGCCATGTGCCTTTTTCACTGCACTGTTCAAAGGTAGGACGTGACAGCCCAGCCATACAGGGTTGTTAGGGAAGAAAGTTCACAGCAATTCCTAAGCTCTGAGAAAGCTCTAGAAGTTCCAGAACAGAAATCGAAGCTCAGAACACAGCAAACTGGGATACTGGAGATGTTCCAAATTCCTAAGCAAGGCTAACTGGGGCGTCCATGCCGATAATTGAATTTCAAACAGGAAGACTCTATTTTATTTAAAAAAAAATTTTAATCTTTATTTTTTTCTGAGAGAGAGACATAATGTGAGCAGAGGAGGGGAAGAGAAAGAGGGAGACACAGGATCCGAAGCAGGCTCCAGTCTCTGAACTGTCAGCACAGAGCCCGACGTGGGGCTCGAACCCACCAAGCGTGAGGTCATGACCTGAGCTGAAGTCAGACGCTCAACCGACTGAGCCACCCAGGTGTCCCGAACAGGAAGACTTTAGATGTAACCAGAGAGGATTTCTCGGGAACATTTATAGTCTGGCCTGAAGGGAGGAACCAAGGAAGTAGTGCTTACTCAGTGAAGGTCGGGGGCACTTGGTGTGAAGGGGGCACTTGGGCTCAGCTCAGTCACCTGCCAGTTCTGCAGTGCTGAGCTGGCCACTAGCCTCTTCACTGTGTCTGGCAGGTGTTTGATCGTCCCCCATAGCCTGACATGTAGTGGGCATTTAATAAATATTGTCCTCATCTGCCATGAGAACCAGAAACCCATCTTCATGAAAGTCTCACAGCAGTCCCAGGGGGGATTGCTCTGTTTTGATGGACAGTGGCTATTTTCATATTTAGGTGATTCTGCCGGAAAACATTAACTTGCTCAGAAGGCTTGAAGGATTTCATTGGAAGTAAAATAATAGTTGAACCTATTGTAGTGTTAATCTGTTAAAACGAAAAGCTATATTCTCTTCCATAAAATGTCAATCAAATCATTTAGTTGTCCTGCCTATTAAGAGAGCCATGAAGTGCTCGCCTCTCAGTGGGGGAAACAGAACCACTAACGAATAATCACAATACCGCATTGGTTATTTGGACCAAGTGACCTGAGAAATTGGTGGTGGGTAAGGGACCTAGGAGAGTTCTCAAGGCTTAGGCTACTTTGGAGTTGAGGTTTAAAAGATTTATACAGATTTGCCAGGGAGAGATGGGGTACTTGGGGGCATTAGGAAGAGGAATCTTTTTCATATGTTCAAGAGGTAACCACATAGACTCAGGCCAGCCTTACATGTTGGTTCTGCTTAACGTGAAGTGACCAGAATATCAGCTGTTTCTCTTACGGTTCAGTTGATACCTAAGTTCTCTACGCTCCAGAGCCAGAGGTCAGGACTGAACAGAGCTCTTTTCTTTTGGCCACGGTGGTACCTCTAAGTCACAACAAGTGGTACAACTGAAGAGTAAAGCATGGCATGGAATCATGGCCCCTCCTAGCAGGTGCGTGGATTAATTATCCTCGGGTCTACCCTCCCATCTTTATGGAATAATCTTTAGAAAATAGAATCTACTAAAAAAACAAAACCATGCAATACTAACATTGGCTCCTAGATCAACATTTGTGCGACCTCAACTTCAACGTTCAGTGAGAATTGATGATCTTTCTAAGCAGAGTAAAGACACATTTCACTCGTAGTTTGGCTTATTAAAGGTAACCACCCCTCCCCAAACGTACTTGACATCTTTAAAAAAAAATTTTTTTAATGTTTTTTTATTTTTGAGACAAAGGGAGACAGAGCATGAGTGGGGGAGGGGCAGAGACAGAGAGGGAGACACAGAATCTGCAACGGGCTCCAGGCTCTGAGCCATCAACACAGAGCCCGATGCGGGGCTCAAACCCACAAACCGTGAGATCATGACCTGAGCCGAAGTCAGACGCTTAACCGACTGAGCCACCCAGGCGCCCCAGTGTACTTGACATCTTAAAACATAGATGTTATGGATTGAATCTTTTAAACACTACACAGCCCGCATGAGAGTTTGGACGTACACGCACACACACCTAACTCAAATGAATCTGTTCTCCCAGTAACACGCTAACGAATGACTTCCTTTTCACTCTTTCTACTGACATTGGAGACAGATGCTACAACTACCATTGGCCTCTTGTGTGCTTCCTCCCATGCTCCTCCAACATTTATTAGACACTTTATGTGCTGGTACCATGTTAAATGTCTTATATTTATTCTCTCAGAGAATTCTCAAAGCCACTGGATGGGGCAGGTGGTATTATCACTCTAATTTCCCAGGTGAATAAACCAAGGCTTACAGAGATGAAGTGAATTGTTCAAGGTGACAGGCAGCTGGTACATGGGGTGGTCTGAATTTAAACCGGGTAATTACACTGAAGAACCCATGGTCTAAACCCCTATTTTACTCAGTAAGCATTCCTGATAGACCGAAATCTCCATGCCTACCATAGTTATATGCAGATATGGCAAATATTGATTGAATTGAATTGAGTTGAAGCACAAAGTGTTCTACTTTTGTGCCCCAGATAAGAGTACCCTGGTGGTTTTCAACAAGACATTTGACATTTGACAAGGCCCCCATCAGACATTTGACAAAGTCTATGTTGTTGTTGTTGTTGTTGTTTTTTTTTTTGATGGTCACAAGTGGGGAGGGGCAGCTACTGGCCCCTAGTGATTAGGCCAGCAAAGCACAGGAAAGCCCCCCTCCTTCCACCCCCCCCCCCCACCAAATAAAGTTATCTGCTCCAAAATGTCTGTCCTGTCAAGGTTGAGAATCTTGGTATACATCATTTTGGATAATTTTTGTGAAATGCTGAGGCAAGGTTAACTCTGATAACCATGGCAGCCAAAGACTCATATTTACCACGTTTCTTAAAGACGTTTTGAGCATTTTCATTATGGAATCTCCTTTATGAGTAGTTGCTGGGTGTTTTTAAAAATCATGACTCATCTTGGGGTGCCTGGGTGGCTCAATCTGTTAAGCATGTGACTTTGGTTCAGGTCATAATCTCACAGTTTGTGAGTTCAAGTCCTGCATCAGGCTCTGTGCTGACAGCTCAGAGCCTGGAGCCTGCTCCGGATTCTGTGTCTCCTTCTCTCTCTGCTCCTCCCCTGCTCATGCTCTATTTCTCTCTCTCAAACATAAATAAACAAATGTTAAAAAAAATTAAAAAAATAAAACAAAAATCATGACCCATCTTGCCATTCTCTCAAGAGAGAACAGCGGTAAGAGGTGGGTTGATATGTACTGTTATGGAAATACTTGCCAACCAGAGATGTGAGGTTTTGTGTAAGGCCTATGCATTACGAACCATGTCGAAAATTGTCTTTGCATAGTTGAAAAACTTTAAATAAAGTGTTCAAGTACACTGGCATCATGGTTGCCTCTTTATGCCTGAAGAACATGGGTCAGCTGGATTAACCTAGCTGCATGCCCGTGGAATCACCAAACTCACTAAAATTGTCACTGAATTCTGCATCTACTCATGTGTACTTGGAATCATAAAAATAGTTGGCACTGTTGTATGTTTATCTAGATTTTATGGACTATAACATAGTAAATTTGGGAAGATGTTAGGTTTTTTGTTTTTTGTTTCCGATACTTTCAATGAAAAACTTAAGTATTGGTATCGGTGATACACCCGTAATTCATTCACGTGCTCTCAAGTAACATTTTATACCATTGCAAACAATCCCAAGGATGTAAATATATTCTTGTAGCGTGAACTGTGATGTTTATTTCTTAATGAAAAGAGCAAACAACAAATCCCCAGTATTGTATTGCTTTATTTGCCAACCCTTAGTAAGTTGAACAGGTTATGATGTTTGCTACAATCATACCTGTTGGCATTTTAGGGTTGGCACTGTGGTCAACTGGTCCCACTAGTATTTATTTATTTATTTATTTATTTATTTATTTATTTATTAGTTTTTTAATGTTTATTTTTGGGAGAGAGATAAATAGACTACGAAGGGGCAGAGAGAGAGAGGAGACACAGAATCCAAAGCAGGCTTCAGGCTCTGAGGTGTCAGCAGAGCCCAACACAGGGCTCGAACTCATGGACTGTGAGATCATGACCTGAACCGAAGCTTGACCCTTAACCCACCGAACTACCCTGGCACTCTAAGCCCCACTAGTCTTTAAATGCATTTAAAAAAAATTTTAGTGTGTATTATTTTTTAGAGAGAGAGAGAGACAGAGAGCAAGCAAGGGAGGGGCAGAGAGAGAGGGAGACACAGAATCTGAAGCAGGCTCCAGGCTCTGAGCTGTCAGCACAGAGCCCGATGTGGGGCTCGAACTCACAAACCACGAGATCACGGCCTGAGCTGAAGCTGGACACTTAACCAACTGAGCTACCCAGGCATCCCATACACTTGTATTTCTTGAATCATGGGTCCTTTGTAGCATTTGCAGACTCAGTGCCAACAGTGACACAAGAGTCCTTCAATGCGCATGGGACAACCAACTTCTGCTTAGGTGAATTAAGTATCTGGCTTAATAATATCAAGCACATAAAATACATATCAAAAATTCAATAGATAATGTATTAAAAAATATGTCCAAAAAAAATCATTGCCTACTGATGTCGTGAAACTTTTCTTTCCAGTAGTTTTATGGTTTTAGATTTTACATTTAGGTCTTTAATCTATTTTGTGCTGGTTTTTGTATATGGTGTGAGGTATGGAGACAATTTCATTCTTTTGCATGTGGGTATCCAGTTTCCCCAACACTGTTTGTTGATGAGACTATCCTTTCCCCACTGTGTGTTTTTGGCACTTGCTAAAGATCAGTTGACTGTAAATGCATGCATTTATTTCTGGATAACCCCAAAAGCACAGACAACAAAAGCAAAAATAGACAAGTGGGATTACATCAAACTAGAAAGCTTCTGTACAAGAAAATAAATAATCAGCAGAGTGAAGAAAAAATTTGTGGAACGGGAGAAAATATTTGCAAGCCATGCATCTGACAAGAGGTTAATACCCAAAATATAGACAAAATTCAAACAAGTCCATAGAAACATAAATAGGCAAAGGCCAAAATAGTAATTTCTGAAAAGAAGACGTACAAATGGCCAACAACAAAAACAGATCCCCAAGATCACTAATCATCAGGGAAATGTAAATCAAAACCACAATGAGATATCACGTCACACCTGTTAAAATAGCTAGAATCAAAAAGACAAGAAATAACAAGTGTTGACGAGAATGTAGAAAAAGGGAACTTTTGTGCACTGATGGTGGGAATGAAAATTGGTGCAGATATGGAGGTTCCTCAAAAAATTAAAAATAGAACTACCATATGATCTAACAAGCCACTTCTGCATATACATTCAAAGGAAATGAAACCAATATCTTCAAGAGATATCTGCACTCCCATGTTGATAGCAATATTATTTACAATAGCCAAGATATGGGGGCGCCTGGGTGGCTCAGTCGGTTAAGCGGCTGACTTCGGCTCAGGTCATAATCTCACGGTCTGTGAGTTCGAGCCCCGCGTCGGGCTCTGTGCTGACAGCTCAGAGCCTGGAGCCTGTTTCAGATTCTGTGTCTCCCTCTCTCTGACCCTCCCCCATTCATGCTCTGTCTCTCAAATAAATAAACGTTAAAAAAAATTAAAAAAAAAAACAAAACAAAAAAACCCCAAAAAACAATAGCCAAGATATGGAAACAACCTAAGTGTCTGTCAATGAGTGAATGAGTAAAGAAAATTTTAAATATTATATTTATAAAACCTAAGTCTTAAATATTATATATAGAACCTATATTTATATATATATATATAAATAATGGAATATTGTTCAGCCATAAAAATGAAGGCCATCCTGCCACTTGTGACAATGTGAATAAACCTGCAGGACATTATGCTCAGTGAAATAAGACAAATACCGCATGACCTCACTTATATGTGGAATCTAAAAGAGCAGAGAGGAGAATCGTGGTTGCCAGGGGCTGGGGGAGAGGGAAATGGGAGAGACATTGGTCAAATGGCACAAAATTTCAGTTACACAGAGTGAATAGGTTCTGGAGATCTGATGTATAGCATGGTGACTACAGTTAATATCAACGTACTGTGGGGGCGCCTGGGGGGCTCCGTTGGTTATGCATCCAACTCTTGATTTTGGCTCAGGTCATGATCTCACGGTTTTGGGATTGAGTCCTGTGTTGGGCTCTGTGCTGACAGCGCGGAGCCTGCTTGGGATTCTTTCTCTCTGCCCCTCTCCCCCACTCATTCTCCCTCTCTCTCTCTCAAAGTAAATAAAGAACATTTAAAAAATAATACTAATATATAGTGTACTTGAAATTTGCTACGAGAGTAGATATTAAGTGTTTTCACAACACGCGCGCGTGCACACACACACACACACACACACACACACACACAAAGGTAACTGTAAAGTGATGGGCATGTTAATTAGCTTGGTTGTGATAATTATTTCACAGTGCATATGCATATCAAACATCACATTGTACACCTTAAATATATACAAGTTTTATTTGTCAACTAAATCTCAACAAACTGGCAAAAGGGAACAATTTGCTTAACTCATAAAAAATAAATATGGTGCTAAAATAATTTCAAAATTTGCCAAAAGTCGTTCCCATGTGTGACTGGATTTTAAAACTGGGACTTAGACTGAAGCATCACTAGCACTGACATTGTTAGGTGGTAAAAGATCCTTTAGTGCAATGACCTTAGATCTAGAACCAGATGACTTTCCAAATGCATAAAAATAAGCTGTAAGATGATTTGTTGCCCTTGTAGTTCTAAGGTGGTGACATACAAGGCAACTGATACAAGGAAACTTGAACTTAAGGAATAAAACATATTAGTAAGCTGACCTTAAATTACAAAATGTGTCTCCCCGTTAAAAGTATTTATTCCCCAATATCAATGATGTTTTTCAGGTACACTCCTCTAACTCCTTCACCCTCCAACACACAGACAAACATCCCACATTCACACCTGTCTGCTCACCCAACACTTCAGAGCAGTCTGTTCACACCCACAGTCTGGTCGCAGAACTGCAGCCACACGAATGACGGGCTTGTCTGATCGAATTCCTTGCTGCGTAAGAACTTGAACTGGAAGCAGCAAATGTGCTGTTAGTGGTAAGACAATTAAGACACAGGTGTTTTTGTGACTGTGGGTGACAAAGGACTAGACTGAAGAGCCACACACCCCTGTCACAGGGCTCCCCTTTTCCCCCGGCCAGAGTCCAGCTGCCCAGGTACAGTGTTGACTTTGGGCTCCGGCAGTGTTCTCATCGCTTCTTGCATAGACGCCTCTTTATCTGCTCTGCCTAGAGGAAGTTTTGTCCCAGAAAACCAAAGGAATCTGACCTGGGAAGGAGCCTCTCCACCTGTTTGGGAAAGAAAAACGTCAAGGTATTGAAAATTACATGAGGTTTTGTTTGCTTGCTTGTTTCTGCCGCAGACCTAAAGGAAAGGCCAGGTTGGTTTTCGTGAGATGACTCATTTGCAAGATGACTCAATGCAGAGTGTCTGGAAACCTTCCACTCCTCATATCTCCTCAAGGCTAAGGAGTTCCCGGTGCCTCCTCTAGGCTCTGGTGGGGCTGAGGACCTCACCCAAGCTTGCCATCCTACACGTCACATCTGAGGACTGTTGACCAGGGATTCTTACAGGGTCCTGATGCTCAATCTAGTGGGCCATCTGGGCTCCGTAGCAAGAGGGACAAGATTAATTCTCAGTGCTATCATAATGCTATAATTTAGACCACCCATTACACCGTTCACAGTAATTTTCTCCTGCTGTACTTGACGTAGAGCTGCCGTTGGACATGTGTCATACATAATCAGATGTCAAAACTACGATTAGCATTTTAAAGCTCTTGTGGCTCTGATTTATGCCTTCATCTCCCGAGCTTCCCTAGTTAATCTATAAAACACGTTAAGGTAATATTCACACCTCCCTTAATCTGTAGGACAAATAGGAGGCAGCTTGGTGCTGTGGTGTGTGAGGCTTAGGTGCGACCCATCCCTCAATGTCTGTCTTATGTGTCTGTGCCCAATGCCAGAAATCCATTCAATAAATCACCTCTCCAGCATATAATGAATGGATTAATAACTTTATGTGTTCATTCAGGTAACACTTGTGATGTGTCAGACACTGTACAAGGTATTGGTAAGAAAAGGGGGAAGTATAAAGGAAAGGGATAACAATGAGTAAGACACAAATCCCTCCCTAATGAAGTTTATAACATAGTACATACACCATCATAGAAGCATGAAAAAGGTGTAGTGTTGGGGGAAAGCCTGAGACAGTGATCGTGGCTAGAATCCAGAGGGCTTTGTTGGGAAGAATCTTGGGATGTAAGTTTTGAAGGGCAGATTGTGGCCGTTAATGGAAGGTCTCACACATATTCCATCTGTCAAGGTCTAGTCAGGAAAAGAGGAACCACGCTAGGTATTCCAAAAGAGGGAGTTTAATATAGGGGATTGGGGGTGACTGGATGGCTCAGTTAAGTGTCTGACTCTTGATTTCAGCTACCGTCATGATCTCACTTTGTGAGATTGAGCTCTACATCAGGCTCTGTGTTGACATTGTGGAGTCTGCTTGGGATTCTCTTTCTCTGTCTCTCTCTCTCTCTCTGCTCCTCCCTTGCTGGCACTCTCTCTGTGTCTCAAAATAGGTAAATAGACATTAAAAAATAATCTATGGGATTGATCTCACAGGTATGGATGTGAAAGGGTTAAAAGGGAATCCTGAGGTAACCCTGACATACAACTTCAGGAAGCAGGTGTCCCCCCCCTATAGCCTGGGAGAAAGAGGGAAGAGGTGGGGTTTTCAGAGCCTAGAGGCTGGGAGAAAGAGTCTTATAGACATGAGGATCAGACTTCTGAGGAAAGCCATGACCCAGCTCCTTCTAGGACCTCTGGGGGCACAACTGGGCTCTTTGTGGGAGCACAGACAGGTTGAAAGCTGGGACCACTGGGACACAGTGCCACCGCTGTGAGATGCTGACGGGAAGCAGATTGGAGGCAGAAAGCCCCTCCCCGCTCCCAACCTTCTTGTCTCAGAATTTCTTCCTAGTGTCTTCTAGATACTTGGCAGAATCTAACTGGAGACAAACTGGGAGGGGAATCTAAAAAATATGGGATACGGAGTGAAAACCCAGCATCACGGAAGAACTGAAAAGAGTTGATTTGGAGCTGAGGACCAGTAGCAAAGTAACCAACCCACAGGCAGTGGGACGGCTTTAAAACCTTTTTTTTTCCAGAAATAGGATTTTTTCAAAAGTTTTTAAGCGAGGGTGAGACATAATCTTGCTATACATACAGAGGCCAATTTGGTTGAAGGTTGAGGCTCTAGGGTCGGGAAGGTGGTTAGGAAGCTGTGGCAGATCGCTTTTTCTAGCACACACTGTATCTCCCATCCCACAAAGTCTTCTTCCAGGTGACTTTGCCGTTTCTCTAGTTGCAGGAAGGCATCTACGCTCTCTCCCCTCAAATTTGGTGGGTTTGTGGCAGTGGAAGAATCAATGATTTATGACTTATGAGATGAGATAATGAAAGTCTCTATAGGGTCTTCCTAGTGTTAGGATGCCCATGCTCAGAACCTGGCCACCATGCTGTGAGGAAGCCCAAGTAGTCATAGAAAAGACCAAGTTTAGGCATTTAGCTGGCAGCTAGAACCAGCCCTCAGACATGAGAGCCAATGAGCCATCATATGGCTGCCTTCCTACCTGACACCCCATAAAGTCTGTGATCATGGTGCATGGCTGCTGTTTTCTGCTGCTGAATTTGGGAGGTTTTGTGAAGTAGCTAAATAGAGCTACTAAATCCTGCTAAATAGAGCAGGATTTATGGTGATAGTCTGTGCAAAGGAGGATAAAAGCATGCTACTGGGCAATGCAATAGAAATGGAGAAAGAGAAGAGAAAGAAAGGTGATTTTGAATGTAGAATGGGCAATATTTGATAGTGAATACAGGGAATATCAAAGAAGGAACAGATTGAGGCAAGGTTGTGGCAGGGCAGTGAGATATGTTTATCCATATTGTGTGCATAATGTGTGTGCACGGGGGGTGGGGGTGCAATATCCTATTTTGTTTCAGAAAAAAATAGGATAACAGATAATGAGTTTAATTCTGGATGGGTAGCCTATAAGATATATGTGGTGGAAATGCCTGCTCAGTGTCTGGAAGTAGGGGTCTGGAGACAGGTAAGGTATAAATATAGGAGTCATCGTGTACAGAAGGTAAGTGAGCTCCCCTTGGAAAAGGAAGAGTCAGAAAAAAAGAGGGGGTAAGTACAGAACTCTGAGGCAAACCAACACTGAGAAAGGCAAGTGATGGTCACAGGAGAACCAGGGAGGAGGACCAGAAAGTCATCTTGCAGAGATTACGGATGAAGCAAATTTCAAGGACTCAGTGGTAAAAAGTGCCAGATTCTACAGAGTAGCTACGATAAGGATGGGAAAGAGAACGTGCATTCGTGCCAAGGGTGCTGTAACAAAGTGCCACAAGCTGAGTGGCTTGAAACAACAGAAATTCATTCTTTCATGGTTAGGAAGGCTAAAAGTCCAAAGTCAAGGTGTCAGTAGGGCCCTGCTCCTTCTCAGAGCTCTAGGGAAGAATCCTTGCTTGTTTCTTCCGGTGTGTGTGTGGTGGCCATCGGTCTTTGGTGCTCCACTGACTTGGAGACACGTGACTCCAATGTCTGCCTCCATTGCCACATGGCATTCTCCCTGTGTGTCTCTCTGTGCCTCTCCTTACAAGGACATCAGTTATATTAGATTGGGCCCCACCCTAATGTCCTCATCTTAATGACATCTGCAAAGACCCTATTTCCCAATGAGGTCACATTCACAGGTTCTAGGCGAAACCCAACAAAGGTCATCCTCAGAGATGGTCGGAGAGAAAACAGGTTCATTGAGGGTGGTGAACAACTGCAGATTGCCTTGCCTAGAAGGGGAGTAGGAACCGGGGTGTGTGGGTAGCTCTCCAGAGCAGTTGGCCGTGGGAGAGAAGAGCTGTGGCAGCTCACAGTAGAGGGAGGTGGGTGTTTCCTCATCCTTTTCCTGGATGAGAGTAACTGGGGTAAGTTCATAGGCTGGAGGAAGGGGCCAGTCTGCCAGGCAAGAGTGGGGCGGGACAACGGATGGAGCCAGACCCAGGCGAGGGAAGGAGTCATGGGGTTCAGCTCAGGATTGAAGAGCTAACCTGGAAGAAGGATCCGCAGCCCAGGATAGAGATGTCAGCCCAGGGGCCGACGAACAACCAGAACGAGGGACAGATGGGGCTGGACGGGCTGCAGACCCTCAGGAGCTGCTCTTTTTTCCTTCTCGGTGGGTCTAGATCTGCTTCATTGTCCTCTTATTTTTAAAGGTAACCATGAAAACATGTTACTGCCATCTGGCTCCTCAAAGGCACAGAAACTCCGCGGCTTGTTTCTGAAGCCATGATTAAGCAGTCAGTGCCCCTTCCAGGGCTGGTGTCAGCTCTGATGATAATAGGCTCACCCCGGGGATCCCTGTGGGAAGCCACCCGCCCTTGTACACACAGAGAAGTGAAGACAAAGAAGGCAGGGGATGACTGAGGCCCCAGGGCACAGTGAAACAAGTTGACTAATGTCAGGCCCGAAGCTTTATTTATTCGGGGTGGCTTGTAGGTTTGGAATCCTCTATAGAGGGAGTTAAGTAACTTCACATGAGTAACCATTGGCCCGTCCCGTGTTTCTGTCCTCTGAGCCAAATGGGCTGTTTCACATAAGCACTATTTTTGTTGATTTTTTCTTTCAGGAAAATGGCGTTGGTGGGTTCTGAGGGAGTCCGTTTTCTTACCCCATCTGAATTCTGGACTAATGGTGAAAGACATGGAGAATTCAGATAGGCGTCAAACTGCTCTTTCCTGGGAAAACTGGATAGAACTGGACCTACACGGGAGGCCGAGAACCGTTTCCCCTAAAGTTGACTTATTGGCGGAGTTGACGGGCCTGGCAGATGGACAGCACCTGCTGTGGTGACCTCATGGTCTGAGGGGACATCGGGTCTGGAAGAAAGCTAGGACAGAAAAAGGTCCCTCACGAGCAGCCTCCTTTACTTCCAGACTTCCCGCTCTCAGGAATGGGGACCACTGGTTGTCAGACGCTCATTGTCTTGTTTGCTGTTACATACACCTTCTTTGCCCTCCTGAGGAAAGAGCTCCCAGGGGTGGAGAGGAGGCCGCTGCTTCTCCCCAGTGCTCCCAGAAGGATAGTTATGTTGGTGGGAGCTCTTATTGTAGGAGCTGGCAGGAAGGCGGGGAGAGGGATCCCTCCCCTCACTGAGTACATTGGGGAAGACGGGCCTTTCTGAAATGTTGAATGCACATTATGAGATCTATATCCATTGTGTGCCTATGTTTCTAGATACTACCCGTGGCCTGTGGAAGATTTCATTTTCTTGGGAGAAAGCCCCACACAGGGCGAAAAACACTTGGGAGCTAGTTCTGTGTCGCAGGTAACGGGGCCCCGGGCCACTTACTCCAACTTCTTTGGGTCACAGATGCCCTATCTCTAAAATGGGGACAGACACACTTTGTGTAGGAAACAACTAAATACTTACTGAATTGGTGAGGATGGGTGAGGTCGTGCTGCAGCCCCATCTCATGGCTTAACACACATGTTGACTTCTCTCCCATGCACAGTTGGCTGTGGTCTAGTTCCCTCTCAGAGTGGCTGTCCTCCACGTGGTGACTCAAGTGTACGGGCTGCTTCAGTTTTGAGACACCTCCGTCTTACCACCTGCTTCTATGACCCATGGCAGAGAGTAAAGTTGGTGTTCACCACCAACACGTTGAAGAGCTGGCCTGAAGTCCTGCCTCGCTACAACAGTACCAAGAGAGTGCAATTCTATGTGTGGCCAGGAAAACAGAGCTTGAGATGGGTGAAAACGGGCGTCTCTACCTCCTGTTATCCTTTTCCTCCAGGCACCTTCCCGTTCATTCAAATGATATTGGGTCTTCAAAGTGAGAAGATTACTGGGGACCTGAGGGCCTCTGGCTCAGTGTTCATTGCAACGACTATCACTGTGGGGTTGGTCACATCTCCTATATGGGATTTTGACAAGTTGGGGGAATACTTGCCTAAAACTTCGGTACGCAGGGTAATAATATTTCCCTGAATTTCCTAAGCAGTACCAGATTCAAACAGTTTACCCTTAGATGTTGCAGGGGTTTTTTTGTCTGGGAAATACATTTGTGATTTTATAGCCAAAGATCATAAGACTCTGGTTAGGACAACAAGAAGGATTTCTTATCTTAGGAAAGGTGCCTGGCCTTGGAGAATGGACCAAAGCCTACTTCTGCAGTCTCCCGAGGGTATACCCTGTTTATTCTCACCTCTCCCTGTTCATGTTGATTTCCTGTCTACAGTGCCTTATTTCCTCCCCACTTCTCTCCTCCCCAATCTTAAGTTACAAGTGCACATCCTGCCTCGCCCAAGTTTTGCTTGATGGTTCCTACTCTTTTCACTTGTACAAACTACTAAGGCACTTAGAATCTGTACCATGTTGTTTGTTTGTGTGCTAATTAATTAATTAATTAATTTGTAAGAGAGAGAGTGTGCACGTGCAGGTGGGGGAGAGGGGCAGAGGGAGAGAGAGAGAATCTTAAGCAGGTTCCAGGCCCAGTGCAAAGCCCGACCCAGGGCTCAATCTCACGAATGACCTGAACCATAATCAAGAGTCGATGCTCAACTGACTGAACCACCCAGGTGCCCCTGTACCATGTAATTTAGAAGTTAATTATATCCGTCTGTTCTCTAATGGTTCACTGTGTTAATCTTTGTTTGTTGTTTGTTTGTCTGTGTGATTCAAAGCTTTTTGGGAGCAAGGTCCATCTTCCCCAATGTACTCAGCTAATATTTTGTATGTCCTATGGATGGGATGTAGTCCCCAGTCTTGAGAAGCAAGGAATCTGGCAGAAGACAAATCTACGAATGAATCACCTGGCTACTGGGGAAATTGTGTCCAAAAACCAGTTTCTCAGAACCATGGAGTTTGGGAGAATGACTTTAGCCTGAGGTTTGAGTCCATACCCCCTCTGAAGGGAAAACAGCAGCATAGCGGTGGCTTAGGGATTAGATCAGGATGTTGCTGTTTTTCAAAGGTCAGGATAGAAGTTGGCTCAGGAAAAAATGTTACTCTACAAGAAAGAAACGGTGTTTATAAAGGTCCAGGGGGCATGAGTTTGGGGGACGTAGAATAGTATATTTTGACTGGTGAACGGTTTACATCTAATGGGAAGTAAGGCTGGATATGGTCAGAGTTGCAATTCGTGAAGATTAGTCTGGCAAGAGGTTTAGAATATTCTGAAGGTAGGGGTACTAGTTAGAAAGCAATCACAACAGTCCAGGTAAGAGGTAGGGCGGCTCCAGCCATGGTGGTAGGGGAAAAAATAGAAAAGGACAAATGATGGTTACTTCTAATAGTTGTGCTGAGAGAATTACAGGCCAGCGTGCAATGGGAGCCAAGGGAGGAGCTCCATGAAGGAGGATGAAGCCAATGGTGTCTATCGATGTAGAAAGTGGAAGAAACTCTTGGATCTGGTCATTAGGTGGCTGGCAACAGCAGGTCATACCTTGGCGGAGCCTGTTGCATGTATGAACACCTAGAAGGTGATAAAAATTACTGTTTGATTTTTGAAGTGCTTCCCTCATTTACTGTGAAAGTTCGTGTCATAATGATTGTTATCTTTTGATGCGTAACAGCTGACCTCCAAAATTAGTGGCTTAAAACATCAACCTTTTAATTCCATCTCGCAGTTGTTTGGATCCGGAGTCTGGGCAAGCCTTGGCTTAGCACTGCTTTTGTTCTCATGTAGCGTTGACCGGAGCTGGAGGTCCTGAGCGTCAGGTAGGCTAGTCTGGAGGGTGTGAGGTGGCTTTGCTCAGGTGTGTGAGGTCTGGAGGAGTCAGCCGGAAGGGTGGGCTCTTGTTGGCCCCTCTCCTTCCCAACATTCACAGATGCCCTTGAGTCGTGGAGGCCTTTCTTTCTTTAGCTCTGTCAGAGGCTGCTCTGGAAACATGCCCTTAAGGTTCTTGGAAGCCATCTTTTTTTAACAGAGAAGTTCTGCGAGACCTGCCTTGGGCGTCCTTGGCTGGATGTTTGTCTGTCTGAAATGGTCTATGAGACACCTCCTTCCATCTTCCGAGGTCTTAACGAAGACTCTTGCACTCTCTGCCTGGAAGCCATCTTTTCCTTTGGGAATCTTGCTCTGGGAGGCTAAGAAGGAGTTTTATTTCCAAACCTAGCAAACCCTGGCTCCTTTATATTTCCTCTGTATTCTGTTAAAGAAAAATGAACAGTTGCCTCTTTGGTTTGTCTTTGTCTTCTTGAATTTTACTGTTGTCAGCCGGAAGAGGAGTTCTAGATGCTTCCTGGAAATGTCCTTGCCCAAACTCGTGAATTTAGAGATGCACCTTCCATTTTCCACAGTATTGCAAGCAATGGTTTCTTTAGACAACGTGCCCCTGTATAACAGCCTCCGGTACATTCCTCGTCGTCCTTCCTCCCACCAACAGTTGCTGTGAAACCTTTCAGACCTTTCCTACCACCAGGTCCCAAACCCAACCCTGCAGGTTGTGATTTTTATCACAGCAGTGTACCACTTCGAGATAACAAGTATTTTTTTGTTTTGTTTTTTGTTTGTTTTTGTTTTTTTCTGGTAAACTATTACTGCATAATAAACTAACCCAAAATGTGGTGACTTAAAACATGAGCAATTCCGTTGCCTTTCACATTTTGGGGAGTGAAGAATTTGAGCAAGGCTTGGGTGGGTCACCTTCCACTCCATGACTCCGTGCGGCATTGGCTGGGACTGCTTGCTATTATTCAGCTACCAGATAGGCTGGCCTGAGCTTTCAGGAAGGCTTTTCTCAGAAGCCTGGCATGCTGGCAGGGAGAAATGGAAGGCTGGGTTCAGCTGGGCCTCCCTTTCTCCTCATGTCCTCTCAGGGCTTCCCCATAAGCCCGCTAAGGCAGGACTGTTGGACTTGTTTTTTATTTAAAGTTTATTTATTTATTTGTAAAATTTTAAAAGTTTATTTATTTTGGAGAGAGAGAGAGAGAGAGAGAGAGAGAGAGAGAGAAGCAGAGTGCAAGCGGGGGAGGGGCAGAGAGAGGGAGACACACAGAATCCGAAGCAGGCTCCAGGCTCTGAGCTGTCAGCACAGAGCCTGACGCGGGGCTCCAACTCGTGAACCATGAGATCATGACCAGAGTCAAAGTCTGACACTTAACCAGCAGAGCCATCCAGGTGCCCCCATTTATTTATTTATTTATTTATTTTAAGAGAGGGAGCGTGTGTGTTTGGGGGTGAGCAGGGAAGGAGCAGAGAGAAAGGGGGAGAGAGAATCCCAAACGGGCTCTGCCCTGTTAGTGCAGAGCCCGCTTGTGGGGCTTGAACTCATGAACCGCGAGATCATGACCCGAGCTGAGGTCAAGAGGCTGTCGCTTAACCGACTGCGCCCCCGAGGTGCCCTGAGGACTGTTGAACTTCTTACATGGCAGCTCAGGCCTCCAGGACACCATGGTGGCAGCCGCCAGTTCCTTTGGAAGCGATACCCAGGACTGGCCTAGTGTTATTTCCTCCCTATCCTACTAGTCAAAGCAGTCAGAGGCTAGCCTAGAGCTCTGGGGAGGAGAAGCAGTTCTCTTCTTTCAATGGAAGGAGTGGCAGAGAATATACAACTACCCTTAATCTTCTGCCAGAACTCATCATTCGAATTGACCAATCATAAAAATTATCTGCAAATTAGTTTTATTAGCATTTAGTGCATATTGGATATTTAGTAAATACCTCTTAACTTACTGAAGCACACTAATCTGCCACCCAAAAACAAATAATAGAGTCTAGAAGGGCCTTTGCAGCAGAGTCTTGGTTTCTATGGACTTGCTCTATGAACCTCAGTTCTTGTATTTTCAAAATTTAAATTATAGTCTCTTAGATGCCGCATAAAATCTTTCTATTAGGCACCACATAGAAATCTTAAAGATTTTATAACTTCTAAATTGTCTGATGTTCAAGATAGCTTTAGTGATTAGGCATAAGACCTTTGGGGTCAGATAACTGGGTTTTGCCTAAGCTCTGCCACTGAATCTCCCATGAGGCCTTGGTCAACATCCTCGTCCATCTGAGCCCTGATAGCGTTCATGAGAAAACGTCTGTTACGATCCCTATCTCATGCAGCACAAGGAGCGTAGTAGACTGGACGGATAGTTCTAGTAGTTTTGCTGCCGTAATTGCTACTCGTTGGCACTCTGAGACTCGAAATGCAGGTTAGTTGTGTTTGCACCTCACGCTACGATTTGTGTGTACAAGTCGGGACAAGCGAGGGAGTCATCCTGCTGTGATAGGAACAAGTTAATAAATGGGGCAGGAAAAGGACAGCAATTTGAAAATCCCGTCCCAAATCGTGTCTTGTTTGCTGCCGTGCACCAGAAAGTACACGATGAAAAATCCTCACACGTGAACATTGTGTCTTCACAGCCACGTGATTTCTCTGTAAGGAGACAGCTTGTTTCCGCTCGTTCGGGATCGGACGCAGCAGTAATGTCTCCCTCCGTGTCTGTTACAAAGACAACCCTCCGTGGGCCGTGCCTTCAGTGATCACTTGGTGTTTAATTTAGACGTTTCGTAGCAAGTCTACCTGAGACCGTTTAGAATGTTGCAGGACAACATTGTCCTTGGCTGAAATGCCCTCAGATTCTAGAGTTTTGAACACGGACATGCAGAAGAACACAAAATAAGGACTTTGCGGATAAAGCCTGCAGAAGGTGGTTTCATGTGACTGCTAGGAACGGGGTCTCCCTGCCCAGCCATCCTTCTCTTTGTGAAATCTTTAAGCACCCAGTGAAACCCCGGCTCTCGGAGCCTGTTCCCTAGGCATCTGTAGCACCTGTTAGGAATAAGAAAAGTCACAGGGAAGGAGACAAACCACAAGACACTCTTAACACCTGAGAATAAACCGAGGGTTGATGGGGGGGGGGTGGGAGGGAGGGGAGGGTGGGTGAGGGGCAGGGAGAAGGGCACCTGTTGGGATGAGCCCTGGGTGTTGTATGCAAACCAATTTGACAATAAATTTCATATAATTTGACAATAAATTTCATATAAAAATTTTCATATAAATAAAAGGAATGTAGGTTCTGGGGCCCTGCCCCACACCCACTGAATGGGAAACTCTGGGGAGGGGCCCTGAAGCCTGGGTGCTCATGGGCCTCGGGGTAGTTCTGATGCCCCATCAGTTTAAGAACCACTAGGCTAAGGTCTGATGTCAGGATGGGGCATCCCTCGAAAGCTTAAATCCATTAAATCACCACCTAAAAAAAAAAAAACACCTACACCCAGAGGAGACCTGAATCTCGGCAACCATTTCTTTCTTTTGTGTCTTTATTATATTTAATGTGTCAGTCAAAACTACCGGGTTCCCATGGTGATGAGTAATTGGGCTATAAATGCACGGGTCTGGGCATAAATTCCGAGCTGCTTGCAAGAGTCCCATATGCACTTGACATTCAATGGGGAAAGAATGTTGTTTTCTTCTGCCTGGGTTGCATCCTTTCCCTCTTCCTATACATTGGTTTAGCCATATCCTTTACTTTATTTCCCCTGCTCTCCCATAACTCTGGAATTCGGGCACATCAGAAGCCATCCTTAAACCCCACCTCAGAGAGGGAGAGTCATCCAGCCCCAGCCCCAGGGAGGCCCTGTGATAAATTTCAACCGGAGCACTTAAGACGTGCTGTGAACGAGCGGAGGGAAAAGTCAAAGCAGCCGCTTGTGATGTGGGTGGCGGTTCTGGAAGTGTCTGCAGGAGCTGGAAGTGGGGCGTGAGGGAGGAGACGGCGTTTCTCTGTGACGTCCGCAGAGCAGACCCCAGCTGTGACAAGTGTCATCTCCAAGCAGAGAGGGTTTTCATCTCTGAGCTTAAACCACACACTCGTTGATGCTAAAAGGCACGGGCGACATCTCACCGAAGCACAGAACACAGGCTGCGGGGCAGAGGCCCGTCGCCGAGGGCAGGTTCCCGGGAGGAAGTGCAGAATGTTTTCTCCGGAAAATAGGACAGAAGACGCAGAACAACAGACCGGATCGCCCTCCCAGTCTTTCCGGATACAAAGGCAAAGAAGGACGTGAAGAAATCAAGCCCTAACCTCGGCGAGAGACCAGGAGGTAGCTCGCGACCGGGCACACTTTAGGTAAACCTGGTCGGGCTTCGATGTGGCAAATGATTTGCACTATTTGTCAAACACGTGGGATTTCGAGCCACCAGGCTATAATGTTGACTGGTGACAAAGTGATTGCATTTCAAAAAACGTAAAACTCTTCTGCCCTGAGATTTGTATTTGTAAGAATTTCTCTGGCTCAATGGTCCCCGTAAGTTCCCCTCTTTTGTCTCTAGGGGTTAGTACTTTTCAGGACAAGAGGTCCTTGGGTGGAAAATGAAACAGTTACGTCGAACCTTCAAGGCTTGCATTGAAGTGTGGTGTGAAATAGTCACTTTCTCCAGCGGCGTCAAAGGAGATATTCCAGAGCCATGGAGGGACAGTCCCGTGCACAGAGCTATGTTCTTTCTCGAAAGCTGCACGAGTGAGCAGGGATTGGCATGAGGCACTCGGCAGAAATTACGAAAACCTGTCGTCTAGATTATTCATGTGATAGAGAACCTACCGTGTTTAATAGACACGTTGTCAGAGAAACAGAAAGTCCTCTGCCCCACAGGCTGAATGTCCCACATCACAAACAAGTTCCCCAGCCAAGGCAGCCTTGACTAGAACCGGTTTCCTTAATTGGTGTAATTGGCGACGACAGGTTTTTCTTTACCCCACAACGCTGGCAGGGAGGCCGAGAATTCGAGACGTAAGGGGAGGAGGTAGGTTGGGGAGATAAGGGGGATGAATCACTTTGGTTTCCCGGCTGACACCTGTGTTATTTTTATTTGGGGGGTTAGTGTCTGGGGTTTGAAGTCTCTTCGGGAAGCTAAGGTTTCTTCATGTGATGAGGGATGGAGAACTTACAATACTGGAAGAATTCTCCGTGGCTTTTTGACGGCGTGTTTTCTCCCAAATGGTGGGTGGAGGTGAGGGCGCGGCAGGTGCAGGTGGCCCGTGGGCGTGGCTGCTGGGTGCTCCGGTCCTCGTCCTGTACTGGGAGTCCACTGGATTGTGATGGTGCCATCAGGCTTCTCCTTCTCTTTCCCTCAGACTTGCTGGATTTCCCTTGGATCTGTAGGATGGGATGTGGGCTTTCAATACAGTAGGGAGCGAGAAATATTATACAAAATACAGTGTTTATTATGGGCAACTGGGTGGCTCAGTCGGTTGTGTCCATCCGGCTCTTGGTTTTGGCTCAGTCATGAGCTCATAGTTTGTGAATTCGAGTTCTTCATCGGGCTCTGCACTGACCGTGCGGAGCCTGCATGGGATTCTGTCTCTCTTCCTCTTTCTGTCCCTCTCCTGCTTGTGTGTGCGTGCTCTCTCTCAAAATAAATAAATGAACTTAAAGAAAAGAAAAAAAAGGAAAAAATAAATACAATGTTTATTGAGCATTATTCTGAGACTCATTGTACATGTCCTACTTGTTTACAAATATTCTATAGCATTTTAATATGACATTTTATCCTTCACAATGAAATCTTGAAAAGAGAGGGCTTCTTATAGCTAATTTGTCTCAAAATCAGCTGATTTAATTGGTGGAAAACTACACTCAAAGCTCTTTTTGGCCTTCATGACATTTGACACGCATCATCGTCAGACATTATGGGCTGTCTTATTGGGGCGCTATAAAGGAAGAATGTGGGGCAACGGCACTCTGGGAACATGACCTGTTATTACCACCACACCCTCTACGACAACTTCAGAGGGAGGAACACCTAACACGGCATCTCGCACACGATTTTCCTTCAGCTCAGGGATAAGCTTACCATGTCCCAGGGATGAGCTTACCATGTCCCAGGGAGCACTGCCTACACATGACAGCATCCTGTGGGCCCTGCTCTCTCTGCTCCAGCAAGATGACTCCATGGGGACGTATATCCCATTAGCAGATGGCAATTGAGGGGGTGGTCACTGGAGGAAAACGTCCTCTACAGCTGACCCCAAGTTGGAGACACCAAGAGAGAGACTGTGGTGGCTTAGGGAGGATGGAGACTCACCGAGTCTGACTGACTGCCTGCACCCCCCGCCCCAGACCCTGGGGACACCCGAGGAGGCCAGCCAGCTCGGAGGTCCTGGCTTTTGAAAATTTGAACTAAACAGGAGCTTCAAAGGGACCTTTTGGCTGTGAGTAACATACTGACTTGTCCCCAGCGTTACAGCCTTGCCTTTACGTCCCCAGTCCACATCTTTCATGGTGAGTGCGTCAGCCCCCTTTCTGTAGGAGAGGAGGCCGGGGGGGCAGCCCCTAGCAAGGCATAGGAGACAATGATTTCTTCTCTTTAGTGTGACTCATTCCAGCTTGTCTCTGCCTGTGACCAGCCGGGATGAAAGGCGGGAGGGAATGCACAATGGGCTTGGCAAAGTGATCCCCCAAATCTCCTCTCCCCTGGCCAACCGTAGGCTCTTCTCTGGCTTTAGGTCTAAGCAGCCGGGGGCAGAACTCGGAGTCTGGGACCACCGGGTCCCCAGTGCCTTGTTCTGCTGAGATAACAGAACTGGAAGGGAATTCTCTTCACCATGCGTGAAGCAGAGGCATTAAGGGGCTGCCCATGATCTACCCTCTTGAATATCCCTCCCAGGCTGCTGGTGTTATGTTATAGCTCTTCAACACACACACACACACACACACACACACACACACACACACACACACGCAGGAGGTTAGGGGAGGCTTGATACTTTCATAGGCTATTGAGAGTTAGCAGCATTTTGGAGACTGGCGTAAACCAGGGGCTCCTAAGCACCATTTTCTACGAATAAATAAAGCTGACTTGGAGACAAATTAGATATGGGGGCCTCTCCTTTCAAGCTTTGATTATGAATATAAAATGCCTTATTAAAACCTTGTAGAATGTTCGTAAACCAGTATGGCATATAAAATAAATGTCAAGACAGGACTCATGGTAAACCTTGCGTTTAAATAGCCCAGGTATTTTTTTTTTCCTTGCCATTGATAATCACCTTTCAATGCTTTTTAGTGACAAAAGCCCAGTGTTTGCATTTCAGAGATATGGGAAGAAAAAATCGGCATGTCTGAAGTTTGGAGATGAGTCTAAACTGGACTGTGCAACGGGACCACCTGGAAATTAACAGACACACAGCAAGCCCACAGGATCCTGGGCTGTGCTCAGACCCAGGGCATCGGACTCTCCGCCCCAGGACCTGCATGTCTGACGAGTACCTCCTGTAACTCACGAGCGCCCCGTCCAGCGTTGTCAGTATGATGGAGGACTGGGGACAGGAAGCATCTGCCATAGAAGGTCCCAGGTCCGGGTCGTGGCCAAGGGGGTGCTTCTGGGTTTTTTACCTCTTCATCTCTCAACCTGGTTACTTCCTTGGACTTCCTGTTCTGATTCCTGCTTCCATAAAATCCAAGCCTTTACTTTTTTTTTCTTAAATTAAAACTTCGATCAGCTCAAGAAAAGCAATTCTTCTTTCTCCTCTGCACAGTTCACTCCTTGGAGGAGACAGAGCTCTGAGTGTGACTCACCAATCACAGCGGTGAGGTAGGGGACAGTCGGTGTGCCCTGTGGAGCGTGCCTGCTCCTTGCTGACGTTTACCGGCTTCGGGCAGAACCTAAGTGTCTGTGTCTAAGAGTGCAGCCTGGAGATCGGGGGCCGTTGTGACAGCACCCAGCCCTCAGCATGCCTGGGACGTGTGGTGGCCTTGGAGGGTGCTGTCAGAGCATCTGGAGGAGGTGCACAGTAAGTAGAGGTCAGACGAACGAGCAGTGAGACGGACTAGCTGTCATCTGAAAGGGGGCGGCACGTGCGGGGGGAACAGGAGTCTTTCCAGTCTTCGAAGTCTTAGTCTACCAGGCATGTAGAGACCGGGTCCTCTGTCATCCTTTCTTCCCGGAGTCGCGTAAGCCTTGCTCAGATGCCTGTGGGTGCTCTCTTGGAAGCCGTCAGCCTGCTGCACGCAAACACCTGCGCTTCGGTGACATGTGATGTGGTGTGGCGACCGAGGGTGAAAGCGGCGGTCGTAACAGTCTGGGAGGGAAGAGGTCCGGAAGCAAGGTCACGGGGCTGCTGACCCGTGGCCCGGGCCCTCCGCCCCCATCGCCCCAGAATGAAATCAGCCTTCCAAATGGCCCATTTGCGAAGGAGCGTCCAGCCGGTCAGAACTTTCTGTCCTCTGCGGAGCCTTTCAGGGAATGTGGTATTAGAAGCGCCAGATGAGGAAGGCAGATGTTTTTCTCATCCCCACCCACCGCACGGCTGTCTGCCAAGTGAGGGGATCGGGACACATTTCTGGGCCCGTGGCGGGCGGGGGGGCGGTCGGCCGGCAGCTCGGCCACAGGGGCCACGGGTGCACGTTGTAGCAGCTGCCCGGCCAAGTTGGACGAGAGAGCGGACGGCAGGGACGGGCGCGGGGGAACGGACGCCCGTCTCCTCTCTGGCTTCGGGGCCAGGGCAGGGCTGGAGAGGGTGGGGAGAGGAACATTGCACCTGGGTTGGGTGAGCGATATTTGCTAAATTTAGAGCCCTTCGCACTCGCCAGTTCTGCGTTTTGTAGTATTTTTGAAGCAAACACAACTCACTTTTTTGGCAGGGAAGTGATGCTTGGAATTGAAAAAATAAAAAGTACTTGGTAGAACTGGCAGAAGCCCCTGTTGATGAGGGGCGGGTCCCGAGGCTCTCAGGAGCCTCCCTTGAGCGGATCACGAGTCTGTGGATGAGACGAATGGCCTGGCAGGGGCTCCGGGGCCACGGCCAGCTGCCGCCCGGCCACCGAAACGCAGCTGCTTTGTGCCCACATCCTCCTTGGGGGCTCTGGCAGACCCGCAGGGTGTGCTGGCCCCCGTGCCGGTCTGGCCTCACTTCCCCCGAGGGCCGGGAAAGGAAAAGTGCCCAGTCCACGGCGAAGGCCCCATGGGGGACTGGGGAGAGGCCGGTGCTGGCAGCTCCTGATGGGAGGGGCTACCAAGGGCATCAGGACAAGGATTCGACTCTGTTACATTCAGTTTGCCTTGGTTCCGTTCAACGGCTCTTGAGCACCTACTGTGTGCACAGGGCTCCACTCCCATGGAGAAAACCCACGAGCCAGAATCCTTGCTTGGGGAGAATACGCTCTGTGGGGGAGGAGACTCGCCAGCACAAAGATACACAGGCAACCGGGGTGGTTGGGAGAAATTCACGGCAGCAGAGCGAGAGAGGAGAGGGAGGGTCGCCTCCTGCCTTCGTAGTTCAGGAAGACAAAGACGTGGGGGCTCGAGTGGGCATTTTCAATCTCCCGACCTTTTCCCATGATCCCTCTCTCACGGCCTGCAGCTGTTGGGTCTTGAAAACTGGATTTTGGACAGAGAAGCACGGCAGTGTTTGTCTGATCCTCTGAGCTGTGGCTGCTGTGTGTGGGCCACTTGTGGCCGCCCTGGGCTGTGGGGAAGGGGCTTTGAATAATCTGATGGCTATGAGGAAGGAGCCCACGGTCCTGTGACAAGATTCAATCTCTCACCTCTCTTAGCATGGCCCCTCTAGGGCCATTTTCACACGGGGGCACTCTGGAGGGTGTTTGCGAGACCCCAGCGTGGGTGCCAGCCCCCAGCCTGGCCTGCGGCAGGCGGCACAGAGGCCCCCGCCGTCCCCCCATCACTGCGGACACTGCCTCGGTGTGGGCCACACCCAGCACCTGCCACTTAGTCTCTTTACCCTTCAGGACCCCTCCTGCGCCCCTGTCCAGGCCATCCTCCCCTCCTCGGAAGGCTCCCTGGAGACCCAAAAGTGGTTCCCTCAGGGACCAGGTGCCCTTCCCACCCTTTCGATTCATAGCTGAGTTGGGAGACAACCTGGTTTCTTCACCCTCAGGTCCCTGTTAGCTCCTCTGATCAGGGAGAGGGCAGCTTTGACAGGGACACAACGATCTGCAGTCCCCAAGTCCCCAAGTCCCCCAGCCCGACTGCCCTTCTTCCTTCCCCTCCCCTCTCCCCACTCCTTCTCTCAACATCCTCCCTCCAATCCTCCCCACTCTTCCCCTCCCTCCTCCCCTCCCCTCTTCCCACTCTTCCCCTCCTCCACGCCCCTCCAGTCCTTCCCACCCCTTCCCCATCCCCCTCAATCCTCCCCACTCTTCCCCTCCCTCCTCCCCTCCTCTCTTCCCACTCCTC
This sequence comes from Panthera leo, assembly GCF_018350215.1. NCBI lineage: Eukaryota > Metazoa > Chordata > Mammalia > Carnivora > Felidae > Panthera > Panthera leo. The sequence goes on from NC_056683.1 coordinate 146,200,186, forward strand.
CCCTCCCTCCTCCCCCTCCAACCCTCCCCCTTCCACTTTTCCCCTCCCTCCTTCCCCTCCCCTCTTCCCACTCTTCCCTCCCCTATCCCCCTTCTAGTCCTCCCCACCCCTTCCCCATCTTCCTCAGTCCTCCCCATTCTTCCCCTCTCTCCTCCCCATCCTTCTTTTCACTCATTCCTCCCCTCCCCCTAAACCCCTCCAGTCCTCCCCACTCTCTCCCACTCCCCCTTCCCCTCTGCTTATCTCCCCATTTTCTCCCTATTTCTCCTCACCCTCCCTCCTCAACCCCACCCCCACCCACCCTTCTCCTGGAGATGCCTCAGCAGGAGGGTCTGGGGCCAGCAGTGCAGGGGAGGTGGGCAAGGCCTCGGCTTGGCCTCAGGCTCGCCTGAGCTATCTGTGGGAGAAGCCCACCTCTAGAGGTGTAGAGAGGTGCAGGGGAAGGAATTAAGAAAAGACACTGGATTTGGAGATTAGAAGGTCAGTGGAGGTTACTGAGGGAAGGGTCTCACGGAAGGAGGGTGCAGCCGGGGGACGAGGCCTCAGGACCCGGCAGAGGCAGGGATGGAGGGCTCACTGCAGAGGTGAGAGGGGGCTGGCTGCGGGGCAGGGATGCAGGGCTCACCACAGAAGGCAGGGATGCGGGGCACCCCCCCTGGGGCATGGATGGAGGAAACCTGAGTCACAGGGGCCCTTCCCTGAGGGCTCCTTGCCCAGCGGTGAGGTAGGTGTGGAGACAAGATGAGGCTAAGTGGGCCTCAGAGTCTGGCCCTGGTGGTGCACACAAAGTGGGAGGGAGAGAGGGCCCTCAGGGGGAGAGGGCAGCGGGGGTCGGGGTCCTGGCTATCTGTCCCCTGTCCCCAGGACACCCTCACTTCTGTAACTGGGGCCTGGACACGCCGGAGGTCCTCTGCTGTTCTGGGTCCCGGAGACTCAGGAACGGGCATCGCGAGTGCCCCGCAGAGCCAGCCCGTTGTCACCAATCCCGCCACTTGCTAAGGGACAGCATTGACATCTCGGGTCCACAAAAGTCTCCTGAACCCCCTAAAGCCGGAGCGTCAGCATCTGCTGAAGGTCAGCCTGGCGTTTGCTGTTTTGTAGGTTTTGGTTTACAACTTGGCGCGTCTCTCCTGGGTTAGCACCTGCCGCGTAGGTCAGCTCGGCGGGGAGGGGGAGCTGTAAGCTCACGAGCATCCGGAAGGGAGGCAAGCTGACTTCTAGTGATGCTCTAACCTTTAAAACAGAGCTTAGAAGCCAATGCACAACAGCGCTTAACTTTCTAGGTAATCACTGTTTTTGCGGACCCCTCCCCCCCGCCACGTGCATGGTCACACGATCAGGCTCCCCGCTCAGCAGAACTGAGCCTTTCCTCTGGGACAGACTGACACAGCACTAATTTAGAACAGGGGGCTTCAGGATAGGCTGGTGTCAAAAGCCCCTTCAGGAAGCGTTCCTTTACTTCTTGATCTTTGGTGGGAGGTTTAATGAACTTTCTGCTTCTATTTTGCCCCTGCAGATTTCTGTTCCTCATTCAGTGTTCCTCCCTCCTCGCCCCTGCCCGCTGGCGCAATTTCCTAAAGCTATTGTTACATCTTCCCCATCGGCCCTGCTCACAACTGGGCGTGACGGCTCCCAAGTTCTCCTCGATTGGATGCTGATTTTTATTTATTTTATTTTATTTTATTTTATTTTATTTTATTTTATTTTATTATTTTATTTTTAACGCTTATTTATTTTCGAGAGAGGGAGACACAGAGAGAGAGACAGAGTATGAGCGGGGAAAGAGCAGAGAGAGAGGGAGACAGAGAATCTGAAGCCGGCTCCAGGCTCTGAGATGTCAGCCCAGAGCCCGACGTGGGGCTCGAACCCACCAACCGGGAGATCATGACCTGAGCCCAAGTCGGACACCCAACCGACTGAGCCACCCAGGCGCCCCTTGATGCTGATTCTTAAAAGGCGTATTCCCCGTTTGTGCTCCCGCACTTGAAAACACGTTTGGGCAGAGCTCAGGTGTAGGGGTCAGCCTCTGGCAGTGCTGCGGCACCGGTCTCGGGGCGGATGGCTCGTCTCTAATGATAAGACAGGGGAGGGCCACTCACCTCCTGTTGAGTCCTTATCACGTGCTTGGCACTTTGCATGAATTAATTCGCTTAATCCCACAGTCACTTTGTGATGCTGGTCATTTTATTATTCTTGTTTTAGAGATGATCGGACCTGGCACGGAGCTTGTGGGGTTCCCGATCTCAGGCCACCATGCTGGGACTTCGATCCCCCTGGCTGCTTATCCTCTCCCTCCTAGGACAGTCTCCCACTGGAAACCTGCGTATGCTTCACGGAGCACTTAAAAGAAAGCCCGATCGCCCAGGTCTGTGGGAGCCGGGACGTGGTGGGGGAACTGTGCCCCCCTACGTGCCACCCCTGCTCTCACCTGCCTGCACCTTCCCGCCTCTGCATCAGCCATGCCCTCTGCCCGGGACGCTGTCCCCACCCTGCGTGTGGCTCAAGCCACTTGTGCATCCAGACCTCAGCTCAAGAATCACCCCTCAGTGACTTTCATGAGCAGACAAAAGAAAATAACCACACGCTGCCCACATCACATCACTTCTTTTACTTTTGTTTTCCTGGCCTCTGTCACCAGCTGGTCTTTTTCTCACGTGCGTCTCCGCCTGTTGCCTCTGCCCATCCGTCTTCGTTATCATCATCACCGATCAATCTCTGTCATCTCTCTGTCTGTCTGTCCCTGGGAGGGGCTCCGGCTGTGTTGTTTCACTGCGGTGTCTGGGTTCTCACCACACGGAAGGAGCTTGGTAATTATCCACTGAATGAATGTGTGACCTGTGTGCAGTTGTCACATAACGAGGCAGCAGGCGCAGGCCACAGTCAGCGGTCACCGTCTCCTGCCTCTGTCTGGTCCTCCGCAGGGAGAGTGCTGGGGGGGAGTGTGCTTCCTGGAGGAGGAACAGAAGCGGCGGGCGGTCTAGCGAGGGCGTAAATAGCGACTAGAAGGAATGCAGGCGGCAGAGGGAAGGAGAGGTCTGGGCAGCTGTTCTCTATCACTTTATGTTTGCAGGAGACTTTAAAATTCCAGAAATTTTTGGTGGCGCCTTGAAGAGCTTAAACGTCTCGCATCAGCACTAGACAAGTGAAGACCGTGTTGCTCGAGTGAAACTGTTTCCCACCCGCCTTAGCTGCCCGGCTCTGCCCTGGCAAAGTTTACGTGCGTGGCCTAGGACAGCAGAAGTGCGTTCTCGCACGGCTCTGGGGGCCAAAGCCAAAATCAAGGTGTCGGCGGGGCTGTGCTCCCTCTGAAACCTGTAGGGGAGGACCTGCCTAGCTTCTTCCAGCTTCTGGAGGCTGCCGGGCTCTTTAATGCTCCTTGGCTTGTAGACGCATCCCCCCCTCCCTGGTCCTGGCCTCCATCCTCACATGGCTTCTCCCCGTGTGTCCTCACATGGTTTCCTCAGGGCCTCTTTTCCTCTTCTTGGGTGGACAGCTCAGGATTAGGACCCACCCCAATACCCTTAGCTTCACTTGGTTATGTCTGCAAAGGCTGTTTCTGAATAAGGTCGCGTTCACGGGTACTGCGGCTTAAGACTTCAACATACCTTTTGGGGGGCACAGTTCAGCCTTCAGCAACATCCTAACCCCGTTCTTGGGTGCTCATGAGGCGTTTTCCAATAAGCCCACTGTTTTTCTTAGTTCAGGCCTTGACCGCGTGCCCCGAACTGTGTCCTTGTTTTCCAGGCCCCACGCGGCCCGGCGCAGCTCTCAGCTGGCTGATGACTAAGCGGTGGGTGCGTGTAGATGTATCAAGGACCAAAATCTGGGGCCACACGCGACGGCCTGTTCGCCATGGACGGGTGCCGTGTTTGAGAGCCGCTAGCTGGGGAGGGAAACAAAATGAAATGAAGTATTACATCTCCTGCGAGTCAGGAGAGGGCCCCCTGGCTTACGAACTCCACCTCCGGCCACGCTGGCTGCTTAGGAGCTGTGCGGCCTTGGGAGAGTGACTCAGCCACTCTGGGTCTCAGTCTCTTTTCTGAGAAAGAAGCAGAATATACACGGGTGAATCCCAGCTCCGCAGCGGCAAACTCCACCCTGCCTGGGAGAAGACGAGACGATTCCTAACACTTCTTGGTTTAAGAGTGTTGCTGTTTGAACTCGGATGTTGGTTCAGAGAGTCGGGTAATCAACTCCGAGTGGCTTTTCAGCTCTTCACCTTGGACGGTATCTTCTCCCAAGAAGCCGAGATGGTTTGATTTCTAATCAAGGTTGCCAGGTCATTAATTAATTAATTGAGGAACTCAGCTGAGGTCTCCAGGCCAGTCAAACGCAGAGGGAGCATGGATTTCCGTGCTCTTCGTGGTAAAACCAGCTCGGCAAAGGGTACAGCGTGGCCTGGCCAAGGGAGATGCCGGTGTCAGTGATGGGAAAGGCAACGCAGATGCTGTGTGTGGGGCAAGGTGTTCCTGGGGTTGTGACAACAGCGGCCCCGGCCCCTGGCGGCACGAACAGCCCTGACAGGAGCCTCGACAGGAGTGGGGCCTCGGCGGGGTGTGAGAACAAGCCCAGGGGTGGGTGGGGGGGCCGGGGCGGCGGCAGTCTGTCCATGTGAGGGTCTCCACTGCCGGGTGTGTTTTCTCCTCTCGCCCCTTGGCTTCAAGCGTCCGCCTGCTATGGCTGGCGGAGAAGAAACCCAGGGACATCTAAGTCAGGTTGACCAGGGAGACTGGAGAAGGCAGACATAACTTCCAGCCTGCATGCTGGCTGTCCCATCGGGGTCTCTTCCTGGTTTGCAGGAAGGAGGTCGTCTTTTACAGAGACTATTTGCAGAGTGTTGTCCGACCGACTAAGACAACTGGATGGTTTCAGCCAATGTTCGTCAATATCAGGTCATGTACAAACCCCTCTTAAGAGGCCTCTTGTTTTCGCTGCATTATGTTCATTATTCCATGACTTAGTATGTACAAATGCAAAGCCAAGAGAAATCGGATACTTCTAGTTCCAATACAACTGCAAAACTAAAACAAATTCACAAATTCAATGCAGAGAAAATTATAAAACAAAGTTGAGATTGGCATGAATGTATTGTGATGGCTGATGTTTTGCTGGAAAAATACCTGGGGAATTTGCTTTCCACTGACAGTCTCTTATTCTGATAGGTGAATTAACTTATGAATGTACCCCCAAAATAATACTGAATAATTTTTTCAGTTTTTTTTTACCAAAAGTCCTTTCTTGTGTTTTTACCGTTGCAGTCACCACTAACGAGCTGCCCGCAGTGAGTATGTACAAAGATGAAATCCAGATAGCACAGCCGCTCCATATATAAATGTGGCCACAGTGTAAATTCCTCATGTGTGACCATTGTCACTGTCCTCACTGTCCTCCACTCAAACGACTACAGAACCTTTGTTTGTACCATGAGGTGGGGACGCAGTACTTAACGTATTGACACGGGGCCCCCTGTTCCTTACTCACTTGCCCCTAAAATCGTAATCATAATAAAAGTTTGTCTCGTCGGATCCAAGATGCACCATTTTGTGACCATGAAGAAAGAGACACTGCTTCCGGTTAAAATAGGAAATGCCTTCAATTACAAGACGTGAGAATGGGGAAAATGCGCGTGTTGGAATAAATGCCATGGAGTACATTTAGCAAATGTTTGTATAGCCTTTATGTACTAGGAGTGTTTGGTGGCTAGGTACGCTGGCTCATCTGTGTCACAGCATCCGGTGACGAAGTGTGTCAGCCAGGACGGGCTAGCTTTTGCTGTGGGAACGAGCAGTACCAAATGTCAGTGGCTTAACTCAGCAAATGTCGATTCCTCGCATACATCAAGTTATTCAGGAAGGCTCAGTTTCCCTCTGAGGTCACCTCTGAGTCAACCTGGGTTTCCGTGGTGGCGTCTCTGGGAGAAGGACGCTTGGGAGAACTTTGCGCCAGCCCTTAATTATCGCTCCCCAAAGCCACCCACCTCCCTTCCACCGATATTCCATCGGCCAAATCATTTCCTATGGCCACACCTGACTTCAAGGGACATGTAGCTGGCAGTAGAGGAGAACTAGAAACCTTGCAGAAAGTAATGTTGGCCACGGGAGCATTACACCCACGTTACATTTTGGGAAACTGAGGCAAAGACAGGTTAAGTAACTTATCCGAGATCCCACAGATAATATGTGGCAGTGTGAAGATTTGTTCTGGGGTCCGTGGTCCTGTTCTGGGGGCCACCGTCCCCTGTTCTCTCTGTGAGATCTCGTGACGTCACTCCCCCATACTGAGGGATTTCGTGGCATCAATGAAATCTATTAAATAACTTGAGAGCCTGAACTTTCTGTATTTGACAAATGCTTCGTGATTGTAAACGATCACCTCCGAACAGAAATTTTACTCTAAAAACCGGTTTTAAAAAAACGAGGACTCAACATGAGCTCAGCTGGAAGAGGATGGGGTTTTGACATGAGGACGTGGTGACTTAAAGACAACTTAAAGACAGGGTTGGGGGCTTGCAAACAAGACACGGGCTTAATTTCTGAAACAGCACCGCAGGACCCCAGGAGCACGGCTGTATATCATGTCACCCAGGCAATGCATTATTTTTTAAGGTTTTCAAAATGAAGATACAAAATAAGAAAGTATTTTCGGACCCACGTTCTCACCCCCAAGACTGACACGTGCTCTTCAGTTTGAACCACACTGACATAGGTTTTAATGCAACCAAGACGCAGAGAATCCAAAACCCATCTTGAGCTGTGAGATGGGGTCACTCTGGTTTTTGTTCCATTTTCCTGGGCCAGTTGGTGTCGTTGTTATTATTATTTTGATTTATGCAGAAATCAGTGACGGTCACGGGGCTGTCTAAATGCTGGATACCGAAGATGCCCTCTGCTTCCTCCAAGTTCATCCCTCTTTTTATAGAATTGTTAAGGTGGGGTTCTAAATCACTAGAGAAAATTGGAGGCCTTGGACTGATGGCCTAACAAGATGACACGTGATAGTTATTCTCAGCTGTGAGGCTTCGGATATGGAGGTTCAACTCTACTTTAGTGTTTTTTTTCCCCCAAGTTAAGACTTTTACTGTTTTTTAATTAAAACAATTTTTTAATGTTTATTTATTTTTGAGAGAGAGAGAGAGAGAGAGCACTAGCAGGGGAGGGGCAGAGAGAGGGAGACACAGAATCGGAAGCAGGCTCCAGGCTCCGAGCTGGCAGCACAGAGCCCGATGCGGGGCCTGAACCCGTGAACCGCGAGATCATGACCTGGGCCGAAGTTGGACGCTCAACCGACTGAGCCACCCAGGTGCCCCTCCACTGGTTAAGAGTTCTCAAAAATCACCAGTGCATATAGAAGGGGCACGTGGGAGGGAGGGGGTGATCTGGGGCTGGGAGGCCACTTAGAAGGCACCTGCAGTAAGGCCACAGGAGACGGGGCTGTGGCACGCGACAGGGGGTTACAATACACACTGCCCTTCATGGACTGTACGTCTGTATCGGGTAGAGGAAAGCCACAACGGGCTGTTGCTGCACAGGTTTAAGATGAGTGAGTTATTTTCCCTGTGCCTTCTAGGCCAAGAACCTCCTATTTTACCCTCACAAATGCATTCAGTCACATCATCAGGCGGGTGACCGGGCAGTTTGCAGAATCAAAGTGTGCGGCCCGACAGGCAGTTCTGATTAGAGATAATGGATGTGCAGACTAGACACAGCCCCACCGTTGCACAGACAAATTCGTTCATCAATTCACAGGAGATTTGAGTGTCAGGAGGTTCAAACAGGATTTGAACTTCTGAATGTCTTCGGGGAAAGGGCCACCGTGGAGTAGCACTTCCCTGGAGATTCGGGCCTGACTGCTGTTGAAAGACAGATGAGGGGGGTTTGTAGGAGGTGATTCTTATTTAGGCGGATCTGGAGCGGGCAGCCGTGGGGGATGCATGTGAGGATCGGCCCCGCGTGGCTCCCACAGCCCTGAGCAAGGGGCTGAGCGTCCAGTCTGTGTGGCAACGGCCCCTTCCGGAAGCCTTGCTTCCTGTCAGGCCTTCCTCCCCGAGGCAAATTGAACTCCGCTGCCACAGGTAAGATGGGCCAGACAGAAAGAGCCTGTTTCTTCCCTCCAGGCCAGAATAATCAGCATATTTTTTATAAGTGCCTCTGATGTGCCAGTTTAAACTCACCTCCCCCATTAGAGCTCTTGGTGAGCCCAGGGGACAGGTGCCACGATCACCCTCGTTTTTCTGCTGAGGGAACCTAGGCACCAGAAGGGTAAACAGCATGTCCTCGGGCACGTGAGCATCTCCAGATGCCCAGTGTCACTCTTAACATCTTTTTCATCAACAATATCCAAAATTTGTCATTTTCAATAGAAAGTACACTGAGGTCTTCTGTATGGAACGTGTGTTTAGTCCCTTTATCTTGTCCTCCCTTGAGAGATCTGGGTGTGCATGAGACGGACACACGGGGAACTTGACTTTGGGCAGCTGGCAGCCTGGTCAGGTCGGAAGGGTGGTACATATGAGTAACAGTGATGAAGGTCACCAGCGGGCGGTGGAATAAATGTGCCCCCGCCAGCCCCGGCTGTGGTGACCCGGTGGTCAACACAGGGGGGCTTGGAAGACAGGTGCATCAATGACTCTGCCGCGTAGAAGTGGGCATAGGGGAGTGTCCAAGAAGATGTGGGTAGTGAAGCTTCTGGGACGAGTGGGGCATTTTTACCTGTCACACTGTAGTCTTGGGGAAATGGAATGAGGTCTATGGCATAGATTTCTGGAACCCTCCACTGTGACAGTTACGGACAAGCGTACTGTCATCTACATAGAGCTGTGCAGTTCTTAAGTGCAGGCCCAGGCAGATGGGGAACTGGAGGAAAGGGGAATGGTCCTTGCAGGACGGGTGGGCTGTAGGCTGAGGGGGGCAGGAAGGTGCTAGAGAGTGGAAAAGCAGGCCAGCATCATCTACACAAAGGACCCCTTCTGCACAGCAAGCATGAGCTAGTGAAAACCATACGCTAATTGGAATAAATATTAAACACTAATCCAGCAATTACATCCAGTGCTTTCCAGAATTCAGAAGGGCTCTTGTGGGATTATTTACGTGATCTGGGTCATTTAATAACAAACAGGTCAGGTGGGGTTGAACTTTGTTTTCCCCGCAAGCTAGGAGGTGGACGGAAGTCATCGGATAATTCCGACTGTTGACCAAGGGGCCGTTGTTCTTTACACACGTTCGGAAAGACGCCGAAGTGAGAGGCCACAGTGAGGGAGTGAGGGCCCCGTGACTGCTGGCCAGTGCTGGGGGCGGGGGGTGGGAAGCTGGTTCACCATTAGGAAGCTTCTCTGTGTGGCTGGAAGGGCCCACTGGCTCAAGATGTCTCAGAAGAAAGGTATTCCAATCTCTGGTAATTTGTTGTTATTTCTCTTCTCATTATAAATAAATATGCAGAGTCATCCCTAATTTATATTTAGCCTTCAGTGCTTTTTTTCTTAAAGAGCACCCCACACCACCACCACCACAAAACTGTGTAACGTTCAGACCCCACGAAATCTGGACTTGTTCCCGCTTAGAATTTTTACAGAGGGTTTGGCCGGGTGGAGTCTCTTGAATGAGTTCCTTTTGCTCACGACTTTTTCCCCTTTCTTCAGCCCACACCCTCTGGTGATGGCAGCCTTGAAGGAAGGGGGTCCCTGAAGGGCGAGTCTCAGCAGTCGTGGAGTTGGGGGGAGAGGCAGGCGGCCTCCCCGGGGCCTGGAGAAGGGCACGCGCACTCGGGGAGGAGCATTTACGGGCAGAGGGGCAGCCGGGCCTCCTATCGTCTGCCGGCTGCCCACACTTCGACATCGTCACAGTGGCTAAACGCTCCTTGGGGGAAGGTGCTGTGACCCCACGCCTTCGTTTCTTTTTGTTTCTTGTGGCATCTGGCCCCGTGTTGTCAATAAGGAGCTTGTCAATAGCGAGCCATCGACAGACAGCCAGGAGTTCAGCCGCGGACGCAACTGTTGGCGAAGGCTTGCGGACAGTGCTCCTGTCATCCCACAAGGCAGCTCTGCGGGGTGGGGGCCGCTCCCCTGTTTGCAGGTGGAGAGGTTAAATGACTTGCCGAAGTTTGTGCAGCTAGATCAATTCATTTATTCAACACATTCTACCCTCCCCGGGGGCAAGATCAAGTAGCCTCAATGCTTGGAAGAAGGCCTGAGGCTCACTGGGCGATGAGTACTGGACTTTTCCGGACCCGGGACACGTCCGTCGGGCCCACCTGGACAAAGTTGGTTAGCCAGGGGGCCTAGTGTGGCGCCGATCTCAGGTTAGAGCAACGTGGACACTTGTCAAGTCTGATTTAGGATAGGAAGCAGCAAAAGAGTGTGTGTGTGTGTGTGTGTGTGTGTGTGTATGTGTGTGTGCTTGGATGTGTGCAGGGAGGGGGAGACGGGAATGGCAGCGAAGGGACAGACACAAGACCACATCCTACCTCTGCCCGGTGACCACGGTTCTGGGAGAGCCTGCTCTCCACTATTACTTCTCCTTGGCCCTGTTCGAGGCCTGGGAGGAGCGCGGGCCCAGGAAGGATCGTGACTGAGACGTTTGGCTTCCTGTTTTGACAGCCTGAATGTGATGGATACGATGGGTGGAAATCTGGCCAGGTGAGGGCTAAGCGAACCAAGAAAAACAATCATTCAGGGTGGGCAGTGAGCCCCGGTGGCTCCTGCAAGACTGGGATCAGGAGGCAAGCGCCGGGAGGAGATTTCTCAAAATCGAGTAGTAAATTGGAGAAACTGGGTCTGCAAAGAAAGCTCCCGTGATTTACCCCCGCGCCCGCCAGCAGCTCTGCGGAGTCGCTGTTCCGCTCTCGGCCGAGCATACGGGAGCCGTGCGTCTCTTGGCTGGGTTCCAGGCATCCGAACGTTAAATGGATGGGCCCTGCCATGTGCGGTGCTCGCAAACGGGGAATGTAAAGAATGAGGCCGGCCCTGGGTTTCCTGTTCCCTTTTCTAGAAGACAGTTTCCTTCACAGACCTGACCAAGATAGCGTTCAACATATTTCTTCTGCCTTTCCCTCTGGGGAAGACTGACACCGACTTGCGATCTGTTTCGTGGTTCCAGCCCATTGGGCTCATCAGTTTATGCAACTGGCTTTCTAAATGGCCTCATTTTTCCCGACACGGGGAAGAGAGGCAACGGCGTTAATTGCAGGAGAGTTATTGCTGGCTCTTCCCCCCGCAGGCACCCCGAGCCCCGCCGGTTTTCGCTGTTGTGGCGGGGCCCCGGGGTCACCCCACTTCTCCTGCAAGGGAAATATTGGTGGAAAACTATAGGGTCGCCCTGGGATGCGAGAGGTTGCTTTAAAACTACATGGTGGAAATAGTTCAGCAGACTCAATGTCTGTGCACAGGACTGGAGACCAGGAAATGTTCTATTAATCAGCCAGTATATTTCACGGGCAATGGTCTGGTTCTCTTTGAAGAAACTTACTGCCCAAGGGAGACAACCTACTCTCCTATTATCAGGTGCTTGTAGGGCATGAACCCCAAGCAGACACATACCTCCAAAGGAGAGGCCCGTCATTTTCAAAACAGAATTTTCGGCTATGAAGACCTTTAAACACACTTCAAAATATATAGCTTAATATTTTAAAAAGTTGAGCCTTTTGTTAAAATTTGGTGACTTCTTCTAATTTTAAGTTATTTACAAACTTATCTGGGGTACCTGGGTGGCTCAGTCAGTTAAATGTCTGACTCTTGGTGTCGGCTCAGGTCGTGATCTCACGGTGCACGAGACCGAGTCTCGCGTCGGGCTCCACACCAGCAGCATGGAGCCTACTTGGGATTCTCTCTCCCTCTCTCTGCCCGTCCACCACTCGTGGTCTCTCTCTCTCAAGATAAATAAATAAACGTTAAAAAAAAAAACGTATCTAAAAATTTGAGCAATCACACAACATTATGACTTTGGAAATACACTCACTTGTTCTCCCCCTCATTCTTATTTATTGTTAATAATTCTTTATCTTCTTAGCCTCTGACCCATCGATTTGGCCCCAGCGTGAGGGATAATGACGAGGCTCGGAAAGTAGGGCTTTGTTGATATTCTCAGAGATTCCCATCTCAACCCTTCGGAAGAAGGTAAGATTGAATCTGGCAGGACTGCGGCTGGTTACGAAATTCTGTTACTCCCTGGACTAAAAACAAATAAATCGACAGTTGTGCTCTTTGGGCTTTATCCGTTGTGTGATCTACTCAACTCCTCCAGCCTCTTCTTGTCAGAGCTGCCTCCAGCACTGAGTGTGCATGGGGTAGGCACAGACCGCTCTGTTGCCGAGGATGTGAGCCGCTTCCCTGGTTTATTGTGTCATTGTGTATTAATCCCGAATCAGCCTTCACGATAATATAACAGTCGCATAAAAACTCACCAAGTGTCTTGACTTTGTTTACCAAGAATTAGTATGCACCAAGGGCTTAACAAGGCATTAAATTTAAAGACAAGAGACCTCAGGGCTGTACCAACTGAGCTTGGTTGCCAACTTCTTTTAGCAAAATTGCCTTTTCCCGGGTCACCTTGCAGCATTTTCCTTTTAGAGACGATCTGGATCAGTTTCCCGTTTTGTAGGCGTACTTCTTTGTGCCCAAGGATTCGAGTTGGTACAACTCCTGAGAAAAGAATGGTAAGGAGATCCTTAGCACTTTCTTCTCTGACCAAGATTACTGTCCCTAGTTTTAGAAACGTAAGGTCCAGTGATGGTATGTGTATGTGTTTGCATGCATGTGAATACCTATATATTTTTAAACTAAATATATTTTATTTTATTGAAAAAGTATGTGTGCACATGCTAAAACATCCAGAACATGAGTGGGCACACGCCATGGAACCTATCTCTTTTCTACTGAAGACTCCCAGGCCCTCGAGAAGCAATGGAGTTGACAATCTCCTCTGTGTCCCCTCAGGAAGCTTCTCTGAGCTTCTGCACATTTTAACTTGCATTTTATAGAAATGGAAGCATACCCTGAGCACTACCGTGCTTTCAGCTTCTCTTTTACCATATTGGTCTTGGGCCCCTTCCACATTGGCACGTACAGATCGGCTGTATTTTTTAAATGGCTTCGTAGGATGTCACTGTGTGTGTGTGTGTGTGTGTGTGTGTGTGTGTTTATGTGTATGTGTGTGTGTTTAACCAGTGCCCTGTTGACAGGCAGCCGCGTGCTTCCCAATCTGCTCATACAAGTAAGGCTGCAGGGGTACGCCTCCTGGCCCAGGATGTGTTTTAAAGTTGCTTTCCTGTTCTGATAAGGCCTCTTTCTCTCCGCAGGTGCACGGTCGGTGGGGGAGGGCTTCCAATCAGGAATCTTGTGACATCCAATCTTGTGACATCAAGATGCTGGGCTCACTGTGGCTGTTGGGATCGGATGGCACCTTCCTGGGACTCCCCAGCTCTACGCAGCTCCCTTCCTAAGGGTGCCTTCTCCCCCTCCCCCCTCCCCCAAACAGAGGTGTGTGGAACGGGCCAAATCCAGGACCGGCTGCCAAGAACAACGCCGACCAACATCCTTGAGCTCTAGGCACATTGCCTTTTTTTCCTCGTGTCTTCTGTTGTTGTTTATTTATTTATTTTTGAGAGAGAGAAAGAGAGAGAGAATCCCAAGCAGGGCTTGGACGCACAAACCGTGAGATCGCGACCCGCGCTGAAACCGATAGCCAGAGGCTCAGCCGACTGAGCCACCCAGGCGCCCCGACCAATTGCCTTGTCGTATAGTCAGGCCAGGCGTCATTTCTCATTCTCTCTCCCCTAAACCGGCGCTTCTCAACAGTTTCAGTTGTCATCCCCCGGGGGGGAGAGAGTCCCATTGTCATCTAGTGCGTAGACGCCCGAGACGCTGCTAACATCCTGTGGCCCGCGGTGTGACCGTCCCACACAGAACCATGCGGTCCACGATGTCAACGGAACTGCCGTTGAGAAACCCGGCTCTACACGTTTCCTTCCAAGAGGTACAAGGTCTACCTGTGGGCCTAGGGGACGCCTGGGGCCCAAGCAAGTCCCGACGCACACCGCGTTTAGGTTGAGTTCAGGTGCAGACGGGCTGGACTCAGACTTGGCTGTAGCACGAGGGTGGGGGAGGGGCTGGACTAATGGCCATGAGGAGGTCTCCACAACCCAGGGGCGCCGGGCTGTCAATTTGGGAATGTTGACTGAGCTGCCCTCTAACCGTGTAACCTGGGGGCCAGACTTTTCCTCCCTGGGCATGTTACGAAGATTAAATGAGGTCTGACACCGGTGTTTCTGTTTCCATGTTGCCCTCTTCTGTCTGGCGTCCTGCCTTCAGCCACCCACCTTGTGGCCCCCTGTTCCTGTTCCCCGTGCATGGTGGGCCCACACGAGGCAGGACCCGGTGGACTGGGCTCCCCTGTTCCTGCCCAGCTCACCCCCTCCTGGGCCACAGGGCTTTCCTCCAGTGGCACCTGCTCAGGGACGCCTGGCCCGTCACTCCTTGTAAAATGGTGACTTCTCCTTCCAGCTACATCATTTCTCCCCTCCCGCTCATGGTGGGCAGAAAAATAGCCCTTTAGAGGTGTGCACGTCCTGATCCTCAGGTCCCAGAATATGTCACCTCGTGAGGTCAAGGGACTGTGCAGGTGTGACTGAGCTACGGGCAGGTGATGGCGAGACCGCCCGGTGCATCCCCGTGGCCCCAACGTACTCACGGTGTCCTTACAAGAGGGAGGTGGAGGGTCGGACTCAGAGAAGATAGATACGGGGTGGGAGCAGCGGTGGGGAAGTGATTTGGGGAAGGGGCTGCGAGGCGAGGAACGCGGGCCTGCCCGGAGGCTGGGACGGGCAAGGATGGGTTTCTCCCCGGGAGCCTCCGGGAGGAACGCAGCCCCGCCCCACACGTTGGTTTTAGCTCAGCGAGGGCCCGTCGGATTCTGACTTGCGGCATTGCGCCCTAGTCCACGCGTGTGGTTTTAAGCCACTCCCCACGTGGTAGTTTAAGCAGCGTAGGAAACCCGTACCAGGCACGACCACCTGTGCGTGCTGTGCCTCACGCTTACCCGCCTCCCCCGCTAGCCCAGGCTCTGAGGACCCAGTGTGTCCCTTGCACGGCTTGAGTGTCCCTCTTGCCCAGAGTGGCGACTGGCGCCCAGTGGGCCTTCAGTGGTGGATGAGTCCGGCGTGGGTACTCCCACTCACGTTTCAGTTGTATGCTGAGCGCGAACCGTGGGCCCGTCCCTGGGCTTGTCACTGAAGGTGGCAGGGTCCCTGCCAGCAGGAGCCCGTGACCTGAGGCGGGCTGCGTGCACGTGGCCCCAGGGGCTGTTGCGGGGTCTCGAAGGGACAGGGGCCAGTGCAGCTGGTGTCTGGGGCCGGGCGTGGGGCCGCCTCGGGGAGCCGGCGGTGGTCTGGCTGAGTCTCCCGGAGAAAGGTGGGGTGCCAGCAGGCAGCAACGTTCCAGGCCAGCAGACGGTGCTAGGGAGGCTGGGGGCCTGGGGCTGGAGGGGACGGCGAGGGCCCGGATGGAGGGGCCAGGGAACGCCCTCCAACAGCTTGGGACTTTTTGGACTTGGTCTCGGAAGCAGTGGAGCCCCGTCCAGGCCATCTGGCGAGACGCGGCGTGGCTCCAGTGGGCATTTTCCTCATTTTCCCTGACAGCATGAAGAGCGTGAGGCTCCGGGCCATCCCCACTGACCCACATGGAGCTCGTTTCTACAGCCTGCAGTCCCCGTGACGCAGGGATCGCCACCATCATCATCCCCATCGCTAGACCGCAGACGGGCTCGGCGAGGTCACTCGAGGCCACACACTCGTGTCCAGGGTTGGTCCAGACGGCTGGACCCGGGGCCAGCGTGTGTCCAGTGGCCAGGCTCCCTGCTTGAGGACCTGCATGGGACACAGATGAAGGGCCTGGCCGAGGCGGGAGCAGCGGGGAGGAGAGCAAGAGGTAAGGAATTTAACAAGAGGCGCTGGCAGGTTTGTTTATCAATTAGTTGTAGGCGGTGGGGAGAGGGAGCTGGGATCCCTCCACGGCTCCTGGCCCTCTGCCAGGGCATACACTGCCTTCCAAATAACCCACATGCCATGAGCTCCAGAGCAAGGGTTTTAGTATTATTTATTTATGATTTTATTTATGCATGAGGATGCACAGGCGAATTAATTTCCTCGCTTCCCCATAAAGCAGACAGCAAGCACCGGGCTTTCTGTCAAACCTCTCGCATACAGCCCAGGCTTCAAACCCTAGGTCCACAACTATCTGTCCACGACTGTCCATGAATGTGTCCTAAGCATCTAATCTCACAGCCTTGCTGTTGTCAAATTTCAACTAACTATCCAGGAGATGCTGACGTGGCCAGCACAGGGCTCAGCACAAAGTCGTAGCTCAGTTTAGTAGTTGCCTCCTGTTCTCAGCACCTGCTGAGCTAATTTATAGCAGATCTCATTTAAAGCGGCACCAAAGCTGTGTGTTCCGATGACCAGAGGTTCACGATGAGAATTATGCTGTTTCCCTGCTTGCCCTGGCCACTAGGAAGCTCGGAAATAAATTCTGTGCTCCGTAGCTGAGGCTGTCTCGGCCAGAATTCTCTGTGTTGTTTATCCCCTTCCCCCTTCTTTTATCCTTTCTTTCTGATTTTGCTTTGTTCTCATTACTTGGACCTAAATGCCCGAGCTTTTGTGGCGGCCTCAAATCCTTTTGTGGAAGTAGAAAGAATACGAATATAAAGTTAAATACAAATTTAACACATCTGTTCTCTGTCCCACGCCCTCAGCAAGTTACATGACGTCACGAAGAATATAAGACCAGAAATATTTGGTGACTTTTGTATCTCATTTCTCTTATTTTGCTGCCAGTGAATAGTGTCTCTCTCGTCTGTCACATGTTTACGTTGAAATGAGAGAATACCCAATGAGTAAAGGCAATGACCTGAGCTCCTGGTTTACAGACAAGATTGGAAACATCCAGATCCTTTTCTCTTTCTCTTCTTTCTTTCTTTCTTTTTCAGCTCCTTTTGACCTTGGCTTTCTCATCTGCAAAATGGAGCAGGGGAACTGAGATTTTGGTCATCTTTTGGTTTAAATCAGTTTGGCACCCACAGCCCAAGTTTCCATGCTGATTTTGTGTGTGTGATTTACGTCAACAAGGTTGGGTCCCCTCTTCTGTAATCCTTTCCGCAGTTTGACCAATGGAAACCAGACAAATGTTTAGCCAGGTGTCCCCTGGGCACTTGTTCTGTCCGGTGAGACTGGTTCTAACTATTCCTCTTTTTGGAAAGGAGGAAGTTGAGATTTGACGGGTTTGTATGCCTTCTTCACAGGTGGCACCAGTGACCGAGCAGAGGAGCCCTCGGGTCCTGCCTCCTGGACCTATGCTCTTTCTTGGCTTGGAATTTGGAAGCTCTGAGCATGCCTGAGGCTGTGCACAGGGTGCCGGGGCACCTCGTCTGGGGAACGCCCCGCTGGGGTGGTGGCCCCGCACTAAACCAGAGAAGCCCTATGCTGCCTGTTTCATGGCACAGGCTCTTTGAAAGTCTTTGTGACATCAGTCTCTGCTTTGAACAGTTTGAAAGCAGCTGCATCACACGTCAGTGGACCTTGGTTTTTTATTTCCCTTAGACTTGAGTTAAAACTCTCAACCTTGTGTGTACGTCCCTCTCCCCTCACTCTCCCTCCAGGCTTCCCTCCAGCTGCTGGTTAGCAAACAGCTGCTTCGGAGTCGCAGCCTCCTCGTCCCCCAGGCCCCGAGCTCCTTCCTGCCCCACATGTGCTCACATGCCTCCAGCCATGAGATGAGCTGGGCCTCGCTCCGTCCTACCTGTCCTTGGGGTCCGGCTGTTCCCTGACTCCTTCCCATCCATGCAGGCCCCACAGAGCTGTTCACACCCAGCATTTCTGTAGCCTTGTGGTGCTGCATGCTCGTGGTTTTGCCAGCTGGCCCACCTGTAGGGTAGAGCTCTTTTGCTTATAAATTGAAAGGGTCGGCATGAAGTCACTTCAGATCGTTACAATCTTGACCAATGCTGACACCTAAGTTCTATATTTTCCAAGACTCTCTTGTTTAGAGCAGCTATAGGTTCACAATAAAATTGAGTGGAAGGTACAGAGTTCTCATATATCCTAGTGACCCCGCGTGCACAGCCTACCTATAATCAACGTCTCCCACCAGAGTGGGACATTTGTTACAACCGATGAGCCGACATTGACACATCATCATCACCCAAAGTCCACAGCGTGTATTAGGGGTTCACTCTTGGAGTACATTCTATGGGTTTGGACAAATCCATAATGACACGTAGTATGGTATCATACAGAGAGTTTTCACTGTCCTGAAAATCTCATGTTACATCTATTCATCCCTTCCCTCACTCCCCTAACTCCTGAGAACCACGGATCTTTCCCTGTCTCCATGGTTTTGCCTTTCCCAGAATGTCATATAGATGGAATCCTATAGTCAATAGCCTTTACCAATTGGCTTCTTTCACTTAGTAACGTGCATTTAAGTCTCTTCCATGTGTCTTTTCGTGGCTGGATAGCTCAACTCTTGTCTGGATGGACCACTCTCCATTTATCCACTCACCACCTGAAGGACATCTTTGTTGCTTCCAAGTTAGGGCAGTTATGAATAAAGCTCCCATAAGCATTTGTGTGCTGGTTTTGTGTGGACATAAGCTTTCAACCTCTGGGTAAATGGCAAGCAGAGTGATCACTGGATCACCTGGTAAGAGTGTGTTTACTTTCGTAAGAAGCTCGCAAACTGTCTTCCAAAGTGGCGGTCGTAGACTCTGGGTCTGGAGTTCTCTCTTGTCCAGCGAGAAAGCAGACACAGGATTAAAATGCGAGAGAGGCTAAGGTCCGGGAGGAGACGAGAGCCCCGAGTAAGGGTCCTTGCTCCATTTTTATTAGGATCAGAGACTTACAAACATGACGGACGTGCACGAAGAGACAAGGACACCGTGAACATTGACTCATGGGTGTGGGGGAAAGGGGGTTTTGAAGATAAGCGGTGTCAGGAGTTTGGGTCAGTAACAAACAAAATCCTGGCATCAGGCAGGTGGTTGTTTGAGGCAGGCTTGAGGTGCCAAGTCTGTTTGCCTAAACTTGCCCAGGGGACAAGAAAGACAGAACGTGCTACCTCAGGGGCAACAAGGTACCTTTCTTTTGCTAATTAGCTCTGCTCTGGGCAACGTCACCCTGCAGCCCTGTTCACCCGTTTACCTGATTTGGTCCCTCCTTCCTGTGAAAGCAGATTTCTGCTATTGTAGTAAGCTAATACCTAATCTTTACCTCGTTTTGGATGCTTTCATCCCGAGGTTTCCTATCCCTACGTGCCTTGTTAACCCATGGGTGCAAGCTCAGGGACTTCCTAAGCTTATTCCCCACGAGTGGCTGCACCATTTTGCATGCCCCACCTGTAGCGCGTGGGAGTTCCTGTGGTTCCACGTCCTCACCAGCATTTCCTGCTGTCGGTGTTCTGGATCTTGGCCATTTGAAAACATTTTATTTCGAGATGACTGTGGCTGCTCATGAAGTTTTGAGAAATTGTATGGATAGATGTGTATACCTTTCACCTGTTTCTTCCGGTGTTACGTACGTGAAGCATCTCGTATCACCACGCTCCAGCCAGGGAACTCATATGGGTGCCATCCACTGGCCCGCCTCGGACATCTCTGGTTTCACATGCAGACAGCAGTGTGTGGATTTAGTTCCATCAACGGGCAGCACAAGGCATCCTTGTGAGAAATCGTTCCGTATCCTGACTGCGGTCATCACGCAAACAAACGTGATAAAATCACATATGTAACATTTTTATGCTTCTCATAATTATGTCATCCTCAGGACGCTTAGGGCTACCGGGCACCTCATAATTGCTTAATAAATAGTCAACATAGAGGTCTTAACAGATATGTAATTACTTAAAGGAAACAGCAATGCCTCAGAAAATACGAGCCCCAGTCTCAAAAGCTACATCTCCTTCGAGAGGTGTGCGGTCGAGTAGAAGTGGCCGTGAATTTGTAGAGAGTCCTGAGGTCAGAGACCGGCTCTGATGTTTCTAGCTGAGAGGATCCACTGTAAATGTTGGACCTTGGTGTCCTGACCTATACAATGAGGAAGTCGGATTAATATTCTCTATGGTCCCTTCCGAATTTGAAAACTTTATAATTCCATAAACTGTGACATCCTTTAACATTTCCCTTCTCGAACATTTTCCTCTTGTTATTGGAGTTTGTCAGCTTTCCAAGTTTGTTTAATTTTCAAGCTTTGAACCGTGGAAGAAAAATAATCTTCTACTTGATTTCTTACCAACTTAGAGACAACATGAAAGATCTAATTTGCATGAAGATTCCAGAGCGGAGTCTCAGGTCGGGAGACACGCAGATACTTGGAGACAGTTGGTGTCAGTGTGGACTGCAGTCCAGCCTTGGCAGGGTGCCGGCTCCTGAGACACCCATGCGCTAAGCGGGTTCACGGGATGTCTCCCTCCCCAGCCTCTAGCAGAGCGGGTCCCAGGCCCCACGGCATAGGCCAGGCTGTGCTTCAGGAAGAGACCCGCCAGCCTCCGTGCCTCCCACCTTGTGGGAACCAGTGGATTTCAACACCCAGCTCGCTGCGGGCCCGAGCAGACTTCCAGATTGCTGTCCGCCTTCTTGGGGACCGTGACCATCTATTATAAGCTGCTCCTGATGCCAAGTATGAACCAGAAAGTGACCAAAAGGGAAAGAAACAAGCCAAACGTGCTGGGTAGGAAGCGCATTCAACTGACCCTGCTGTCAGGAGTGGGTGTGCAGGCTGGGAGTGTGGGTTCCTAGCCCCGCTATTGACCTCAGGTACCTGCCAGCCCTCTCTTGCCTCAGTTTCCTGATCTGTGAAATGGGAATGGTGACATTCTCTACCTCAAAGGGTTGTGAGGATGGTGAATTGAATTAACTCGGGTAAAGAGCACGGCGTAGTGCCTGACACCCGTTAACTGCTCAATAAATGCTTGTCATTGTTTGGCTTTGCTCTTGACCTCCCAACGTGGCTGTCACTCCCCAGAAACACAAGACACCCTCAGGCCTGGGCCGTTGACAGTGTGAGCGTCTGGTGGCAGTTTTCAGGGCGAAGGCGTGATGATCGGAAGCTAGCAAAGTAGATCGCGTCTCGTCTGGGCTTCTGCGCCACACTGAGTCCTCATGGGATGGCAGGGAGTCCCAGAGAGACTCCCAGAGAGTGCAAGAATGCACATTTTCTGCAAAGCTATCGATGGAAAGCCCCCATCCTGGGCTTTGAGCTGGAAGGATCCCTCTCCTAGACCCCGAGCCTCAGCACATCTTTGAAAGATTGGAACCCAAAGCCAAGGGCCCCCCCGAGAGCTCTGGGCAATGGGCCCATGTCATCTGGAGAGGAATCCTGCTCCCTGTTCCTTTGGGCGGGAAATTAGAGGGATTTTATAAGCCACCTCGCGGCGATCTGAGAACCCTATATCCCTGGTGAGCCCAGCAAATACGCAGGTTGCATTCGCACATTGAACGTCTCTAAAAAGGACTTCCTCTGACTTGTGCATTCATACCTTGCCGCCACAAAGCTATGAATTTTCTGATTTTTGTCGCACTCTGATAAGATTAAAAAAACACAGTTAGATGTGCTCTTGCTGGCTGAATTGCAGAAATAATTTCTCATACAAATGAAATCTAAAATTTGGTAGATGCCTCGTCCAGGGGGACAGGAAGCGATTTTATCAATTCCCATTAGCTTCAGTCAACGATCAGGAGCCTGCTTTGACCTGCGTTTTCTTCCATCAGCAAGAAGACTCATAGGTCACTAATTTCCCAGGCTGACGGAGGTTTGGTAGAACCGCTACCCTCCGTGCTGAGCCTCGGGCCCCCTGGTCCGCAAGAGAAATCTCCGACCAAGTGGGAAATGCAGACTAAGCCGTTCCCCGCCTGCCAGGAAGACCCCCACTTCGAGCCGGAACGAGGTCTTTCAAGATTTGAAATTCTCAATGGGGACCTGGTGGCACTCACTTTCGTCTGGATTCAGAGCATCCAAGAGAAGGTTTCTTGTGTGTTTGAAATTTGAGGGTGGGCAAGCCTTCGCAGAGAGGCCCAGTGTTAATTTTAGTTTGTATCCTAAACCTCAAAAACACACACTGGGGGCCTGGACAGTTTTCCTCCCCGGCAGGATCCAGTTCCTTCCATCCTCTGCACATTTCTCCTTTAAAATAGGTCCATGTGGCCACCAGGTCTCTGTCAGTGCAAACCTGGGCATGAGCATGGTTTTTCTGAGAGGAACTTGAGCCCCCACAGTTCCTTAGCTGGAATCTTAGAGTCAGGAGCCCTCTGCAGAAGCCAGTTGTATTGATTTTTACCCCTACAGAAATTGGGAGGAAGTAGATATTTACTAAAAACACCAAGGGTTTAAAATAGCCTAGATTGGAAATCTTCTTCTTCTTCTTTAATGTCCTGTGCTCCTTTGACAGAAAGGAAACCTGAAGACTCCTTGGAGGGAGAGGATTTTAATGGACAACTGCCCTCGTTCCTAAACTTCCGAGCAATTGAGCTTGGCTGGTGTCACCAGGGCCGACAGAGCATGAGACTTGATGAGGAGCTGTTAGCACAGTCATGGAGGGCCTTCTGGTCCGCAGGCAGGTGCACAGGTCTGCATGTTGCCCGGTGCATTGCATCATTTGTTCAGTGCTGGGGCAATGACACAGAGACATCAGCTGCTTGGGGCAGGAGTAGATGGATGGTGTGGGTCATTGTTTTGATCGATTTATCTGTATTTCCGTGGGTTTCCTCAGGCACGGGCTGTCTGGGGGCTACAATACCAATGGGCTACAGCAAGGCAGAGGGAGAGAACGAAGATTGCATCCACTGGCCCCCATTCTCTGAGAATACCTCTATAGACCCCTTTAAGTGAGTCAAACCAGAGGCCCGTCCCGCAGGCCAAAGCTCCTAGATGAGCAAATATGCCTCTTTCCGAGAAAGACTAGAGCTTGCCAATAACGGCCTCTTTGATTATTATAGTCCCGTGGACTTAGGAGTGCAAACCTCCAGGCCTCCATTGCCAGGTGATCTAGGGGCGTCCCGTGGGTTGACGCCTCAAAGACCGGGTCCCCAGATGGCAACCCGGGGCCCCAGACGTGTGAGGAAGCTCCTTTCTGGGAGACATGGAAGCCGTGGCCTGTGGCAGAAGAGTGTGACGGTGGGGCTCGTTGGCTGGAGTGAGGCAGAGGGGAGTGTGAAGATAGAACCTGCCAATAAAAGAAAAAAAAAACCAGAAGGGAAAAGAAAAAGGAAAACAGCAGAAAGAAAGACAAAAAGGTAGAAAAAGGAAACCACGAATAAAAATTAAAAAGAAAAAAGAAAGAAAAGGATGGCAGTGGTGCCTGTGGCTCTAGCAAAGCAGAGGGAGAGCAGAAAGGAAAATGGCGCCCGGCGGTCTGTGCCTGGAGACTATCCCAGCGAGCCCCTCTCCCTCAGACCAACACTTCCGACTTAGGAAGTGAGTCTCTTTCAAATACGGTCTGGGCACCTTTCCAAAGGCTGCTGTTGTGCCGGGCCCTGCGACCAATGTGACATCATGACCTGATCTAAAGTCGGACACTCCAGTAACTGAGCCACCCAGGTGCACCAGAATCACTTTTTAGGAGAAGCTTCAGGTTTTGAGTCCCTTCTTCTTCTTCTTCTTCTTTTCAACTTATTTTTATTGATTTTTATGTTTATTTTTGAGAGAAAGAGAGAGCGAGAGCAGGGGAGGGGGAGAGAGAGAGGGAGACACAGAATCCAAAGCAGGCTCCAGGCTCCGAGCTGTCCGCACAGAGCCTGATGAGGGGCTCAAACTCACAAACTGGGAGATCACAACCTGAGCTGAAGTCAGACACTTAAACGACTGAGCCGCCCCGAGTCCCTTCTTAATCATGGGTAGCTGCACCAATGGTGGGCTTTCTGGTGACAGTGACCTTCAGCCTTTCCTACTCACTTTAGTGCAGTTTCCCTCTTGTTTGCCAAGTGTGAAGGGGTCACTCTACGGGTTTTTAGGTTTTCTCAGAGAAAGTGACTTCATGTACAGCAGCAGATTCGGTTTGTCCACGGGAGAAGGTGAATTCAGGAGCTTTTTATGTTGCTATCTTGAACCAGAAGCCTGGTCAGATCTTCCCTTGACCTAAGACTTTTACGGGTGGTCCGGGGATGGGGCAAGATTGGGTCCAGAGCTCCTGGGTTATACTCCAAGCTGCCCCTTCCCTCCAAGGAAGGGTCTGGTCTTGAGTCGCTTCTGGGTGACGCCACGGTCCTTTTGGCAAAGGAACCAGGGCTCCAGAGGTTGCCCCGGCACGTTGTCTTTCTAGTGGGAGGACACAGAGAAGGCTGTCCCGGGGGTCTTAGATAAATGGTGACACTTAACATCCTCAGATGCTGTCGTAGATTATGTCGTGGGCCTGTCGGCAGGGAACGGGCAGGGCCACGTCTAAGGGAAGCAACTGCTGGCTGCTGTGCATGCAGATTGGTGTTAAATTCAGTCCTATTAAACATCTTTATTAATGATGTGGAAGTGGGGTGTAAACAGAACATTAATTAAATGCCTGTATACTAAATTGGGAGGTGTTGCAAAAGACAGGCTAATCACTTTATCATTTACTCAGTGTACAGAATTGTATAATTCAGGGGATCTACTGACTAAAAGGGGAACAGATCTTTGTTGACAACACGATTGGCTCAAAGCGTAGCTGGCGTTTTGGTTGGCTTTCTTCACGTGTGTCTTCTCCTCCTGGAAACCTTTGTATTTCTGTTAGTCTCAGAATGATGAGTCATCCTGTCTGTACGCTAAGCACCCAGGTAGGGAGAAATACTGTTGAGAGGGTGAGGGTGTAAATAGTAGCAGAGACAGAGGGCAACACACAGCAGCTGAAGACTAGTTACCTCCGTTGTCTGGAGACTGACAGGTGTCTATCCTGACCCTCAGTGGGGCCTCTTCTGTTCCTTATACCACAGGTGTTATTTGAGCAAGAGTAGAGCAGACCGAGAACGTGGCACCCTCTTTACACTCACGGTATAGATTTGGGGTCAGGAGACCCAGATTTTAGTACTCGGTCTGCGTTTTTCTGACGATGTAGCTTCGGTGAAGTCATTAAACCTCTCTGAGCCTTGGTTTTCTGTTTTTTGTTTTTTTAATCTGTAGATGAGGGAATAATATGTAATGCTGAGAGATGTGAAGAGTGTGATTTTTTTAAGGTTTATTTATTTTGGGAGAGAGAGCACGAACAGGGAGGGGCAGAGAGAGAGAGGGAGAGAGGGATTCCCAAGCAGGTGCTGTCAGCACAGAGCCCGATGAGGGGCTCGATCTCACAAACTGTGAGATCATGCCCGGAGCCGAAATCAGGAGTCGACACTTCAGAGGCTAGGCGCCCCTAGTGTGATATTCGTGAGAGAATTTTGTAAAACTACAACACTGTCCAAAGTTAGAATGACATTGGATTAATTGTCAAAGAATGAGGCATACTGTCCCTGTGCATATAAAGTACTCCAAATAATTATCAGCAGAGCGGCCAAGAACATTTAGAAATATGGATAGGAAATTCAATCTGGAAAAATGCTAGTAAATACTTAGGGACATTAGAAAATTGGCAGGGTTTGCAGTTGGCAAAATGAATCAAACTATTTTTCAAATGCTTGGGTTCAACAAACTATAATGAGCTTGCCAAGCACCTTTTCTTATAAATTTTGGATCCTTTGTTTGTTTCAGCTAAAACATGATCCATAAGCTTTTGATTCATTTACACTTAATTTGCTAAAAGGCTATTTGTCAGCCGTGGTCAGATGTTCCAGAAACTTGCTGGGCCCACTCAAAGAATCGGCCCAGATTTCTTTAGAAATGTTACTGGCCTGGTGCACAAAGGGTATCTGGGTGCATTTAAACGCTATGCATTCAACATCCTGATCTCAACGATTCTCGAATGTATATGATATTATGCTATTCAGGTGGAGGTTACTGCTTCGCTCCCATCATTCATCCTTCTCTCTCTTAGCGGCTCTGACTGCTAAAGTATAACTAAGGGCAAAGACATGAGCTGGTCAGAGCTCAGACTACGAGCACTGTTGAGGGAAGTCTGGGTCGGAGAGAGTCCCCGAGGAGCTTCCCACATCCTTGTCCTCACTCGAAGGGTACCTGACTTGCCTCTCCGAGCGCACGGTGTGAGAAGCAGAGCCCCAAAGGCCCTCCCAGGCTGCGGACCCTGCATGGGCACCCTCGAGCCGGGGTGGGCAGAGGTGCCTCATTGGCATTCACGTTCACTGGAGATTTCGATGGATCATCTCTCCTCCCCCGTCCCGCGCACTGCTTGCCACACGGCTCTGAGTCTGGGTCCCAGAGGAGAGGCTCCAGTCCACCCGGGTGCCAGAAGCCGTGTCTGCTCATCAGATCTTCTTCCGCCATAGGTTCTCTTCTGGGTGGGCTTGGCGGATTATACGCAGAACAGAGTTTTAGGAACAGGAGAGACAGAGAATGGATTGTGGCTGTCCCCTGGGGGATCCTTCTAAAGCTCCTTAGCAAGGCCTGGGACTTTGGGACCAGGGGGACAGTCACAATCCATTCTCTGTCTCTCCTGTTCTTGAATATAAATATACGTGTGTGTGTGTGTGTGTGTGTGTGTATACACGTATATATATATGTATACGTATATATATAATTTATTGTCAAATCGCTTTCCATACAACACCCAGTGCTCATCCCAACAGGTGCCCTCCTCAATGCCCATCACCTGCTTTCCCCTCCCTCCCACCCCCCTTCAACCCTAAGTTTGTTCTCAGTAGTTAAGAGTCTCCTATGGTTTGCCTCCTTCCCTCTCTGAGAAATGCTTTTCTAAGTGAGACAGAGCAGCACCAACTTCTGGAAATGAATCCAGCCTGATCAAATCATACAGATGTATTTCTACATGTTAGATGGACAATGCACGCACAATAGAGTTACACATAATGTGCACGCACAAACATATTTACACAAGCGAGTGAGCCATAGCAAGGCCTGGGATGGAAAATTCCGTCTCCTTCCACCTGCATTCAGCCGTTTCATTTTACAATGTTGTCCCTTGCGGGAATGTTTTTTCCCTTGAGCTGTGGTATGCACCCGAGCACACGGGGTAGGGGTGGGGGACTCCACCTCCCTTAGTCCTTCTGGATAATTCTGCCCCTAGGTCTCTGACCGTGTGGCAATCTTTTCTCCCCATGCCATGCCTGAGCATCTGGGCCAGTGTTCACTTAGCCTTGGAATTCCAGATCTCCCATATTCTCTCCATTTCCCACCTCTTCCTCTTGTCTTCTCTCCAGTGCTGCACTGGAGGGTGAGAAGAAAACATACTGATTGTTCCCCCTTTAGCTCTAGATATCCGCGCACAGAATACCCTTGACGCCTTTCCCAAACCTCCACCCCTTAAGGGTCTGAAAGAGAAAACTGGGCTATTTCCTCTTTGTGATTCCCAATGAACCATGCATTTGACAATTGCTCTATTGTAACTGTCCCATTGCCACTTCCCATCGGGGGAAAATTCCTAGGATCCCAAACCAGGAGAAGAGTTGCGGAGGATATTGATGAGAAATATATGACTTTCGCATAAGAGACTGTGGTTCCCTTGGAATCCTGAGCTTAAGGAGGTGAGTGAAACCGTGCGCTGTGTTCCTGCCTGTGTCTGGGCATCGCTTGTGACTGATTCGGACCAGACGATTCTGGGCCAGAATGGGGCCAGATGATTCCGGGCCAGATACCGTGCTGAGGTGACGCTGGGCAGATACCTCTGGGCTTCATGAGTCTGCCCTCCTCAGCCCAAGACGACCGAGCACAGGTGGTCTCCTACCTCAAGACGGATGGTGGCCTGGCCGGCAGCAGCCTATATCTGAGCGACTGGACTTTGCAGAATGAACTGGAGGCATGAGGTTCCTCTCTCCCGAACGTGGAAACTGAGAGCCTGTGCCAGTCGCTGAAAGTGTGAGGTGAAAATTTCAGAAGGAGACTATATGGGTTGGCCCGGGCAGCTCTAGAAAGTGCCAGAGGCTGTGAGTCTCAATCAGCAGCAATTTATTTTCTCACATTTCCGGAGGCTGGACGTCTGAGGTCAAAGTGCTGGCAGGGTGGCTCTCTCTCTCTCTCTCTCTCTCTCTGGCCTGCAGACAGCCCCTTCTCCTGGGCCTCCACATGGGCTCTCCTCCATGCATGTCGATGGCCTCATTTCTTGTGATGAGGACACATCTCATGGATTAGCAGTCACCCTCATGACCTCATTTTAACTTAATCACCGCTTTCCAGACCCGATGTCCCTGGGAGAAGAAGAGAGCTTGGAAAGAGGACAAAGGACGCCACACGAGTCTCTATGGAGAATCACACGCCTCTGTTCCTGAGGGTCTTCAGGGATCAGCTGCAAACCACTTCCATTTCCCTGAAGAGACCCTGTGCGGACACCTCTTCACGGCACCGGAAGGGCCCTGACAGGTGCAACCATCAGCCTTCTTTCCCAGAGGGGAGACGGGTTTGAAAAGTAGTCACCTTCCGTCCACAGAAATGTGCTCAACTGGCTGTTTTATGGGGCGGCTCGGCGTGCCTAGACATGGGGACAGAGGTGAGAGCAAAAACACTGAGTGTCCCCAGCTGGCCAGGTTTCGTCTGTGTTTGTTATGCTCTGGGATTACGGTGATTAGCGCCGTTTGCCGAAGGCTCTGAAACAATTCCCCCTCTATCCGTTCTTCCTGAAATTTAGTCTTTCAGCCAAACAGTGTGGTCCTCACCCTATGTTTGTTAAAAAGGTTAGGGAAAATGTCATCCAACCCGCAGCCCGGAAAGGCGCCCTGCACAGCTGGTGGAGGCTCAGTGGGCATTTTCCGGCATTCTAGAACAAACAGAGACTGTATCCTTACACAGCCCCCTGGGCTCCACGGGCAGGGCCCGCACCTCTGTGCACCTCCCCTGCACCTGCCTGCCGCCCGGCCCCCCACCACGCCCGTCCACCTGGCGGCCTCCCTCTGCCAGCACAGCCTCACCTTCCAGCTGCGGCTTCCTTGGGAAACCCTCTATTCGATTTTATTTTATTTTATTTTTTTATTATTTTTTTTTTTAACATTTTTTTTTATTTATTTTTGGGACAGAGAGAGACAGAGCATGAACGGGGGAGGGGCAGAGAGAGAGGGAGACACAGAATCGGAAACAGGCTCCAGGCTCCGAGCCATCAGCCCAGAGCCTGACGCGGGGCTCGAACTCACGGACCGCGAGATCGTGACCTGGCTGAAGTCGGACGCTTAACCGACTGCGCCACCCAGGCGCCCCTCTATTCGATTTTAAAAGCAGAAACAGCCATGGGGCCGGGGGCGCTGGGGGAACGTGCATTCGAAATTTTACGAAGAAATCAAATTTTGTGTTGCTTTAAAGGAAGCATAGTATTGCAACGCGAAAGCAACGAGGGGAGGGGGGAGGCGTCTTTAGGCAATCCTTTAATTCATAAATGAGAATGATCGAATACGCGTCTGTACGGTGAGAGTTCTCTGCGTAATGCTAATTAGCCTGCGTGCTCGGCAAATGCATTTTTCAAAGATAGTTCAAAGGCACATGTCCATCTGGCTCTGCCCAAAGTGTGCGTGTACATTCAGTGCAGAGAGCAGGCGTGAATAAGGTTTTACCAATCGTGGCTACAGGCGGGATTTCAGTCAGCCATATTTGGCCTCAATCAACAACACTGGACACAACGAGATTCGTTTAAAAGTGGTGTGACTGAAAACCACCTTCTAAATGAGCTACACTGTGTGGGCATCTCCACCATACCTACTTTTACAAGGAGAGCTCTGCCAGGGGGACTCCGGGACCTTGAGCTTACACTTTAGATGGCATTCATTTCCTTTCGTTTTGTTGTCGTTGTTTGTTTGTTTGTTTTTGTTGTTGTTGCAAGACAAATGTCTTTCTGTGGGAGCAGGCTTGTAGGGGCCTGGGGTGCAGGGATGCCCAGGAAATGAGCTTTGCCCACCGTCCGAGGCACCGGCAGAGGACCCGTGATGACGTCCCGCACGGTGACCTGCACACAGGGCCACGGATGCCGTCCTCGGATGCTGTCCTCAGCCACAGAGACGCTCCTGGGTCTGCTCTGTCTGCCCCTTGTATCCATTCCAGCAAACTCTCATTAGGCAAGAACGTTGTCTTTTCTGATTACATCGCAAATGCACCCAGAGGGGATGAAAGGGAAGAAATTATAGACAGACGATGCATTATGTCACCCCAGGGTTTGGGTTTCCCACCTCGGGGACGGCTAAGTGGTGAATCACCAAGAACTGGGCTGGAATGTCGGCTCTGTCACCTGCACACCTATGACTTAGTGTAACCCCTTCAGCCTCGGGGTCATCATTTACAAGATGTAGATCAAATAGGGGCACCCGGGTGGCTCAGTTGGTTGGGCGTCTGACTGTGGCTCAGGTCACGATCTCACGGTTCGTGGGTTCGAGCCCCGCGTCGGGCTCTGTGCCGACAGCTATGAGCCTGGAGCCTGCTTGGGATTCTGTGTCTCCCTCTCTCTGTCCCTCCCTCAAATGTAAATAAACATTACAAAAATTTAAAAAAAAGAAAAGAAAACAAAAACAGAAGTAACACAACCTCCCATCCCTGGGTCTTACTGCCTCTGAAGAAACAGAGCGTGAGGCTTCCGTTTTCAGAGCGCAGGGATGAAACACTACCCCCTGACGGGGCTGCTTGAAAGGTGGGAAGAGCTGTCCATCCCATTCTGTACCTTCAGGGAGCTTTGGGATGGAAATCGAGGACAGCGATGGCCTCTGCAAGAGTCCTTAGGCTCGCTCCCAGAGGCCAGACCCAGGCCGGCCGGATGCTGTCTTGACATGGAAACCCGCACATGCTTTGGGGGTGCTGAGCTGCGTGAGAGCAAAGTAGGGAAGGGCGGGGAGGGCTGGCTTCATCCGGCATTGCGGGACCATCCACCGCGCCCCTGCTCGAGGCGGCTGCCTGAGGTACAAACCCCTGCCTCGTGTCGACTCATTTCGGCTCTGGCGAGTTGTTCGCCCTTGTGGTCGCAGCGCCGTCGAAAGAAGAGAGGCGTGAAAAGCACATCGGAGGACTTCTCTGATCCTTGCTCTGGAAGCGTTGACACGAAGTCTGCCTCTCCCACCGGCGATCAAAATTAAGTAAAAAATTGAGGTATAAAGAGCACCTGACCTGGAATCAGACGTGGCCTTAAGTGTCCACCTCGTCACTTAAAGCCGTGCGAGCTTGGGCAGGCTGCGCGACTTCTCCGGTTCCCAGCCTACTCATTTGTCAAAGGGGAGTAAATGGCGTCACGGGTTGCCCTGGACCCCACGGGAACTGAGTGAGGTAGGCGGTGTGCGATGCGCCTTACAAGCTGTTATGTGTCTCAAGGATGCTATGGGGATAGGAGGCTTCGTTTTGAACCCAAGTCGTCTTTCCTCAAAGGTTCAGATCCATCTGAGGGTGGAGGGTGTTCCCTGGGGCTCTCTGGGTGTGAGGACCACAGAATTCCCCGGGAAACAAACACATCCTTAAGCAAAAAAGTGAGAAAGAAATGAGAGAAATGCCAGGACAGCGGCTGCTGGAGGAACGGAGGAAGGGAATTCTGAATGTGGGCTTGTGAATGATCTGCCTTCTCTACTCACCCTCCCACGGCACGTCTGGAAGGGGGGGGTGTTGCTCGATAAAACGGAGAAAGCAAAGAACCGCCTCTTGAGGTCTCTGTGGGGTGTGGGGTGACCCGGAGGCTTTGCATGGACTCATCCAAAGGGCCAAAGCACTGACCGGGAGAGAGGCCCTCTCCAAGCCGGCTCCCGGCTCCAGCCATGGGCTGGGCTGGTGGTTCATCCCTGTTGCAGCACCACCCACCGTGGCTCCCATGCTGTGTGTGGTTAGAGGCAGGGCCAGCACTGAGAGCCTGGCCAGCCCCTGCGGAATCAGCTAGAAGCAATGCCTTCGGCATGAACGTGTGCATCCTCTAGAGAGAAGCGAGCAGACATGCTTGGATTACCTGTGGTCCAGGTAGAGCCAAGGGATGTCACCACCCTAGGACACCCCAAAGATGGCCAGGAAGGGAGACGAGGTAAATAGTGATACCTTGTGGCCCCGACAGAGCTGGTTTATGAATCTGTCCCCACCGAGGACTCCGGAGGATTTGGGGTAGAGGATAGAAGTCTTGTCATTGCAGGGAGAAGGTGAGAGAAAGACCAAATACTGATGACTTCCCTTAGTAGAAAGTTCTCTTGCAGAACCTGCCTGGAGTGGCCTTGGGAAGCACGGCTCCTACGACAGGTGTCATTAATGTCCAGTTCCCCAAATACTCTTTCCCTAAACACACATACCCGCGTGTTTTTGTCATGGATTACAAACACTCATCTTCCTGATAACTCACAAACATCGCAATGGTTTTTTCTTCAGCATCAGGACTGGAAAGGGACTGGGGTGCTTGTGTTGCTACGGCCGTGACAAAGCCACCGGCTCGGGGAGCAATCCACTGGCAAGTTCTTGAGTGGGTTCATTAGCAAGGAGGTGGGAGCACATTAGGAGGTGCCGCCGATTTCTCTGTCTGGAGAACTTGCTCTCCGGGTGGGAAAATGAACACTGCGCATGCAAAAGGCAATTCCTATTAGCTTTGGAATTCAGAGAGAGTTGGCACCCTGGAGGAGGCAGCCTTATCGGAGAGGAGCGGTGCTCACGATTGCAGGCTTCCCCTGGCGAGAGGAAGGGGTGTGATCACCACGTGTGCACAGAGGCACCGTTCCCAGAACGTGAATGGTGTTGCCATGAGCTCAAATATATCACCGTGAAAAGATAAGTCTCGTTTGTCAGATGCAAAACAAACCTGACGCTGGGCTGCGTGCAAATGCCCAGCAAACGTCTGTTTCTAATAACATGCTGGTTTCATTTATGGTTCTCCCTCTGTCTGCCCCCTGCTCCTTCGGTGTGTATTTAACACTCACATTATTGCAGAGCGGGCTGGGATGAGCCACTCAGGATTGTCTCTGTTCCCATTACACTTATGTCTCTTATTTAAGGATGCTAATTCTCCCAGCAGCTCGGCACCGCCTCTTCACTCCTCTGGATCCCGAAGGCGATGCTAATCAGCCCTCCTAACAGCTGTCTCAGCATCGCAAATGTCGCGAGAACGTTCCTTCCTGCCGTAGCGGCAACCCCTCCGACCCGCTGCCGTCCTGGCATCCTTGGGCTTTCGATTCGATCGGCACGGCTCGCTGAAAAACCGGTTGATGTCCCGATTCTCCTGCTCTCCTCCCTGGCCAAGCATTCACTTTCAAGTTACCGGTGCTGGCTGTTACTTGAGGCTGTTTTGCTGGATAATAAACGTGGGAAGGGAACCAGAGGCTCCATCTCTCCTGAGCACGTGCCTTCCACGGCTGCAGTGAGGTCACTCAGAGTGTGGAAGCGCCCGTGTGACAGAGGAGACCCGTGGAAAAGCCCTGAGGTCTGGCCCCCGCCTCCTTCCTCCGGGCTGTTTCCCCTTCACGCGACCAAGGTCAGGGGCCTGACTCCCCAGGGCCTGGCCATGCACCTTGTCCTAGAAAGCTGTGGTTGGTTTCCTCGGGAAGCAACTCCTTTCCTTAATTGCTGTCCGGGGCTTCCCCCCCCCCCCCCATCTCTTTGCATGTTTTGCATGTGAAGACATTTCAAAGAGCTATTTGCTGATTTCCCAGCGCAGAACAGACCGCACGCGTCTCGCACCCAGACGCCTCGCCTTCCCACAGCCGCTCATTCGCTGCGGAGACTGTCTTAGCCTCCGGTGCCCCTCCAGGCCCTGATGGGAAAGAACGGGAAGGGAAAAGAACGTGTTTGTTGGAGTTGAACCCAAAGTGTGGTAGCCAGATGACATCCCTGTAATTGAAGTATTTATGTGTCTAAATACTTCCGTGTCGCCTGCAAATAAACGCCGGGGGCGCAGAAGTGACTCTATCGCACCAAGGCAGACGCCTGCTCAGGCGAGTCCACGCTTGCAACCTTGTGACTGTTCTCGGAGCACTGGAAGGATTTTCTCTCCTTGGGTTCCCATTAATTTAAATCAAAACTAAAGTTCACGGTGTCTCTCTTCTGCTGCTGACATTTTCCACTTCGCACGTTGTCAACCTCATTTAACATGTTGCTACGCGGCTGCGGTCACCTCCGAGGGAAGCCGCGCACCCCCCCCCCCCCCCCCACAGCAGCCACGCTTCTTGGCCTCCTCCCTGCCTCCCCCTTCCCTCCCCCCTTCTCTCCCAGGAAGCTCTCCCTGCGCTGGTAGCCGGAGTCCAGGCGTGTGGCCCGAGGAAATGGCCCACTGCAGACGCCAGCGATGCCCAGCGCCCTTCTCTCTGTTCTTCTGGGTGTTTCCGGTGGACTCGGGTGTTGGGATTGCTTCATGATAAAGTGAACTCGGGCCACCGTCCGCACCGTGGAGCTTTCCCTGGAAGGCAGGGGAGAAAGGCCAGATGTAAGACAAAGCATAGAAGGAGGGGCAACCGAACGAAGGTCAAGGTAGTCCGTGGGCCAAAGTAGGGCCAGAATTATACTGTTCTGTACAGGGATTTGTCACCAGCACTGAAGTAGTGTCTGGAGATGTCGTCTAAAAATTTGATTTCTGGGGCGCCTGGGTGGCTCAGTCGGTTGAGCGTCCCACTCTTGATTCGGGCTCAGGTCATGATCTCACAGCTCGTGGGTTCGAGCCCCGACTCGTGCTCTGTGCTGACAGTGCAGAGCCTGCTTGGGACTCTCTCTCTCTCTCTCCCTGTCTCTCTGTCCCTCCCCTGCTTGCTTTCTCTCTCTCTTTCTCAAAAAAAAAAAAAAAAAAAAAAAAAAAGAATTTCCTATTTCTGGCTTCTCTGTAAATATCGGTCTCTCTCTGCCAGGGGACGCCTGTGTTTCCTGATGGAAATGAGCTCACTGGCCTTCAAGGGGGCCCACTCCGGATATGCCGCCCTCCAGAACACAGCTCTCGCTTAGTCACGGGCCTGACCTATCTCTCTTGGCATTCAAGCTTCCGGCTTCTGCCCCGAGTTTTCCGGCTTCTGCCCCCTTCGTCTTGGGGTTCAGAGGACCAGCTTGCCTGCAGTACGTACTTGATTGAGGCCTATCTCGGTGCATACCTGAAAGCTCCAGGTAGCCTCTGAGCACTTCCCATGATGAACGGTTCTCCGGCAATATCGTCTCAAAACTGAGCAAGCCGACTTTAGAAGAGAATCCGGGTTTACTCTCCACGGAGTCAACTGTCGCACCAAATGCAGAATTCACCGAACTCAACACCCGTGGTCTGGTCCGTGTTCATCTCCCACTCCGTAGCAGGCGCTGGGGTGATTATTCCTCTCCCTCCTCACTAGGACTCAAGTTGCTGGGGCAGGAACTTCGGCCCACCCACTGCCCCCCCCCCCAAGCCTGAAGGAGGATGGTCACGCATTTTTTGAATGTTGAGTGAATGAGAAGACAGAGGGGAGAATGCCTTCGAGTGGATGTCTAAACCACAGTCGGAAGAGCGGGGGCGATTTCTCCAGCAAAGGTAACAGTGAGGCAGGGTGGAAGGCCCAGCATGTGCAAAGGCCAGGGGGTCGGAGAGAGCAGCATGTGTGTGGGGAGCAGAGAGTTGTTCTGGGCGACTGGGGGAAACAGAGAAGGTCTGGTTTGCAAAGAAGACAGAAGGAGCTGGAGGGCAAGAAAGGAGCCAGATCCTGGGGGACCCACAGGATGAACTCAGAGAGTCCACAACAGGAAGAAGGCAAGTAGAGGCAGGAAGGGGAGGGGGCAGAGCAGGAAAGAAGTGACCCCAAAGCCAAGGGCTTTTAATAAGGAAACGAGGAAGGATCCCCAGCGGGGAATAGGTGTCCCCTGGGAGTGTTGGGGGGTCCTGCCCCTGGGTGCGGTCGGGCCACAGTTAAGACTAGAAAGTGGAAGAAATGTGAGCTTTGGAGTCAGACAGACCTCGATTTAAATTCCAGCTTTGATATTCGGTTGCTCTTGGGGAAAACCCTTAATTTCTCCGTGCCCTAGTTTTCTTATTTGCAAAACGAGGACAATAATACTTATTTTGCATGCTGGTTAGGAAGATTATATAAGATGATATATACGAACTTGACATTAGTAGCAAAAATGAGTAAAAGATAGCCATTCCTTAGTACTGGAATCTTCTACCTGCGATGGTCCGCCCGCGAGACAAAAACCTTCTCCAGGACTTTCTGTTCCTGGGATTCAGTGAGGGTGCCTGACCGGACAGGAGACCTGGGCTCGAGGTGTCCTTCCCGAAACAGCTTTTGCAGATGAGGACGGAGATACATTAAGGCAAATGCAGTAATTTGCTAGGGTTGCTGGAATGACGTCCCACCTACTGGGTGAGGTGAACGACAGAAATTCATTGCCTCCTAGTTCTGGAGGCTGCAGGCCTGAGATCCAGGTGTGGGCAGCGTGGGTTCCTTTCGAGGCCGTGAGGGAGACCCCCTCCACACTCTCCCCCAGCTTCTGGGGGCTGTTGGCCTTCTTCAGTGCTCCCCGGCTTGCAGAAGCATGGCCCTGGCCTGTACCTTCATCCTGACACAGAGCATCACCTTCGGTAGTAATACCTTCAAAGACCCTATCTCCAAACAAGCCCACGTTCCAAGTTCCTGGGGTTTAGGACTTCAACATTTGTGGGGGACACAAATCAACACTTGATGCATAACATAAATGGGGTGGGTACAGCTTTAAAAAGCGCCCCTTCCTGGTTTTCCTGACAAATGAAGACTTTGTCACTTGGTTTGCCGTTTTCCTCTCCACCTTGGTTCTGCCCTCCCCCTGGGCACCCCCAGTGTATACCTGATGGCCTGCCCTCCTGGTGTTTTGACCCTCAGAATGCCGGTGGCTCCCATTTCAAGATGGCCACCCTCTCCCTGGACGACACGGCGTCACTATGACATCACTAATATCCACATCCATCTCGGACATAGTCAGCTGCTCCCGTTAAACTGACCCATCAGTGCGGTTATCTACTCCTACCCTTCTTTTTACCCCTTAGCCTCTCTCTTTACTTCCTTCCTATTCACCTTAGATTCGATGGTCCATCAAATGATCATTTACCTAAGAAACTCCCTATCTCACGACTTTGTGAGTCAAAACTCCAGCTCTAGATTAACCCAACAATACATCTTCCCTGTGCCTAGTTAAGCATCTCAGGAGGGCAGAGAAATTCACACCATCACGCAGCTGGGAATTCTGGTCAGTTGGTGGACACTGGCCTTGAGTGGATCTCCACCCTTCCCAGGAACTCTTACCGACCCTTTCAAACTTCCTTCACGCTTCCAGAAACTTATAGGCTGCGGCAGTGTCCTCCCTATCCGAAGAGAACCCTGATTCTTTTCAGAGAAAATGAAAGTATGTCGATTCAAAGTCATCGACTCTCTGGTATCAGACCAATACATCTGCCTGTCTCGTTCACTCCTGTCCTCGTTTCCTCATTCTGCACTTGGAGGAGGTGTTTGTCCTCCTAGCAGATGCTTCCTTTCTGTCTCCATCCCACACGGAATCTCCTCCCATCTCTGAAGCGTCTCAGTATCGATTATTCTTTCTAGCTTTAAATTCTCTCTCCTTCTGTATTATTCTTATTACTATTTAAATATGTTTCAGCCTCTGCTATCTTTAGAGAAGAAATGAATCTCTTTGGATCTGACATTTGTCTTTAGTTTCTTCTTTATCTTTTTTCTCTTCCATGACCAAATTCCTTGAAAAAAGTGTATACAATGATGATTTAGATGATTTTTTTTTAGCTATAGGAACATGTGATTTATTTTTCTCTTATCGACATTTAAGGGTTGCATTTTCTTTTTCTTTTAATCTTTTAATGTTTATTTATTTTTGAGAGAGAGAGAGAGAGAGGACAGAACAGGAGCAGGGGAGGGGCAGAGAGAGAGGGAGACACAGAATCCGAAGCAGGCTCCAGGCTCCGAGCTGGCAGCCCAGAGCCCGATGCGGGGCTTGAACTCATGAAGCATGAGATCACAACCTGAGCTAAAGCAGGACGCTTAACCAGCTGAGCCACCCAGGCACCCCAGGGTTACATTTTCATAACTGAGTCTTTTTTTTATTTTTAATTGTGGTAAAATAAACATAAGATTTACCCTCCTAACCATTTTTAAGTGTACATTTCAGTGGTGTTAAGTATGTTCACAGTCCTGTGTGACCAGTGTCCAGAACTTTCATCTTGCAAAATTAAAACCCTATACACATGAAACAGTTGCCCCCCTTCTCCCCTCTCTCCAGGCTCTGGCAACCACCATTGTACTTTCTGTCTCTATGAATTTGACCACTCTAGGCACCTTGCGTAAGTGAAATCATACGTTATTTTTCCTTTTTTGCGACTAGTTTATTTCATTGAGCATAATTTCTTCAAGGTTTCTCCATGTACTAACACATGTCAGAATTTCTCAATAATATTCCCTTGTATGTACAGACTATATTTTAAAAATTCATTCATCTGCCAACATATGCTTTTGCGGCTTTCACCTTTTCGCCGTTGTGAATAATGCATCTATGAACATGGTATACTGACATCTCTTCCAGATGTGGCTTCCAATGCTTTTGGGTATATACTCAGTAGTGGAATTACTGGATCATATGGTAGTTCTACTTTTAATTTTTTATTAAATTTTTGTTAACGTTTTTATTTATTTTTGAGACAGAGAGAGACAGAGCATGAACAGGGGAGGGGCAGAGAGAGACGGAGACACAGAATCGGAAGCAGGCTCCAGGCTCTGAGCCATCAGCCCAGAGCCCGATGCGGGGCTCGAACTCACGGACCGCGAGATCGTGACCTGAGCCGAAGTCGGACGCTTAACCGACTGAGCCACCCAGGCGCCCCTCTACTTTTAATTTTTGAGCACACTGCTTTCCACCATGGTTGCACCAGTTTACATTCCCACCAACAGTGCACAAGAGTTCCAATTTTTCACATCCTCACAAACACTTGCTGTTTTCTGTTTTTTTTTTTAAATTTATTTTTTTTTATAGCAGCCATCCTAATGGGTGTGAGGTAGCATCTTATTGTGTTTTTTCTTTTTAAGTTTACTTATTTGTTTTGAGAGAGAGAATGTGCAAACAGGGGGAGGGGCAGAGAGAGAGGGAAGAGAGACAGATAATCCCAAACAGCTTCTGTGCTGTCAGCACAGAGCTTGACACAGTGCTCGAACTCATGAACTGTGAGATCATGACCTGAGCAGAAATCAAGAGTCGGTTGCTTATCCAACTAAGCCACCCAGGCGCCCCTCTTACTGTGGTTTTGACTAGCATTTCCCCAATGACTAGTGATGTTGGGCACCTTTTCATGTGCTTGTTGGTTATCTGTATGTCTTCTTTGGAGAAATGTCTATTCAAGTCCTTTGTCCACATACAGAACTCTCTCTGCAGCATTTCATGTGATAGATCTCTACCTTCTTTCCTGCCACTGGTTTCCATGACATCAGACATTTCTACTTTCCTCATTCCTCTGCTCCTTTTAAGTCTACTTTTCTGGCTCATCCTCTTGTACCATGCTTTTGTTTCTTGTGCAGATTTTTCCATCAGGTGTCTTTTCCTTTCCACTCCACTCGTGCAGGGAGAGCGCATCTTTACTCATGGCTGTTGCAATCTACAAGCACAATTTATATTCCAATGGCTCTTAAATTTAAATTTCTAGATCAGCCAGCTTCTCTGAATTCCAGATGCATATTGTCTAATCACCTACTTGACATTTACACTTGCATATGTTAAGGGCACTTCTCTGTGTTCAAAACTGAACCTGTGATCTGTCCCCAGCAGTCATTCTTCTGCCTGGATTTCCTACTTCAGAAAAGTCACCATTATCTCTCTGGTCCCCAGAAGCTTCAGAATTATGACATCTTTTTCTCCCTCCCTTCCTTTTGAATCTTGAGGATTTTAAGTCCTAAAAATATTAAATAACTGTTACATATATATCCACTTTTGCCTGCTTATATGCACCCTCGTTGCTACCACACATGTCTAACTTATTATTATTGCCTTCTAACTCAACTCCCATATTGACTTTTCTGTTTATATACTGTGTGCATAGTGATGTTTTTGAAATATACATTGGATTTTCTTCTCTAAAATCCTTTGTGGGCTTCCCTTTGTTCTAAGAGTAACATCCAGTGATTTCTTCTACCACAGGGTGAGAGTGTAGGGAAGAATAGAAGGGGACAGAGGATTGAGCCCTTGAGAACTCCACCCTGAAGGTCTGCAGACTGGGAGGGCCCCCGGACGAATCATGACTAGAAGGACAGGAAGAAGACCAGGAAAGGGAAGGAAGCTGAAGTTAATGGAGAAGTGCTTCAGGAAGAAGGAAGCAATCAGACAATACTGAAATGAGCAGAAAGGAGAGAACTGGGAAGTGTCTAGAGTGAGTTGAGGACAGAATGTGAGGCGAGTAAGTGGAGGGAGTTCTCCTGAGTTTTGCTGTGAAGAAGCAGCAGACTTTTGGAACCAAGTGCCACAGACTAGGAGCACTATGACAGAAACTTACTTCCTTGCACAGTTCTGGAGGCTGGTAGACTGAGAGAAAGGTGTTGGCAGGTGAGTTCCTCCTTGGCTTCTGGACAGCTTCCTCTTCCCTGTGTCTTCACATGGGCTCCTTCTGTTCCTGTCTGTGCCCAAGTTCCCTTTCCTATAAGGACACCAGTCATATGGAATTAGGGGCCACACTAAAGTCCTCATTTGAACTTAGTCACCTCTTTCAAGGCCTTGTCTCCACATGCAGTCACATTCTGAGGCACTGGTGGTTAGGACTTCAACATCCAGATTTCTAGGTGACACAACTCGCCCCTAATAGGTGGCGAGAGGGATCCAGGGGCATTTTGCCATGAACCGTAGGTCCTTTTTACATAAAAATTCAGGGACTCACTTGGTTGTTTTGTTTCGTTTTGCCTCAATTGCTCATTTCTCTTTTCCTAGTTACTGGTCATCATCTCTGTCCCTAGATCAGTAAAGACTCTGGTTCTTTAGACAACACTTCCCTGAGCCTTCAGGCTAATGGTCTGTCCCTGCATTGACTCTCCACGTTTACTAGAGATCACTGTAGTTTTCTCTGACAACGCTCACCAGTCTGCAGTCTCTCTCCTTCATGGACTGGAGAATCCAGGACTGCGGCCTCCACCGCTGTAGGCTGAGGGTCCAGCAGAGCGCATGGCACATCGCAGGTGCTGAATAAATATTTGTTACATAAATGATTGATTGAAGGGAAAAACCAACATGCTCTCTGGCAAACATTTACTTTAATTTTGCATACTTCTAAAAGTGTATTCCATTGGCTCAGTGACTCAAGCAAATAAACAGAAACAGGCACAGTTAGGGTGGAGGTCAAGACCACTGACATTAAGAGGCTACAACAGAAGGTGCCTGTTAACTTTCTGTGGACTACAAAGTGTTAATTACCCTTTGACCCAACGTCCTTGTAT
The DNA here is from genome assembly GCF_018350215.1 of Panthera leo. NCBI lineage: Eukaryota > Metazoa > Chordata > Mammalia > Carnivora > Felidae > Panthera > Panthera leo. The sequence continues at coordinate 146,241,555 of NC_056683.1, forward strand.
TGAGCCAGACACCAGTTCCTTAGCTCTTTATGTGTTTGAAAGGTGTTCTCTTACAAAACTTCCTATTTTCAAAAAATTCCTATACACACTACAGTGTTTTAGCAAGAAAATTATATATTTGAAGTTACATTCAAGTTTAGTTTTCCAGAAATACTAGCTCTATCAAGGCAGTTGAGTCAGATCCAAATTTCTCACCAATGTTGTGACATCTGGCACGGGCTTCGCTGTCCCCGTGTGCTGCTCCTTTTCCCACACCTGCTGGTCCACGGAGGTCCCTCCCAATCTTACAACTTGGAACTTGCTGGCCCGGGAAGCTCCCCTCTCAGCTTATAGGTGGCCTGAGTTCTTCTGGTTGCAACTGAAATGTCACCTACGCTGTGAGAGCTTCCGTGACTTACATATTTCAGGGAGCAGCCTGTGTCCTCTGTCATGTAAGGCATCGATGCTTACTATTTCCACAGTCACTGATCACAGTCTGTAAGTGTGTCCGACTGCTTTTCAGCCACTGCTCCCTTTGCCGAAACGTGAGCTCCATGAGGACAGGGCTGCTTTTCTCGTGAGCTCCAGAGAATCCCTGTCATGAAGCTGTTGTATAAAAAATATTTGTTCGATAATGTAAACGGTTTCAGGTGGGTCTTTAATTTCATGACAAGAATAAAAAAGGCAGGAGAATTAAAGCTAGTTTGTAGAAAGCAAAAGCAAAGGCAAAAGTAGGCTCGGACTTTCAGGTGAGCAAGTTTTAGATGAGTACAGACATTTTATGAAGTGAGAGCTAAGGGTATGGGATTAAAAAGTCCCCTGGTGTGGACAGAGGCCAAACTGTGCTTCCCTGAAGTGCTTTGTAGTATGCTGGGCATACCTGAAGCCACAGATAGACATGGTATGTTGTATGGACTGAATTTACATGAGTCATCAGGGTGGGGCCTCAATGACGGGATTAGTGCTTTTGTAAGGAGACACCAGAGAACTGTCTTCGCTCTGTCCACCATGTGAGCACACGGCAGGGAGGTGGCCATCTAGATGCGAGCCAGGAGGACGGCTCTTGCCAGGACCTGGCCATGCTGGCCCCTTGATCTTGGACTGGCTTGAGGAACTGTGAGGAGATGCATTTCTGTTGTTTAAGCTGCACAGTCTACGATGTCCTGTGATGGCGGCCCAAGGAGACTAGTACAACACATCTTCCGAGAGTGGTAATTTTATACCCTGGAGATTCACCGAAGACAAGAAAGTATTTGCACTTCAACTATACGAGGGCTCTGCATGGCTCAGTGTGGACTTGGCCAATCAAAAATGTCAAATCGCGTCCAAAAGGGCAACAAAAAGCCATCAATGTCTTTTTCCAGACTCTCGAGGAAACAGTGAAGGAGAAGCACAATCCTATTGCATGGAGAAGACAGAAAAGATCCGCTCTCTGTGGTCACGCTCACCATGCCTCCCCGTACCTGCCTCAGCTGCTCTGAATCCCCACAACCCAGTCCTTCTGCTTGTGCTGACATGGGCTTTAGAACATGATTTGGCAGATGCCGGCCACTTCCACTTGTGCTAACTTTCCTCTACCGAGGTGAGGTCCTCCACCCCAGAAATCAGACTTTGCTCTTTGGGTTCATGGATGAGCCTGAATAAGAGATTTTATCAGCCCTCTTAAGCAGCAGCATTTCTTAGCTTCCAGACCTTTCCATCCCTGTACGGTTCCCTTGGCAAACGCCAACCATGACTCAAATATCTATCTGTCTCTGGTCTGTGCCTTGGCGTGTTCTATGACTTTCTCAAGTTTATGGTTGAAGCCAAGCTGTTGAAACACTTTGGAATTGGCCTGCCGTCAGTTTTTCCACCAGCTGCCAGCTGTCAAGGAACTTGGTAGGTGGTTCTGTCTGGACCTCAAGTGAGCCCGAGTGGGTTTGCTCTCACTCTTCTTTTGCCTTCCATGGGGAACTAAGAATATGGCTGTCCATGGAAGTTGGGGTAAAGAATAACATCTGGTTTGCAGTACCGTGAGGAAGGTTTTAGACTTGTCTGTGAAATGGCCTTACATATCACCACATATAGCTGATATTGTGTGTTGAGCCCCTACCAGCGTATGTTCCTTCAAATTGTAAAACTAACCTCTTTGTGGTCTCTACCGTGTTTGTGGTAGACGTTACTATTTCCAACAATAATTCCAGTTCTCTTCCCTTTTCCAAAAACAGAACACCTTTGTTGGCCTCCTTTGCACTTGGGTAGAAGAACAGTGTGTGATTTGCCATGTTTTCTTCTCCTGTCTTGGCTAATCTTGAAGCATTATGTTGTGATGGAGGTGCCACAGATTGAAGAAGCCTGGAATTGTGTGCTACCTCTTAGAGGAGAGTTGTCCTCCATTGGAATACATCAGACTTTGTGTGAGAAAAAGTCAAGGTTTTGTTTTGTTGGGCTGCTGAAAATTTGGTGCCATTAGCTACAGAGCATGACCTAAGCTATCCTGATTGATAGAATTTCCTTCCATCTTTTGAATGTTTTTCTTGTGATCAACATGCTTTGGACCCAGCCACTTCTGCTCCTTCCCATCATTCCCTGTGATCTTGTGCTCAAAACAAGGTCTTGTGTATTCAAAACACACTCTTGGTCGGGTATAGGGTAACAAATGGAAAACAAGCTACAGATTCCAACTTGGCTTTAGCACACCAAGCCTACGAAATGGTGTGGAAAGCATTGCCCCAAAATAACTGGGAACTATGTGGCCGATCTTTTCTCATTATCAGCTTATACAAGCACAACTTAGAATTAAAAAAAGGAATTTAATATAATTCCAATATTTAACTCAATTTATCAAGGACATATTGGTAGGGACAGGGTGGGAGGTAAAGAGTACATCCTCAATGCACTGAAGTATTTTGTAAATGTCTTCCTCCCCATTTCTGCCATTTTCAGGATCTTCTACGCAGAGAGCAGGTGTGCCATGAAACTCTTGTGTCTCTTCATTTTTCACCTGCAACCCTTCAAAATTCTCTACTATCTGATACTTGCCAATAAGTGGACGATGGGTCCTCTTTTCCTCTGCCTTCTTATTTTGTTTTGTTTTCTTTTCTCTGGCCAGTTGTTATTTGTCTTTCCAATAGATGGAGAAAAAGGCCATATATATCCTCATACACAAACACACTCATATACATTAATAACATTTGTCTCCGTCGTATATGCAGACAAGTATCAAATTACTGTGCAAAATCAGCATGAATTTATTAGCTAGAATAAAAAAAAAAAACAAAAACTAAAACTTTGGGCAGATCCTGATGGTTTAGAACTTTGATCCTACATTCCCTCCTTCCCAAGATTTATTGTTTCCTAGCTGTGTGAATTAGATAGCAGATAAACCCTTCTGAATGTTAGTAAATGTATTTGTAAGATGAAATTAATAATACTATCTACCCCACAGGGTTGTCATGAGGTGTTAATGACACAGATAGTCTAGGTATAGCATCTGGGACAGAATTTGAAAGAAAGAGCCTCTTTCTCCTTTCCCTCCTCCTTCTTTTGGCCCTAGCCCACCACATTTTATTCTCCTCTGTCATTTGACAGAGAAACACTGTCAAAGGAGAAACACTCCTTTATATTAATTCACCCCATCCTTACAGCAACTTTGAACTAGGGTGTATAATCCTTCTTTTGCAGGTAAGGACATAGAGGAAGAAAGGAAAAGAGGCAGAGGAGACAAGAAGAATGAAATACCTGGGGCTCAGTTTCCCTCATTTTAATTTTTCTTTGAGTTGAGAAGGTAAACAAGTTTTCTGCCCCCACTTTCCTCAATTCTTTTCTATATTTCCAGGCCAGACTATGAATCTAGTTAGGACATCTGTGATCCTTTAAAGATTAACAAGAAACTAACTGGCAAAATAAAATATGGACTAGTGTGGGCCGACTGTCTCATTGAATTTGATTGATGGATGAGAATTTCCAAACATTCTTCTTACAGAAGATGACTAGTGTATCAGTCTGTTAGGGCTGCATAAGAAAATGCCACAGACTGGACAGCTTAGTCAACAGAAATTCACTTTCTCACATTTCTGGAGGCTGGAAGTCCAAGATCAAGGTGTTGATAGGACACCTATAAGGACACCAGTCATATTGGATTAGGGTCAATCCTAATGGCCTCATGTTAACTTAATCACCTCTTTAAAGACCTGATCTTCAAATATAGTCATATTACAAGGAACTAGAGGATAGGGCTTCAACATATGAATTTGGGGGGGAACACCATTTATCTACCCCATTACAGCTGTAAGGTACAAATATACTTTGTCAACTTGTTGACAGGTGAGACACTTTTGACATGTGAGGAAATTCATTGGTTTTAATGCAAAAGCCTCTACAGAAGTTCAATAACACCAGTGTGAATTTAAGTCACATCCCAGGGAATTGGAAATCACTGTCCATGTGTACTGTCCTGGGAAGCCGTGGCAAGTGAAGTTCATTAATGTTCACTTTGGTTATGATTTAATGGTGAGCCAATGTTGCATTACTAGCTCATAAAAGTCAGCTCGGGGAGTCAAACTTGTAATGATAATTTTTTTCTGAGTTGACTGCTGTGAGCACGACTTGAGAGGGATACTAACAATACCCAAAGGGAAAAAAAAAACCCACCATTCTCTGAACCAATTTAAAGAAGAGGAACTAGCCCAGTATTTAAGGAGGAAATATTTTAGTCTTCAGTATATTCTCAGGCCAGAGTATTTAAAAGTGCTGTGGCCTCAATATGTCCAAGGATTGTTTGACACCATCTTTGTAAGAACCTACTGGATATTAAAAAAAAAAAATCCTCAAGCTATTCTATTCCTATGGAGTGTAGAGTGCTATTTCACAGTGGTATCAGCTATTTTGGGTTGGATATTTTCCGCTGTTACTTTTCTCTTTGAAAGCAAAAATGGGAACCCCAGGAGCTCAAATTGTTATGAAAAGCAGAGGGTCACAGGTGTGGTGGCCAAGGTTGAATATGAATGTGTCTTTCTTTATTCCTTTGTCAGCAGGTTTGGACCAGAGTGAAGGCCTAGGTGTGGATAATAATGCAGTTCTGTCTCTTTACCTGATCATCTCATTTTCATGGGAAGGCCTTTCATCTTGGAGTCCAGAACGTTCCGGTAATGTGATGACAGACAGAGGCTGGATGGAAGATGGTTGTGATCACGAGATGCTCCCCTCGAGGCTGCAAAGTAGGAGCTTGAGGGTCAAGCTCAGTTCTCCTGTGAAACAGAAGTCTACAGCTGAGGGCAGAGGTGACCACATACATGTCCTTAGATTTTCTTGGGCTCCGGAAAGTATAGCTTGAATTCTTGGCTACTTAAGATGATGATCTCCCCAGACAAAAGTCTTGTAATGATTTAATACAGTTGAAAGTGATCTTTGGTTCTGGTAGACAGTCTTTTCTTTTAAAACTAATAGGTTAGCCCAGGTGTGGGGATTTTAAAGTTGTTTACCCTTTTCTGTAATGGTTTTATGATAAATTATTTCAGTAAAAGTAAAGGACTCTAAAATAACACTCGCATTCAATGAATCTTTGTAAGACCAATCCAAATCTATGATCTGTGGCTCCATGGCCCCAAGCTTCTCTTTGTTTCCACTGAGGCCTGATGGTCTTGCCAACCTGATGGGTTGCCCTTTGTCTATAGTTTCAGTTATTATCCGTGCATTATCTTCTCTCCTGACTTCTTGCATCCTCGATCTCATCGAGTCAAACCCTTGGTGTGTGGGATTACTTAAACGGGATGAGCTGTTTCCAGTGCATCACGAACCCAGAAGGACTGAGAGTTCACCCAGATGATGTTTCAGGCATCATCTAGTTCGAAGATTTTCATAATCCCGTGTCTCATCTCCATAACCTACTTCTCCATTTATCCCATGGACAGTGTAATTCTTTGATCCACCCTTCAGTCAAAAGAGCTTCAGTGTTGTTTGACTATTTTGGGGCTTCTGTGCCTCTTATATTCTGCCAAATGCTGCCAGGATTGTTTTCTATAGCATATTTCCTTGTTTTCCTTAGTTTAAAGGCAGTGAAAGCTTTACAGCATTTCCAAAATAAGTAAGTCTCCAGTATCTGAGTAGGCAAAGCATTTGGCAAGCCCCGATACATAAGAGAGTTTGTGAAGTGTGTTCTAAATTTTCCCTTGTTTCTCCTTCCCCCCATACTAGGTGAGCAATGGTTTTTGCCATCCTTTTATCATTTGTCTATCCCCGTGGCCCCCTGAGGCTTGCGGCCAGACATCGTGGAGGTAGTCTCTCTGAATGACGGCCTGTTCGCTGTCAGCACTTTCCCGGGAGGGGCCATATTCTCTTTACAATCCAAACAACCAAACCAGAGTGAAATCTCTGCAATTTTTCTGGCCTGTAAACAGCATGCCTTCCTTGGTTCACTTCCTGACACCTCCCCAGGCTGTTTGGGTTTTTGCAAACATCCTTATTGGCTTCAGGAAGGGTGGGATGCGATTGTTTAGTTGTTCAGGGAGTTCTGAAGTCTCTCTCATCAGTCGGCAGTTCCTTAAGGAAATAGGGCCCGAACAGGCCCTCCAGAGAGAGTGAGGCAGGGAGCATAATGAAGGCAGAAGCAAAGAGGAACTCTGGCACCAAAGTGCAGATCTGGAAAGGTGTGGTAAAAGCAATCGCGTTTCGTTTCTAAAAAGGCTTGTTCGTGGACAGCCATTCAGAGCAATCGTGCTCTCACTCCAAAGGGCCTGGGATCCACTCTGCTTGTCCCTGGTTAGCTCAACCAGCAATGTTATAAAAGCCTCTTTGTCAGCCTGCCACAGGGACGTCACTTCAAGGGGAAGTGGCCCCATCTTCCTCCATTAGAGGGTGGGTGCAGACCTTTGCTTGAGGAGACTCAGTGTGGTTCTGTGGGTGTCAGGAACCGGGCTGGTAGGATAGGAGCGCGTCTCCGGTGACGGACAGGAGCACGTGAATAAACCTGCAAAAGAAAACAGGTCCCTTTCTCTTCTTCCTTTTTCCTTTTTTCTTTCCTTTTTAAAACAGAAGAGCCAGGAACAAAGACTAAATGGATTATCTTTCTGCTCTTTGTCCTCCTTCTGACAAGAACAGCTGTGACATTATGAATGACAAAGAAGGAACAATTTGCAGGGACACTGAGCCAAATTATCAAGACTGGAGTCTCTAATTTACACACGGAAAGCGCGTGACTTTGGGGACGCGGTCTTGGAACAAATGCAGATTTGCACTGGTGGCTGGGTATCTGTGCACCATGGCATTTCTGCCGTGTCTAATTCTGCCCGTGCACAAATGCCCACCGGACGTGTGTAGTTATTACCTGTGCATACGTCTCTGGACAGCTGATGTTTTGATCGTCAACCTTTCTTGGTTGATAATACATCTGTGAACCACAAAGCACATTGTCAATCCGTTAATATGCATTTTTCTACTTTTTCAATGTTCCAATATCTTTTGTAATATGGTTTTTTTAAACACATTTTTTAATGTTTATTTATGTTTTGGGAGACAGAGAGAGACAGAGCATGAGCAGGGGAGGGGCAGAGAGAGAGAGGGAGTCACAGAATCCGAAGCGGGCTCCAGGTTCTGAGCTGTCAGCACAGAGCCCAACACGGGGCTCGAACTCACTAGCCGTGAGATCATGACCTGAGCTGAAGCCGGTTGCTTAACCGACTGAGCCCCCCAGGAGCCTCTGTAATATGGTTTTAATGTGTTATATCCATCACTCCATATATAGAGTAATATTTGACAAAGCTTATTCAGTATATTTCCACAGGTTTATAGTTGGGACTGCCTTTAACATTCAGGAGTCTCAGGAATCCAAAAAGTAGCTCAGAAAAGAGCTCAGAACAGTTACATGATGGCACCAGCAGACTCTAACTAAATATTCTTTTCTCTGTCTTTAAGCTACTCCACATTAGGTGCCACTGTTTATCGGTTTAGGTTCTGGTCCACTGGTTCCTATGACTCTCTCTGTAACCTCAGGGAAGACTTTGTTTTTCTACCACTGATATCTGGGGATGGTATTCTTCAAATGGAAGTTGCCAGACGATGCTCCCAGGGGCCCCTCAAGCTCTCAACTTAATATGTAAACTAGGTACTTTTGCTAATGACAATTCATATGTAAACTAGGTAATTTTACTAATGTCAGTTCCGGTTCCCCCAGACTAGAACTCTATCTAAAGAGGGATACTGAACAATAGGGTACTTACACTGTGTTTCAGTGCTGGTCACTTTTTGTCTCCCACGGTGGACCTAACCGTCAGTTAAGGGTGTGTGTGTGTGTGTGTGTGTGCAGGCTCACACGTGTGTGAAGATGGCATTATGATGGTCCTTGTCGGTTGTTTGTGAGCCAGAGTCTATGGTGACTCGGTTGGATATCAGTCACTTGGCATACCAAGACGTAGATAAGTTGCCCGATGTTCAAAGTTATTTAGAGGCCTCCGAGGGCACTGAGGAAGGGTCACTAGGAAATCTTGTCTGGTCCTCATCTTGCCCAGTCCCCTCGCTTTGCTTTGGGTTAGAGCATTAACAACATGTGATGGCGACATCCACTCAGGGTTTCTGTTGTCCGCTCTGGCTTGCAGTTTTCATTGTGTGTAGGTAATTATATTTTTCTTTAATGTTTTGTTACTTTTTTTCTTATGGCCACTTTTTTTTTTTTTCAGAGGATGTACAGGACAAAAGAATCTTTCCTATCTAGGTTACCTTAATAGGCACTTAAAACAATCTTCTTCAAGACAATGGGGTGGAAAGAACCCAGGAAACAGGATTGTTGACTTTGTGTCTCAACTCTGTCAGCTTTGGTGAATGACTTGATCGCGTGGGCTCTCAGTTTTTTTAATCTAGAAGCTGGGGATAAAACCACGTATTCACTCCTTCAAAAGCTGTGACAGTCGAGTGAGATCCTTGCAATGCTTTGTGATACTGGGTATGTTTTTGTGACTCACGCTTGCATCTGTAACCTACCCTAAGGATGACCACAGAGCGTCAGTGGCCCCCAAACAAGTGTGTTACCCGCCAGTCTGGGACGTTTGGCGGGGCCTGTGCTAATCTTGACTGGGCCTGGCTGGGCAATTCTCACTGCAGCTTGAATTGCCTATATGGGGGTCACCTGGCCGTCTGCTGATAGACGGTCTCGCAGGGGACAATTCTGGGGAACGCGTGTCCCTCCTTCAAGAGGTTAGCGCAGACACGTTCTCATGATGAGGGTATCGTACAAGAGCGCGGGTGACCCGGACCGCACAAAGAAATCTCAAACGAGCCTCTGCTCGTGTCCCATTTACTAGCATCCCATTGGCCAACGCAAGCCCAGAGCCTTAATGAAAGGGCCCCGGGTAGCCGCACCGTAGGGGTATGGATATGGGCCAAGAAAGGGCAGCATTTTTGTGCTACGCCACAGCCCTAAATCAGGGAGGGTGGGCAGAGTTTGAGACAAAGTAAGATTGTCCATAAATTGGCCATTGTTCAGTTCAAGCTGAGCGAGAGTACACGAGGCTTCATTACCCGATTCTGCCTACTTCTGTGTATGTTTGCAATTTTCCATAATAGAAAGTAAATCAAAAAGGCCCGAGTTCCTCCATTTGGGAAGCCTAAAGTAGGTCTTCTCGAGACTTTCTGGTGGATACAGTGTTCTCCAGTGTTCTCTTCTTGTTCTCATTAGGCTGAACCAGATCATAATGTCATGATTCTTCTGCACGGGGAGCTGGCCTGTGGGTGGGGAAAGACACAGATTTCTGAACATATTGGAATTTTTGCTTTCTCTGTGTATGACATCGTAGTTCTGCCCTCAATTACCAAATTTCACTACAAGAGTTCTTTCTACCCATGCCTGCCTGCTTTTTCTTATGAAGCTTATGACAGAAATATTGTACCCTTTATATGTCAGATACTACATAGTTAGATCCTTGGACACGTTAATTATCGGCACATATGACAATTTCCACCTGCTGGCGTGAGACTTTCCTTCGTCCTTCCTGTCTTCTTTCTCTCTCTCTCATTTTTCTTTCTTTCCTCTCATGAACTTGCTTAAAAAATGTATTCAACTTGTACTCGGGGCAGGCACTGGGCTGGGTCTTGGTGATAAAAGAGGGAGCAGAAAAGCAGATCTGCCCTCGTCGAGTCTGTCGTTTATTATTTCAAGCTCAGACTCATGAGGCGTGCAAGGCTACTGCGGTTTAGATCCAGCAGAACACTTTTCATGATATTTCAATGGCAATCCCTCCCCCTCCCCGCCCTTTCGAAACAGAATTTCTGTGCAAAGTCTTTGGAAACTAAGCAGCCACCTTCTGCAAATTCAAACCTCAATCACTCCGTACTTCCAAATCTTCATATTTCAAGTCATAAATCTGATTTTTTTTTCCTGAACACACTTTTTATAGCCAAATCTCTGCAAATCGTATATTTGGACCACGTTGAACAATTCACAGACAGCGAGGCAATTTACACTCAAAACTCAAGAGAGGTGGGCTGGTTATGTTCATTTTTCTGACAGCACGTGAAAACAACTAACTATATGGTTTTACTTTTTTTGCTTGCCCAGCAGCTCCTTTGTATGTGTGTGTGTGTGTGTGTGTGTGTGTGTGTGTGTGTGGCATTTCTCTCTTTTTAGTATGGTGCATTCACAAGTCAGGTTGTCATATAGAGAAGGGATGGGCTATGTCAAAAGCACACACTCTACCTTATATTCAAGTTTGCACTCTTAATTCACTGCCAAACTACTGAAGTCCTTAAAACACCCTTTTGGACTTTGGCAAACTTGACAGGACAAAGTCTGGATCAGCCACACCCAGCGCGGTAGGTCCAGCTGGGCAAGAAGACGTTCATTCATCTTTGAAATGTAGCCAGGCCCCCGCTGATTCTGAAGGGCGTCCCATTAGAACAGAAGCCCCCTTATGACAAACAGAGGTGCGCTTCTGGTTGGTTTCCCACCACGATCCATTTGCGACTGCCAGTAGCTGCCAGGAAGGTCAACGGTGCGTAACACGGTTTTGCTCAACTGAGGAAACCTAGCCCACTGTAAATTCCAGGTAACGGAGAGTCTTTGCAATTTTTGTTTTTCAATTGAATTTTATTTCTGGTGGTTTATGAAGAACTCTGTCTTTATGATCCCCCGAGGAGCAGATTCTGTTTTGTACCAGGGTTATTTCCAAGAAGAGAGACTGTTCAGGCTGGAGCCTGTGTGCCCTCCAGCTGGCTTCTTCCACAGTCTCCTTTTGGAGGAAAAAAACAAAAAAACAAAGCCACTGCAAAACAAATGGTTCATGATGGGCCCAGATGGTGATAAAGGATTTCAGTCATGAGCATCTTTGAGCGGGGTTCACATGCCGTCTTGCACAGCAAAGGAACAACACTGGAATCGAGTTTTTCTAGCTTCGAGGTTGGGCTTTGGATGGTGGAGCCTTGGATTTGAACCCGGGCTTTGCAACTTTCTAGTCCTGTGACTGTGGTCGGGTTATTAGCTACTGCGTCTCCCCTTCCCTGTCTGCGGAACGTGGATGACATTTTATAGCCCAAGGTCCACGAGTGTTTGAAGATTCATGAAATGCCCCCTGGAGAGTGTAGAGCGTAATGTTTTAACAAAGGGCAACTTTCAAAAACACTGATGAGGAGGAGGGGGAGGAGGAGGAGGAGGAGGAGGGAAGACGAGGATGAAGATGAGAAGAGTAGGCGCATCGTCACAGTGAATGTGATAATGACAGAGCGCTCGCCAAAGTCACGTGCCCTGGGGAAGCGGTGCCACGGAGGTGAATTAAACGCCCCCAGGCATCCACGCATCTCACTGGTTTTCACTGATGATCCAGAAGTGTATCAGTTGAGGGCCAGCTTTCACCTCCATGCCTCTTCTACGAGGTACCGGTGACCTCAAATCCCAGTCCAGCAGGCTGTTGACACAGTGGTTTCTGTGGCATTTCTACCCCCCCTCTGTGCCGAGTATTTCCTCTGCTGCTCTCTTCTGCTATTCTTTTCGAATTTAATCTCCGATACCTTTAATGGGGTCTCATCCTTGAGACCGGACCTCCGTCCGAGCTCATGGGTGAAGGTGCTCTGTGTGCCACCGAGCCTGAGTTGCAGGTGACTGTAGCTCTCACTGATCGTGATGTGTTGGCTCAGAGCAGGGGCCTGAATCTACGGCTAACTCTGACCGGCTGCCTGTTTCTGTAAGTCAAGTTTATCAGAGCACCGGCCAGCCCATTTGCTTCTGTCTCAGGGATGCTTCTTCCTATAACACAGAATCGAGTAGTTACACGGACCCGTGGCCCTCAGAGCCGAATGTATTTACCTTCTGGGCCTTTACAGGGGAACGTTGCTGACTCCTGGCTTAGAAAGTGGGAAGGGGTGGACCTTGGTCTCAGTCCCGTTATTCAGCAGGTGATGTGGGAAAGGTCGTTTTGGGGGAAATAAGAACTTCCTTCCTCAACCTCCCAAATTTTCCAGTTAGGTGGTAGAATTATTGCCTATTCCCCGCCGCCCCCAGTTTAAAATGTTGAAGAATAAGCATTGTCAGGACAGTATGTTCTCAGAAGGCTTAGATCACTATTTTTTTTTTCAGAAGATTTTGTGACACCCAGTTCTCAAGTAGTTTCACTAAATCTACTAAAGCCATGAGGGCGGTTAATACAAGCTACTTTAAGAATCATTCCACAGGCTGGCACATCCAGGTGTCCCTGGGATCAAAGATGTAGCTTTGCAAGTGACAGAAAGGAAGTACAACTGGACACAGAGTTAGGTGTGATAAAAATGCAGAGACAGATTCGTGAGGCCACACATAGGGAACGTAAGTGACGAAAAGAGGATCAAAGGAGGACCTGTTTCAATGTAGACAGAAACCTGTTGGAACATGGCAAGGGATCTCAACATCTTCTATGTCATAATTTCCTGGTGTCCCTGAGACCCTGTGAAATAGTAGGATACAAAGGAGGGAGGAGAACGAGGTAGGCAGGGCTATGGGGGAGTAAGGCTGAATGGGAATGAGGCAGGGAAACGACGCATGGCCGGGCCGGACAGGACGGGAGTGTTTGCGTAAGGACAGACAGGCTAGCAAACACTGGTATCTAATTGCCTTCTGTTCTACGGAACTTCTGGAATGGAATAACAAGTCGGCCGGAGCCAGAAGACCCCACCCAGGCTGAGGAGAAGGGCTGAGTGGCTACTGAGAATAACGGGCTACTGGGAGGTGCCAGTGGAATAGATGTCTAAAGGCTACTTTTGTGGGTAGAAGACTGAACGATCGGCAAGAGGCAGATGGTTGTGTATAGTGGAAGGAGCTAGAAGGAGGTAGGGCTGCAGTAACTGCAATGATAAGAATGTAGAAATGATCCACACAAGGATGGCAGTAGGAGTGCCATGGGGAAGCCCACGTCGCAGGTGCAGGGAATGGGTCACCGGTCCCATCTGTCACTATCTCTGTGAACATGACAGTCAATTGCCCACAGGCTCAGCTTTCCCGTCGATAAAACTGGGTCAGGTGGGATGGGGCAGAGACTTAATGACATCTAGCGACGCTTCTACATCCAAAAATGTTAGTGCTTTATGCCCATCTGTATCATAGCCACGTTTCGCTGTTGGTGGCTCAAGCCTCTCATCAATTTCAATCACATATCTATTATCTATCTATCTATCTATCTATCTATCTATCTATCTATTATCTATCTATCCATCCGTTATCTATTGTCTATCTATCTATCTATCTATCTATCATCTATCTGTTATCTATCTATCATCTGCCACCTATCATCTATCTATCCATCCATTATCTATTATCTCTATCTATGTATCCATCTATCCATCCATTATCTATCTATATCATCTATCTATCTATCAATCATCTATCATCTACCATTTATTTCTGTCATCTATGATCTATATGGTCTCTCTCTCTCTCATCTATCAATTCTCTACCATCTATCCTGAAAAATGCTGCCATTGTAGGGGCGCCTGGGTGGCTCAGTCAGTTGAGCATCTGACTCTTGATTTTGACTCAGGTCATGATCAAGCATGGGATCAAGCCCCATGCTGGGCTCCATAACGTGGAGGCTGCTTAAGTTTCTCTCTCTTCCTTTGCCCCTCTCCCCTGCTCACGCGCTCTTTCTCTAAGATTAAAAAAAAAAAATTGCTGCCATTGTTTGTTTTGCCTTAATAGGAATAAAATGCATTTTTTTCCCCCCTGTGATTTGAAAATTTGAAAATGTCTGTTGCTCTTAAGAGTTTGAAATCAGTCCACACAGACTGGTGGTTGGGAAAATTCTGATTGGACGAGTTTTGTTTTTTACTTCATTGTGCGGAGTAAATACAATAAGCAGGAAAAAAAATCCTAGAGAGTCACAAATAAAAACCAAGCAACTTTGGGCACGTGTTAAAAATTTGTACTTTGAAAGTCACAGGACGTACGCCTTTTGGCACAGCTGCTGCTGGGGCGAGGTGGGCAGGCAGAGCCAGGACAAGAGGAGAAAGGCTACCATTTCTTGAATGCTAAGCCCTATATCTACATTAGTTGCTTTCGTTCCTGTGACCACCCCGGGGCCGGCCACTGCTGTGTTCCCCCCGGAAAGAGGGGACTTCTGTCCCAGGGAAACTAATTAGCCTGCATGAGGAAGGGGCAAAGGTGAAATTTGGAGGCAGGCGGGCAGTCCCCACAGGGTCTGCTCTTAATCTGCTCGGTGCCCCCAATCCCCCCATTTCATCATGCTCATTT